>NC_091691.1:44298181-44601212 GCF_041296265.1 Equus caballus
AATCCCTTAAAGTGAGATTTGAGCCCAAAGAAAAAACACTCAATGAAAATATAAAAATGTTCGGTACTTTTCTTTTATCTTGAAAGCAAATTGTGTAGGAGAAAAACAATATCTATCTTCATGTGTATCAATGAGGTTAACAGTCTTTTCATATGCTTACTGGCTATTTGTAAGTCTTTTATGAATTGTCTATCACATCCTTTATGTATTTTTTTCTTATTTAAAAAAAGCTTTATTCTGACAGTAATACTTACATGTCAATAATTTTGTTAAACTATTTTTCTCTTTTTGTTTTTTTTTTCAGTTTCTATAAAGTATCTTTTGACATAGAGAAGTTCTAATTTTTAGAAATAAATTAATTTTTTTATGGCATCTGATTCTTCTGATATTCTTAGAAAGGCTTTCATCACCACAGTCATCCCTTTGCAACTACCACACACATACACGTATACATAATTATAAAAATTAATTAGCTGTTGGGGGCTGGCCCCGCGGCCGAGTGGTTAAGTTCGCGCGCTCCGCTGCAGGCGGCCCAGTGTTTCATCAGTTCGAATCCTGGGCGCGGACATGGCACTGCTCATCAAACTACGCTGAGGTAGCGTCCCACATGCCACAACTAGAAGAACCCACAACGAAGAATACACAACTATGTACCGGGGGGCTTTGGGGAGAAAAAGGAAAAAATAAAATCTTTAAAAAAAAAATTAATTAGCTGTATTTTCCAATAAAATTTTATTTTTCAAGTTTTAAATATAAAAAGTTTCTACCTTTGGGATTCAGTTTTACATGAGAGTGAGGTAGGGGTCTACTTCAATGATTCACAAATAAACAGTCACCTTTCCCGATGTCATATATTAAATAATTTATTTTCCATTATTGATTTCAACTGTCATGTTTATCATATAATAAAGCTCATGTATATCTTAGTTTTATTTCTACACCTTATCCAATCAAATGGAATGACTACCTAATATCTTACTGATAATACAGAATTTTAATAATCACACTTTTAAAATACAGATAAAGCTGTTATGGCATGTGTTGTCCCATTTTTCTTTTATTTTCATAATTTTTAAGGTTTTTTCATTTTTTCAGGATAAACTTGTAATAATTATTAGAAACTTTCAAAAGAAACTTTTTGGTATTGCTCTGGAGTATATTAACTTCAGGAAAAAAACTTTTTGATGAAATTACCTTCTTATCCAAGAAGCAGATACATCACTCAATTTATTCAATGTTCCCTTTATGTTCTTCAGTAAGATTTTATCATTTTCTTCTATAAGTACACAAAAATACTTGCTAGTTTTATTAAGAGTATTCTATAATTTTGAGGAGATTTCTGTTGTCAATGGTTTCTTTCTATTATATTTATAATTCATCATTTCTGCTCAAACAGAAAGTACCTGTTGGTTTTAATATATTAATTATAACTAACAATCTTACTAAAAAGCCCGTCGAAAGTTATCTACCGTCTTGAGTTTTTTCAATTCCAGTTGTATCATTTCTATGTGATGCCTATAACTTGTATTTGGTGCCCTCATTGTGGAGTCTAATGCTTCCAGGACAGTATTACAAACTCGTGGTGAGAATAAAGCAATGATCTTCTCCCAACTCTAACGGGAATGCTTCTCCCGTTCCATTACGAAGCAGCAAGTTGGTCAGGTATATACATAGTTGTCCTAATAATTGATTCACCTACTTTGCTAAATGTGAGGCTTTTTTTAGATTAGAAATAGTTGTGGAATTTTTGTGGTGCTGCATTGCAAACTACAGAGATGAATATATTACATCTCCTCTTTAGAACTATTATTATTGGGCACTGTTTCAGTCATTTCTAATACTGCACCATCTTATACTTCTCAGAATTACTTAATTTTTATTTTTTTAAATATTATTTGTAAAACACCCCACAGGATTTTATTAAAGATGCAAGAATGGTGCAATAAACTTTTCTGTATTCTTTACCTAGATTTAGCAACTATTAATCCCTTGCTATATTGCTATAGCTTTCTCCCCCCCCAATATATTTATATTTACTGAACTATTTGAGAGGAAATTGCAGATATAATTAACCTATTCCTCTAAATACTTCAGATTGTATGTAGTAAAAACTAGAACATTCTATCATACAACCACAGGTATAATTAGCAAATTTAGGAAATTGTTAACACTGATATAATGTTATTACCTAGCCTGTGGTCTACATTAAAATTTTGCCAATTGTCCTCATAATGTTCTTTATAGCTTTGATTTTTCTGATCCAGGATCCAATCCAAGCACCTGCTTTAGATTTAGTTGTCTTGTCTCCTTAGTATGTTTTAACATGGAAAAGTTCCTCAGAATTTACTTTTCATGATATTGAAATTTTGAACAATACAGGCCAATAGCTTTACAGAATGTCCCTCAAATTGAATTTTTCTTGTGTCCTAACAATTAGGTTTAGCATTTTCGGCAGGAATGTCATAGAATTAAGGTTGTGTTCTTCTCGGTGCATCACAACAAGAGACATCGGACGTCAGTCGATCCAGTTTTGGTGCTGGGAACTTTGATAAGATGATGTCTGCCCGGCTAAATTACCATTCTTTCCTTTGTGATGAGTAAGCAATCTGTGCAGGTGGACAAGTATCAAAGATGAAACAGTATCTTTTTCTTGGCCACATTTTACACACAAATTGCAGAATCCCTTGATGGCTTTTGCCTGAATCAAATAGTACTGTGCTGGTAGCAATCTGTGCAGGTGGACAAGTATCAAAGATGAAACAGTATCTTTTTCTTGGCCACATTTTACACACAAATTGCAGAATCCCTTGATGGCTTTTGCCTGAATCAATTAGTACTGTGCTGGTAGCAACACGGCATTTCAAAGTCTGCCGATTCTTTTTCTATGTATCTGTCGGCATTCTACTCTAGTAGGGAAGAGCTTTCTCTTCTTCCTGGTCACTTCCTTCCCTGTCTCCCTCCTTCCTGCCTTCTTTTCCTTCCTTCTTTCTTTCCTTCCTTCTTTTCTTCTCATCCTTTCTTCCTTTCTTTTTCCTTCCATCCTACGAACACATGGCTTCTCTTTTCTCCACTGGGTTACAGCCTTTTACTATCCCTATTACGCAGTCTTCCACGATACTGCCAGATTCTATTTCTTAATATTTTATTTATTTGTCATCAGTATTTATAAATGATACTAATTTACAGTTTTTATACTGTGTGTTACCTTTATCTGGGTTTGCTACAACTTTCATGTAGGTGCTGTAAGGGTAATCAGAAAACTTTAGAACAGTTGAAATAACATAAAAATTAATCTATTTCTTATAAAGTTTTTGAGATTGAGAAGACCTTTTGTTTTGTTTTTTTTTTCCTCTCTCTCTCTCCAGTTTTGTAGTTATACTTTTATTTTATCGTATAGTTGCTCTTGTTCAGGATAGATTTGTTTGAAGTATTCTTTTGTAATTATTTTAAGTTTTTCTATAACTGGGTATTTCCCTGTTTTCATTTCTAATTTGGCGTTCTTATACTCTTCCCCCTACCCATCGCTTGATTTATCTAAACTACTGTTTATTTTCCTCTTGATGGTGCAGCTCTTGCTATATGCACCAGTTCTATTATTTTTCCTTTTTCCTATTTATAATGTCTTCATAACTTTATCAGTTTTTTCCTTCTGCTTTTCTCAGGTTTGTTTAAGTTACTTTTTAACAACCTAAGTTTTGTTCTAACTTCTATTTCCCTCTGAGTATAGGTTTGACAATAAGTCAGGATTTTTATTTGGAGTTTCCCCTTATCGTCATTTTCTAAATATTCTGCAATTTCAGGCTTGACTTCCTTTTTCATCTTAAAGTTATTTTTCAGATGTTTTTATCAACTCAAAATAGTTGGGGTTTTATTATTTTATTTCCATGGGTGGCACTTATTTATATTATTGCATAGCCAGAAATATACAATTTTTACTCGAAATTTTATTTACAGTTTTACGTTTCTTTATAATCTAATATATTGCTAGTTTTTATAAATGTTCCATGAACATTTGAATCCAGTGTCTGCTTATAAGGCATACATTTCAACGCATGCTAGATGTATTGATAAACCTTATTTCACTCAAATATTCTATGTATGTATTTACCAAATATTGGATCATCAAGACTGAGAAAAAGGCGTTAAACTCGCCTACTTGTGTTTCGTGTTGATTTCTCTCTTTTTAATGGATATCACTTCGTGCCAATACGAAATAACTACTTTATGGCTCAAATTCAACTTTATATTACATCCCTTGCTTTATATTTTATTTAAACTTGCCTGTTAGTTCTCTATCCAGTTTACTTTGAGTAGATCAAATTTAACAAGTGAAATGAAGCAGGTCCAGAAAGAACTGGGCGGGCAAAGCCCCTGCTCGGCCCGCTCTGCCTCCTCCGGCCAGCAGAGTCCCCGTCTGTCCATCGCGGTGCTTCCCCTCCTCTCTGGAGAGGCGTCACCAGGCCGCAAGAAGTCTGAGCCTCCTCCGCAGTCCTCATTTTATGCCGACAGTAATGTCTCTCGACAAACAAATGGCAATCTTCAAGGCAAAGTGCGAACCGGATTTGGACACAGTCTTCCGCTGCGGTCCTTGGGTCAGGCTTCTCCTCCTGCTCACAGCCTCCCTACGCCAGGCCCCCAGGGCACGCTGGGAAAGGCTCATCGGAGCTCTCACTTGAGCTCCTTCTGCATGCGCTGTGAGCGTACATGCTAACGTTACCGAGGCTGCCGCGTGGCCTGCACTATCAAGGCTCTGTCACAAACCTTCTCCCAAGTAATAACTAACATGTTCTAGATCCCAAAGATGGAGCAGTAACTTGTTTTCACAATTGCTCACATCAGCCCCATGACACTGACAATAAAAATCACCCAGTGCTAGGCAATGGAGTGGGCACGTGAAACCACTTCTACCAAATGTCCACACCATAGCCGGTTCTGGCCTTTGGGCCAGCGTGCCCATTTAGAACGCCCGTCCCAACACCCACAGCAATAAATTCACATTCTGTAGGTCTGTGCTGGGCCAGAAATCTAAATTTTTATCCAGCAGCTCCTGTGAGTCTGATGCAGTGGTCAATAGTCCCCACGTTGAAAAGCTGTGCCCCCCATGCTGGTTAATGCTGGATGCGTAAAAATCCCTGTTAGCTGCTCTCGCTTACTTATAAGGACGCCATCAGAAAAGGACATTTAGATCTCTGTTACGAAAGTCTAGTAGAAATACCTGCTCATTCTGTGTTCTCCAATGTCAATGCGTAAACATGCTGAAGAAAAATAAAAGTTTTGTTCTGAGTCGTTCTCACTTTGTCATTGCAGTCCCTAAGAAAAGCTTCATTCAATCAACATAGTTTGTAATATATTACTCATATTTACAGTTTTGAAGTATCATTCACATCCTCAAGTCAAAGTTATTCAATATAGTGTTCCTCCTCTGTAGATATAATGTCAAATATAATATAAAGTGGTAGAGAGAAAAAGAGAGAGAAAGACAGACAAAGAAAAAGTAAAGAAAATTGCTTCTTCTGCCAGAAGGTAAATACTTTTGCATCCAGGCACCCTCCTCCAATCCACCTTTTCCTTGAAGCTGTTTTTTGTTGAGCACAGAGAGCTCTTTATTCTCTTAAGTTCTAACAGGAAGAATAACTTGGGTGACTGTTTGACCCCTACCAGTTCGATGACTTTATTTGATGGGAAAATATGAGCCATATTTGAAAGTGAGTAGCAGCAAGCGACTGGTCAACACCCGTCTAAGGAAAGACCACAGAATCCAGCAGGGTGGTTAATCCAGGCACAGCTCATTCATCAGTGTGGAAGCTTCACTCAATTTCCCCAAAGGCTCACTTTTCATGACCACTATAGAAAACAGTCCAAGAACCCAGAGTTTACAGAGAGCAAATCTGGGAGACTTTCTGTCTCTTAACTGGTTGTCTCACTTTGGACAAGTTGCCTAATTCTCTGAGGCACGATTTACCCATGTAAACAGGGCACCATGCTGTTAACGCAGGGGACTGCTGTGAAGACTAAAATGCAACGACATGTAAATGTTCCCTCCTCCAATCCTTCTGATTAAATTCTGGTCTGTGAAGAAGCCACAGCGATAGCACAGCCAATCCTGGGTTGGTACCATTCTTAACAGACAGCTTTGTAGTTTTACTTAAATATAGGCACTTCTGTTTCCCCCAACATCATGCGGAACTTCCTGCTCCTAAGAGAGCATGTGCTGCATATTACATATTATTAAACATGGTTCGTCCACTAAACTTATATGTGTGTGATGGGTAACTTCAATGTAAAGTGAGGGGTATCTAGCAATTTTGGATGCAGGAGTCACAGAAGGCCACAGCGTCTGGTCCAGGGACACTCAGACCTTCAGGGGATGTGGTAGGAGCAGAGGTGGGAGTGGGGCAGGAGTTCACAATTCTGTTAAACTAAAATCGAAAGATATTAGTTGAATGTATTTAGCATCCATAAGTGTTTCGTCTAAGAAAAAATTTTCACTAAAAATTTTGGAAAACCACTGATGCTGTTGGGCCCTTTCATCCAGGGGAAGAAAAGCAAAACAACTGTGTGGTTCACCTGGCTCTCTGACAGTGACACGCAGGGGTGGGACCTGGGTTTCTCAGGCCCCAGTGAGTTTCCTTCAACTCTAACATTCAAAAGGTATTGCGTATATAGAGACACCAAATGATTATGAGATAATTCAGTGGGAGATTAAGCTCTGTGTGCTACGGAACAAAGACAGGTTTGACTTCTGTCCTCTTCATGCCCTGGTAATGTGGGAACCCTCAAACGATATATTTTTGAGAAGTAAAAATCCATAATTGCTATTTTAAATGGATCCTGTGCCCCAAATTATGTTTATTGGGGATATTTTCTTTTTGATATGAAGCCGAACATTTACTTAAGAAGTTATAAAGCACTGGTTTTTCAGTAATTCTGTGGAAGGAGATTTAATTTCCTGAACTGCATGCGTACCTGAGTTTTTTGAACCCTCTTGAATGAGTCTAAAAAATGCATTCCCCAAATCACAATTCCTATGTTAACTCAAAATCCTGTCTGACGTGAGAGGCTGCCTTGGTAATCCTGGGGTGGGGGTGGCGGGGCGCTCTCGGGGAGGGTGAGAAGAGGAGCAGGAAGGGAGCAGCAGTCAAGCATCACTGTCTCAAAAACACACTAACATTGCAACAAGAAGCCTGGACCCCAGAGTTTTTGGTTCATGATCAGGATTGGGTTTCAGCCATTAATCTCTGTGCCGTGACGGAAAAAACAAAGTTATTCTTTTAGCTGATACTCATTCCTACTTTTGTCAGGCTACTGTTCCACAGCATTGCAAAGCCCCAGAATGCCGAGCAGGGAGCTCGAAGGGTGGGAGTTCATGTTTCTGACCAAGCCCACCGTTATCAAGCCTTCTCATTCCAGTCGTCACATCTGCTCTAACAGCTGAAGTAGAGGAAAAAACCAGTGCCTTCAGGGAGAAAAGAATCTGTCTATCAAAATGAGGCAGGAGGGATGGGATTGATGCATTTCTTCAGGAAGTTTCTCTCACCTTCTTACAAAAGAATTTGAAGGTAGGTTACAATAAAAAGGAAAAAAGCTAGAAATAAGAGAAAAGCATAATAGAAGAAGAAGACTTTACCAGGCTGAGATAAGGGATTTGCTTGTGCCCCGAAGCCAGCCTGAAGCACACTGAGTTAGCAACGTCCTAGTCCATTGACCAAAAAATGTGCCAATAAATGCATCTGCAGAATACATTTTTTGCCTATAAGTTAGCTGAACCAGCATCTCAACACTTGGGGTAGTATATAGAGGATATGGTAATTTTGGTAACTTGATATCTTGGAAAGATACTTTTCTTTGATTGTAGCATCCCAAAAGATTGCTGAGACCTTTCCAAACGCACAATTTTGGTATCAATACTCCGTACGCGCTGAGGACATCATTTAAGTGAATTATAACTCAGTGAAGGCATGTTTGTGCTGAGTACCAGCAGGAAGCAAACGGCGCAGCAGAGCGGTTTGGAAAGGATTTGGTGAGAGGTTATTTACAGAGGCGTGGGCGGAGAGCTGGGAAACCCCAGACGCCCTAAAGCACCACAGGACTAATGGCGGAGGCCTGGCTCGGGAGGGAGGAGGCAGTCAGCAGGGCATGGGAACAGAGAGGGCTGTAAAGGAAGCGGGGACCTTTGGTGGAGAGAGCACAGCCAGCCCAGGACGGAGCTGGGAAACACGTGTCAGCTCTGATTCTCCTCCTTTCCTCCCATCTCCTGCCAGGGCCTCCCGTTGGCCAAACCCAAAGGGAAGTCAGAAGTCAAGAGGTTCTGTGGCTGCAGCGCATCCAGGACAGTCCCGGAGCAGAGGAGAATGGAGGAGGGTGGAGAGAGGGTCTGCAGGACAAGGGAGGACCAGCACAGGCCAGGGAACAGAGACGACGTGGTCCCTGCCGCTGGGGTAGCTATGGGGCCAGACATCTGAGTCTGAACCCCAACTCCACCGCTGCCTCGCTGGGTAGCTCGGGGCGAATGATTTAGCTTTAGGGAACCCGGTCTCCTCACTGTGATACAGCCACCAGCCAGTGGACTGTAAGGGTGAGACAAGTTACAATTTCTAGTGCACCCCATACAGCCTCAACACAGAAGAAACACGAATCACATCTTGGCTGACCTCAACCGTCTCTGATGATCTCACCCAGTGGGAGAGGCTTAAGCTTCCAGGTGCCCAGCTGTCCTCGGATCTGGGAGGTGCAGCGAGGACATCCATCACCCCCAAAGCTGCAGGCGGAGAGCCATGGCGACGCCACGCAGGTAGAGCCGAGCGGGCTGTCGCATGCTGCAGGGACGGGCGACGAGCGGACGATCACAGGCTTCTCCCAAGGCCCTCGCCAAACGCGGGCCCACGGCACGCACGTGCGCCCTCCCCGGCGCTGTCAGCACACGGAGGGGCTTCTGTCTCCATGCGCCGGAAGGAAGAGGCTGTCACATGTCCCCGCGGTTCGCTCAACGCCAAAAAGCTTACAGGAACACAGCAGGCACAGCGATTACTTCACCTAAAGATGGGACAGACTCCCTGTTCACCCTGAGGAAAAGCCCTCCAAAAACCTTTTAACGACTACGCAGGGTTTAGCTACATCCGCCAGTGACCGAGCGCGCAGAGGCCCTCTGGTCTGCTTTCCAACCTGGAAGCAAGAGCGGCCCTGCAGACGCAGGAGCTGCCCCAGGAGAGCACAGAGGAACTCCGAAATGGCATAAGTTCCACATCCGTCAGAAAATTCACTCTATCTTGTTCCCAAGCTGCTGGTAATTCGCTGAGACTTTCTCTTGACGTAGTTGAACCCTTGGTTGATTTCTAGAACACCCGCCCAGGCTAGTTCCAACAGTCAAGCTCTTCTCATTCGGAAGACTCCTTCGGTTTTGGTAAATAGATGCTTTATTGACTTAGGAGCCATTTCTCGATATATCCCGTCTCCAGAGGAACAAGCAGCAGAGCCCCCCTCCTCCCAGTGTGTGCCCCTGACGTTGCGCCCCCAGCCCGGCTGCAGAGCGCGGCGGGGCACGCGCCCTCGAGGCCACCGTGGTTCTGGAAGGGCCGCCGCCTCCAGAGACCGCGGGAGCCTGTGCGTCGCGCGTGCGGTGGGCGGGATATCGCAGACAGAGATACGGTCGCCGCGACGGGAGCCGCTGTCTGTTTACAGAGGTCATCACTCGGGAAGTGGGGCAGAGCGTCCAGAAACGGAGTAAGGTGAGTCAGAGCTACTGGGAGAAGCTGGCAGAAAATATAATACATTTGAGATCTTGTCTGACTACGCTCCAGGACTGATATTCTGAATCCATAACCAAGTGTTCCTATTATTCAGGGAAGTAAACAAAACGTTCCTTTAAAATATCATTATTCTAAGACCATTTGACTTGCAATAAAAATTAAAAGCACATTTCTTTCAGGATAGCCCAGCTCTCCGTGGAAAGCTTGTCTTCCTGATTAGTCTTCTAACATTGACCCCCCCCCCCCCGCCCCCCTCGGCCAGGCTCACTTCTAAGCCATTGACTTGTTTCTTTCATTTTGTACAGTTAATTGAAATAAAGAAATGTTGTGGTGAGGCAATAAGAGGAAGTTCTTCTCATAACAAGAGAATTAAGATTTTGTTTTATTGTTATTACTATCATTATGGTTAATTACAGCTTCTAGTGACATTGCAAGACTAAAAAAACCCAGAATATTATGAGCTAGGATACTTCATTCATTTTTATTTATGAGGTAAGGCAAGGAAGGAAGGAAAGGAGAGAGGAAAGGAGGGAAGGAGAGGAAGGAAGGAAGGGAGAAAGAAAGAAAAAAAGAAAGGAAGGAGAGAAGGAAGGAAGGGGTCGAGGGTTCATCTTTCCTGTACAACCACAGAAGCAAGCACTCGGCTCCGTTTGTAATTGATGGATTAAAACTGGTGATGACAGGGAAAAGGAAGAACTGATTTGTCTTGGGTATCAGGAATAATGACTGGCAGACTAAGACTGGTAGAACGAATGCCAATAAAAAGAAGGAAGGCTAGCTACGGGGGATGCTGTAAGAGTCCCCAGCTGCTCTAAGCGTCCTGGCATCCTGGCTTTCCAAGATCGGATTAGTTTTACCTGGAGGGATCTGCAAGGATGTACAGGTGTTCTCAGTGTACCAGCCAGGACCATGGCAAGAAGTAGAGGCACACTCCCATTTAATGATATGGAGAAAGCTTAAACAAGGCTCTATTTACAAAGGTCCAGGAAGCCAAAAGGGGTAGTGCCAAAGCGGAGAGCTAATAACACTGAGCACCCTTAGCACTAAGAAGAGCCAGGAGAGGGAGCAGTCCTGGGAGAGAGAGAGAGAGAAACTGAAACCTGTGAATCCGAGGTGGACACAGCAGGACAACTGCAGGAAATGAACGGTGGGCCAGATGAGGGAGCCCGGCAATGAAGACCCTTGGCTGCTGACGTCCTTGACATCCAGAGCACAGGAACTCTCAGTGCTGTCTAAACGGGTCAGCCTCCCAGGGCAACAGAGCAGAGGCGGAAGGGTGGAGCGTTCTGGAGGTGCAGGAGGAAGAGATCCAGCACACTCATCCAACTGCTGTTAGTTGTCCCCTCTGGCCCTGTTTACTGAATCAGGAAGATGTAGGCTGGGAGGGGCTGCCGTCTGTATGTACAACTGGAGGAACAGTGGGGATAGGAAGCTGAGATTACAGACAACCTAGTACCCAGTAGGTATGATAACAGACGGTAGGTGGTTCACCAGGTAGGTCCAATCCCAAGAACATGATTTCCCCTGCCGGTGGCCGTGGGGAATGTCGGAGATGCAGGGGCAGGTGGCATCCTGAAGTCCAAGCAGGCATCATGTTCCAGGAAGTTACCTTCTAATAGGGTCACAGGCACCAGGTTGAGGGTCAGAAAGAGTGCTTCTGAGTCTGAATGAGGGGCCGGGTTGTGGGCAGGTTTTCAGGGCCCCTCCATTCCAAAAGAGATGAGAAACCTGATTAAGGCTAAGACTTGAATTAATTTTGAATGTACCAGTAAAGAATTGTTTGACAACAGATTTAAATCATACTTTATTTCACCTGGTTTCAAAACAGCTATTGACATGATGGGAAGAGATAGATGAGCCTCCTTAAAAATGAGATCCTATTCTTTACTAAATAGAATATTTATTGAGCATCTCCTCTGCACTGGTGCCGTCCTAGGCCAAGAGAAGGTCAGGAGGAACAAGATTAAAACAGGTCGTCATGGACCTTGCTTGGGAAGGGTCTAAAACTACCTGAAAAATATTTCTTTTTATGCACAACTGAATGTTAATTCTTTAAGAACAGACTGTATGTCTTGTTCCTAGCGGGATCCCAGGACCTAGAGCTATTTGTTTACTGACTGCCTCACGACGGGCTTCCTCAGGAACAACTTACCCAGCCAAGGAAGCCATTTTCTCCTCCTGCCTACTGAACCATATCAGACACACATCGGACAACCCAAAATGAGGATGCGTATGAAACTCAGTGAGGTCTCGGGATCAATGATGGGTTATGACCAACACTATAAAGGGGGGAACACTTACCACAATTGATCAGACCACCAAAGAAAAGTAACAAAAAAGGACCTTTTTGTGTCTTGCCTCCTTTCATCTGTGGAGAGGGGATAAACATGGCATCAATATTGTGCTGACCTGCATATTCAAAATTCTATACGGGTCAAATCTTTCCTCAAAGTGAGTACATGATTGGAGGAAAATATTTCCAAAGCCTTCACATTTTACAGGCTTCTTATTCTATATTTCTGATGTCCACATTTATTCCCATTTATTATTTTTTTCAAAATCATCACATTTAAAATTTAACACTAACAACTCTCTAATTCTTAGCACATTCATTCTTTCGACCGATCATTTTAATAACCATCTTTTCATCTTCCATCCTTGATCCTGTTGTTTCACACACTGACAAGAAGTGTAAAAGAGACTTATTGACTCCATCTGACAGAATAGTTTTTCTAGGACCAGGCACATTAATAGAAAATGGGAAATGGTTCCTGGAGGTTGTTTTCAAAAATCTGCACAGCATAAAAATTAATAACAGTTGAGTCACCGGGGGCAGGAAAGGGGAAATAGTAACACATTTCTCATAAAGAACAAACTTTTGAACTTTATGTACTTGTTTTTCTCTCAGAAATAACAGCAGTTTTATCCACTTTGGTACAAAATGATCAGGAAGGCTCCATTTTTTATAGGAAAACTACTTTTCAAGAACCATGATTTTGTGTCTCCAGCGAACTTGGAGGCGAAATCCCAAAATGAAGGAAATCTTCAAATTCAGGGAAATCTCTGGCAGCCCTACTCAGAATGAGAAACCTCCATAGCTCTGTGCACTCAGAAATAAATAGAAATCCGGGCGTCGCCATGGCCACTTTCCTGAAGAGAGAATGGAGTTTCTTCGGCCCACAATGATCCCTGGCGTGACAGCAGAAAATGGGGTATGAATCCTGCAGCTGCTGGGAAAGACTGTCTGTACCGTTACCCAAGGAAAACACAAGCCACACCAACCATATAACAGCAGCGGGAGAACTGAAGGCTCGCTGCACATTCATATCGAATGTGAGTGAATCCTGACGATTTGATGGGTTCACTTTAGCTCGCTTTGAGAGAAGGGGCAATATCGCTATGACAATCGAACTAAATATCTGTTTCTTTTTATGTCTTAGGAAATGCTAAGCAGTGAAAATAGGAAAGATGAAAGCATTTTATATTTTAAATAGGATAAAATAAATATTTGGATTCAAAGAAACGGCTTGAAAAAGAAAAGTAATGCAATAGTATTCTTGGTTATAAATAGATCTCCTTCGACCCACATATAGGTTTCTCTTTGGGCAAATAGCGAGCGTGTTTTCTGTTCTATACCGGTGTTGCTTTTCTCAAGGATCTTAGTGAGTCAGCTTGGAACCTGCGAAAGAAGAAACAAGCAGTAATTTAGCACAGACAATAGGAAAATCACCAACACAATTATTGCATTTCATTGTTTGCCATGGAGCCGCATGGAGCTGTTGGGCCTTGAAATGTTTCTGACTAAAATAAGGATTTTTCGGCTGCTTTCCTGGTTAGATGTCTACTGCTTGCTTGGAATAAAAATATCTGCTGTAACTCAACTATTGCATTACAAACTGAGGAAATCCTCTAATGCTTGAATAAAACTAGATTTTCTTTCGAACATTTGCTGATGGCTGCACCTAGAAAGAGCGTGTATTCTGCAAACTTCCAAACCAGAATAAAGTTCTGAACAAATTTAATTTTGATGGAGTAAGAAAGGAGGGAAAATGTAATATTTAGGAAACTCTATCACTTAATTTGCTTTGTTATCTGGATCCTTGATAACATGTTCAAAAATAGGACACATTATTCACCTTGAGCTAAATCACGAGCACTGATCCCTGGTTTCCAGTGGTATATGGCTCAGAGGTAAAGCAAAGGGAAAATCTTTCTTTCTCTAGGGAAATCTTGACATATTGCCAAGTGAATGAGCAATATGTAAATCAGTATATACAGTATTATCCTATTTTGGTAAAGTATAAAAATATAGCAAATATATTAAATCACGTAGAACTTGGTAAAATTAGTATGTAGGTGATATGTTTATATAAGAGTGATTTATACATGGAGGTGCGATATGCATTTGTATGGATGATATATGCATATGTCTTCTATCAGTGTGTGCCACATGTACGCAGATGGAAGGAGGGTGAGAAGAAAGACTGGAGTGGCATGAACCAAAATGGTTATCTTTGGCCATATTGGTCTTTTGTCTTTGGGCTATCTGTAACTTTCTAAAATTTCTGCAAGGAGAATGCATAAGTTTTTAAAATGAGTATCCTGTTTACCTTCCAAGATTCACTCTTTACACTCTGCTGTGTTCTGTGGATGGCTGAAATGTATGGACTGCATCTATGGGTTCAAATGATTGGTTTGGCCAATTGGATCTCAGATTGGTTTGGCCGTTGGGAAGCACTTGCAGGAAATTCCAGGAGAAGTCAGAGTGATGCTGGGTGTTTGTTTCCCTGGCTCGTTGCCAGTGGTGTCATTGAGGATGACTCTATCCCTTGACCAAGGGTCATGGCTCCTCGTAGGCGCTTACTTGCAGACACTCTCCCTGTCTCTACAAGTCTCCGTAATCACCCCTAACCCCAAATACTCTTACTAGTTGCTGGGGAAGTGTGCTATTCCTATGCTTTCTCTATATCAGGCCCACACTTTTTAAATAATCTCTTCAATATCGCTCCACAAATAAGACAATTGCATGGTCATCTCATTGGTACTGGAAACATGACTGAAATATGGGGATAATTCCTATCACTACATTTCCTGGGCCCTCACTATTAATGCTCTTCATGGGATTTCATTGAGCATGGAATTCACTGTAGATATAATGGATTCATTCAAGACATACTCATATAACATTACACATTGCAATGGAGTTTCTGTAAGAAAAGTCAGTGCTTGAACTAGGGTCTTGGGATAGAGCCGAACAGTGTTATGAGTCTTTCACTTTTTTGGGACATGAAGTCATTCTGAAAGTTTGGGGAGTCCTGGATTGTCTTTATAACCATCCTGAAATGAACTTATTTTCTCTTCTCCTTCCTAACTGTAATCCATTTTACCCATGGTCTTTCCTGATGCTGCCAATGTCTTTCCCATCCAGATTTGCCAGATGTCCTGGGAGCAGGGAAGACTTTCCGTACCTGTGACGAGAATCAGCTGGCATAGGAAGTATAAAAGAAGATTCTTATTTTTTAAGAAATTGGAAAATGATTTTCTTTTTCAAGAAACAAAGCAGACTTCCTCTTCTGACAGTGATGAAATCACTGGAAGCAGATTTAACCTCCTGTCTGAAATGACCTGTATATGAGGAAACTACCCAAGGCCCAGGAAAGAAGCATTGCAAAAGGCAAATTAAACAATTCCTGGAGCTTACACGTGGCCAGGAATGCTGTTTTCTCTGACCAGCCAGACTAGGATGGACCTCGCAATACACAGGGCAAAAGGATGAGTACATAGAAGGCTATGGCCTCAGTAGTGGGACCAAATTAGTCCTATGCTAACGGCTGTGCTGAGATGGCCTGACAAAGCCTACGAGCAAGCTGTAAAAGAATCAGACTGCTCCCCAGGAACTTAACTGTGTTCCAGAAAGTAATGCATACATATTTACAGGAACACCAAAACTTCCAGGAATCAACACCAGAAAATCACAATGCTGGGCAATCATTCAAAAATTGCCAGCTATGCAAAGAAGTGGGGAAAAGAAACCCGTAACAAAAAAAATAATCAATCAATAGAAATAGATTCAGTAATGATAAAGATGATAAAATTAGTACACAAAGACATTTAAACGGTAGCTGTGACTATATTTTAGTTGTTTAAGAAGGTATAAGAAAGCATGAGCATGTTAATGCAAGACATAAAAGATGTTTTAAAAACCCAGTTGAACATCTGAAGATGAAAACTACAGTATCTTAAGTAAAAAATATATTTGACAGGATTATCAGCAGATCAGACATTGTAGAATAAAAGAGCAGAAAATTAGAAAATGCAGCAAAACAAAGTAGCAAAAATGAAACAGAGAGAGGAAAAAAAAGGAACGATTTCAAGAGGAATAATATATTTGTATTGTAGTCCCAGAAAGACAGAGTGTTAAAAAACACTTGAAAATATAGTGGCTGAAAATTTTCAAACTTAATGAAAACAATACTCCCAGAATCAAGAAGCTTAATGAATTCCAAGAAAAATAATCATGAGGAAAACTACACTAAGGCATGAATTATAAAAGAAAACAACTGATAAATTAAATTTTATCAAAATTAAAAACCTTTCTCTTCAAATGATACTGCTAGGAAAATAGGCAAGCTGCGGACTGGGAGAAAATATGTGTAAAGCATATATTCAACTGAGGACTTGTACCTAGAATATACAAAGAACACTTAGAGCTGAATGATAAGAAACAACTCAATAAAAAAACTGGTAACAGATTGGAGCAGACGCTTCACTCAGTAAGATAATAGAGCAGCACATGACGCGTACACAGACGCTCAACATCACTAGCTGTTGTAAAGATGCAGAGTAAAACCACAATGAGGTACCACCACACATTTATTGGAATGTCTAAAAGGTTGAAAAGGCTGATAATGCCAAATGTTGGCAAGATAAGGAACAACTGAAATGCTCATACAGTCTTGATGGAAATGTGAAATGGAACAACAGTTTTGGAAAACAAGTTTGCAGTTTCTTGAAAATTAAACACAAGCTACCATATGATGCAGCAGTTTTACTCCTAGGTATTTACTCAAGAGAAATGAAAGCACACTTCCGCACAAACACTTGTACACAAACATTCACAGCAGGTTTATTTGTAATAGCCAAAAACTGGAAACAACCTAAATGTCTGCTTTCGGCTGAATTATGTTCCCCTCAAAATTCATATGTTGAAGTCTTAACAGCCAATACATCTGAATGTGACTGTATTTGGTGATAGGGCCTTTAAAGAGATGACCGAGAGGCTGGCTCAGTGGTATAGTGGTTAAGCTTGCACACCTTGCTTTGGTAGCCTGGGGTCCACAGGTTTAGATCCTGAGAACAGACCTACACACGTTTCATCAAGCCATGCTGTGGTGGTGTCCCATATACAAAATACAGGAAGATTGGCACAGATTTTAGCTCAGCAACAATCTTCCTCAAACAGAAAGAGGAAGACTTGGCAGCAGATATTAGTTCAGGGCCAATCTTCCTCACCAAAAAAATAAAATAAAATAAAGAGATGATTAAGTTAAATGAGGCTGTGAGGGTGGGCCCTAATCCAATCTTACTGGTGTCCTTGTAAGAAGATGACATTTGGGGGCTGGCCCAGTGGCATAGTGGTTAGGTTCATGCACTCCACTTCAGTGGCCTGGGGTTCTCAGGTTCAGATTCTGGGCATGGGCCTATACACCACTCATCAAACCATGTTGTGGTGGTGTCCCACATACAAAATAGAGGAAGATTGGCACAGATGTTAGCTCAGGGCCAATCTTCCTCACCAAAAAAAAAAAAGAAGAAGAAAGAAGATGACATTTGGACACACAAAGAGATGCCAGGAATGCATGCATATGGAGGAAGACCATGCAAAGATTCAGCAAGAAGGTAGCCATCTGCAAGCCAAGGAGAGAGGCCTCAGGAGAAACCAAACCTGCCAAGAGAAGCCTCCTCAGGAGAAACCAAACTTTGATCTTGGACTTGTAGCCTTCAGAACTGTGAGAAAATAAATTTCTGTTGTTTAAGCCCTCGAGTCTGTGATATTTTGTTATGACAGCCCTAGTAGACTGGTACAATGTCTATAAACAGGTAGATAAACAAATTGCTGTACATCCATACAGTGGAATACTACATAACCATAAAAAGGACAAGCAATTCATATATGCTACAATATGGATGAATCTCAACATACACTGAGTGAAAGAAGCCAGACCAAAAATGAGTACGTGTTCTATAACATGGATGCATCCTGTATAAGATTCTAAACAATGCAAACCCATCTATAGTGACAGACAGCAGAACTGTAGTTGCCTAGGGAAGCAAGTGGGCTTAAGGATTCCCAAGGGGCATGAGGAAACTATGTGTGTGTGGGGTGGATGTATTCACTGCTTGGCTGTAGGTTTGCTGAGTGCACACAAGTCAAAAGTCATCCAAGTGTACTCTTTAAATAGGTACAGCTGATTGTGTGTCAAGCATACATACAATAAAGCTGTAATTTTTTTAACAAGAGAATCAGTTGACATAAATAGCTTGATATTTTTCCATCCACAAGAGCTGCCACCCACTCTCAGTGTGACCATGCCACAAGCAGAAGGAAAGAGGAACCTGCAAATGTCGTCCCCGTTTTATTAAGTTGCTCCTAGTGATTCCAAAAGACACGTTTCCCAAAGTGGTCTGCCTTGGACTAGGAAGACTGAGAAGCTGGAAGTGAAGGGGACATGAAAAGCCAGCGGAAGAGTGACGTAAGGCTTCACTGCGGCTGCGGCCACTGCAGACAGCTGGCTCGACTCGTCCCGTGACAGCAAAGGTTTCCACAATTATAAGGCCACTCATCGTTTCTTCCAAACATTGAAAAAAAAATCTGTCAAGCTTCATAATGAGAAACCAAATAAGTGGCAGCAAGCAAAACAAACCCGCTATGGCAAGGAATTGCTGTTTGTCCAAGGGCAGTATTGCAAGTCCTAAATCTTGTGTCCCTTTTGCCATAACTTCCCTTTTTCTCACCACTTCACATGTAAAAACACATCCTCATAGGCGTGTTTGTGTTGAGGACCCCACAGTCAGGGACACTAATAACAAGTGTGAAGAGTGGACTTGAGGCAGGAAAATGAAGGACTTACCCTTTGAGATGCTTTCACTTCTTACAGAAATTGCAGGTGCATTAACTCATTTGATTTCCCGCAAATTGCTTGTAAAGCACACAGCAGCCGCATGATCTTCCCGGTGTGACTGTTGGGGAGAGAGTGGAACACAGAGGCATTAAGTGGAGTGAGGCATTCTTGTCACGGCCAACTCAGCTGCGAACATCCGGCGGGACCCAAAGCAACTCCGTTGTGATTTGTTACTTGTTTAACCGCACCCTGAGCCAGTCGGGCGCCAGCCCTCTCTCTGAAGTGTCTAGAGTCCTATGGAGGAAACCTTTTCATTGTCAGGGACTGTACCGGAATTTGGTGCTAAATACTCAATTATTAAATAAGAAGATGAACTTTAAGGAAACTGTCAATGCAAAAATAAAGACAAAGAATCAGAAGCGAAGACATAAGTCAGTCCGCTCGCTGTTTGTTTACCGCGCATTAGCAGAAACCATCAATATAATCAGCATACTTCCAACTGAAAAGATGCCACATTAAACGACTTACATGAAGCACTTTGAAGAGCATGAATAATATTTTCAGGTAACGATGCAAGAACTGAGTCTTCCATTATCCTGAGTTTTTTTCTCCTGCATTAGCTGAAGTATCTTCAAGCTGGAGAGAACCAGAGACTTCCGCTAGTATAATAAAAACATAAATAATTAAAATGACTTAGGTTGTCCCTTCCTCTAACATTTCCTATCCAAAAAGGCCATAAATCACTTCAATAAAAATCTCTCATTTCTGTAATCCCTGGATCTGTATTTAGGTTTATGTGCTTCTGTTTGATGTATGCGTCTGACAACACAAGAATTAAACTGCGTTTTACAAGGTCCTAGATGTGTGACCACCGCTCAGGACTTCCAGCAAACGGAGGCCACAAAAAAACAGGCTTTGCAGGAGACCACCCACCGCTTTCTTCTTCTTCCAGAGATTCCGTCCTCCATGCTCTGAACCAGCGTGTTAGCCACAATTAATGAACTCTAGTTAAGGAGTCTTTGAGATCAGACTGTGGGAGCAACGACAGCAAGAACCCAGCCTACGAAGTGCCTGATACCTGAGATCCTTTGTTTTGTCAAATACTCAAACGTAATTATGCATGGTTAATTCTATTTTCTCCATTTTACAGACTTAAAATGATAATGGACTTGTCTATTTCTACATAAATAATTAGGAGAACCTGGACTGGGATCAAGTTCTTTCTGATTTAAAGATCTCATCAATAAAACCTTTCTTTTTTTAAAAAAAAATTAAAAGGTGACTCTGGTCCGGTTAGTTTTAGAAAAGGCTATGAGATGTCAGTTGCTTTAAATGTTCTCTTCAGAGCAAGATTCTGACCACGTGTTAAGGGAGATGGGGAAGGCAGTCTGCTGTTAAACTTCTTTAGGGAAAGTAGTTTCCCACATTGCTTTGCCGTCCAACCTTGGACTATTCTAAAAAAGTCAATTCAGTTCTGAAACGTTGCTCACCCTCCGAGCAGCCTCTTCTAGTTCTACTCAATCCCATCTAGACAGTACCTAGTAGTGCAAAAAGTTATACATACCAAGTGTATGAACATGACATGGCTAACCCATTCCTTTCAGGCAGTTTCTCAGCTTGTATGTATTACAACAAGATGGACTTTGACATAATAATTACTATGAACCATGGGCAGCTGGGCAAAGCAGAAAAGGAATAGATCTGAGAGTCAGACATAATTGGATGCAAATTGCAGCTTCATCATTTAACAACTG
The DNA here is from genome assembly GCF_041296265.1 of Equus caballus. Lineage (NCBI taxonomy): Eukaryota > Metazoa > Chordata > Mammalia > Perissodactyla > Equidae > Equus > Equus caballus. The sequence goes on from NC_091691.1 coordinate 44,318,804, forward strand.
ATTGACCTTAACAAAATCACTTAACCTCTCAGAGTGTTTATTTCCTCATCTAGAAAATGGGTTAATACCACTCTCTTCCTACATATTGGTATGAGTTTTAAATAAGACAGTGCAAGTAAGATGTTTAGATGATGAAGAAGATGATAAATTAAAGATTGTAACCATATCATTATGATAATAGAATATATAGGTATAAATAATCCCAATTAGTGTAGAATTAGTTTGATCTCCTCCATGTAAATATGTAGACTTACTAAGAAAACATCTCTCAACATATTCCTCCATACAACTTCCACTTGTGCGAGAACAGTGCCGTGTGGTCTGAAGTAAGCTGAGGAAATATTGAGCACTGTGAATATCTCCAAACTTGGAAGAACAGGGTTAAGAACTAGAAACAAAAAAGATGAACACCTTTTGATTCTATAATAAAAGGATAGAGCAAAAAGTAGGTATCCTTCAATTTGCTTTTTCCCTTCTAACTTGGCTCTCTGATACCATCATGCATATTTTTGACATGTGCATAACATCCTCCTAATCTGGAAGGGAAGTGCTAGAAGCAAGAGATGACATTTGGGAGAGATACTTAAAAAAATCTCTTTGGAGTCATTTTTTGGCAGTTGAACTTCAACTTGAGCAAATTAAGACAGAAAAATATGCATGTAAATGACTCAAACTAAATCTCCTGATTCAAAGACCATCTATTTAAAGTAACTTCACATTAAAGTAGTTAATGCACCAACAAAGTGGGGAGAACAAGTTAAATTTGAGAGGGATACTCCAGTTCTCTGGGGTTTACTCCTATGGGGGGGAGTGCATTTTTCCCTCTACTCTTTTGAGTTCTTGGCTAAGACTCTGTCATAAAAGATAGGTTAACAAGAGAAAAACAAACAGAAGTTTATTAACATGTACACCTAATGTGCACATGGGAGATACCCAGGGAAAAATGAGTACCTCACAGAGGTGGCTTAGAACTCTAGTTTGTATAGCATGTTTAAGACAGAACAACAAATTTGTAGAGAAATGACCAGACAAAGGATTGGCTATGTCTTGTCTTCCAGAGTTGGCAAACTGTGTGAAGGAAAACTAATGGTAGATAAAGGCTAGTTAGTAGAGTTTGCTATATAGTTTCCTCTAGTGCCATCACAAGGCTGATAGGGTCAAAAATTGTATCCAGTGATTAACTTTCATCCTTCCTGCTAGAGAAGGGCGGGGGGGGGGGGGGGGGGGGAGGGGGGACACTTTTGAAATTTATGTCCTGCTTTTTTTTAGGCAAATAGGAGAGGGCAGGGATCTTTTCTTTTTTCTTTTATTTATTTTAGGAAGATTAGTCTTGAGCTAACTGCTGCCAATCCTCCTCTTTTTGCTGAGGAAGACTGGCCCTGAGCTAACATCCATGCCCATCTTCCTCTACTTTATATGTGGCACGCCTACCACAGCATAGCATGCCAAGTGGTGCCACGTCCGCACCCAGGTTCCGAACCGGTGAATCCTGGGCCTCGAAGAAGCAGAATGTGCACACTTAACCGCTGCGCCACAGGGCTGGACCCAACTGGAACTTTCATACATTGCTAGTGGGGATACAAAATGGTGCAGCCACTTTAGAAAACAATTTCAAAGTGTTGTATAAAATTAAATATACATTTACCATACAAACCAGCTATCCTGCTGTTAGGATTTATGGAAGAGAAATGAAAACATCTGTCCACACAGACCTGTACATGAATGTTTGTAGCAGCTTGATTCATGATAGCCAAAAACTGGAAACAATGCAAACGTTGATCAACAGGTGAGTGGATTAACAAATTATGGGATATCCACAGTATATTTAGCAATGAAAAAGAATGATATATGGATTTACACAAAATATTATGCTAAGTAAAAGAAGTAAAACACAAAATACTACATACTGCATGATTCCATTTGTATGAAATTATAGAAGAGGCAAAACTATAGAGGTGGGAAATAGATCAGTGCCTGCCTGTGCTAGAGTTTGGGCAAAAAGTTCCGGTTATGATTGGAAAACTATTAGAAATAATCAACGACAACAGCAAAGTTGCAGGGTATAAAATCAACTTACATAAATCAGCATTTCTATACTCTAATAACAAACTAACAGAAAAAGAACTCAAGAACACAATACCATTCACAATCGCAACAAACAGAATAAAATATCTTGGGGTAAATTTAACCAAGGAAGTGAAAGACCTATACAATGAAAACTATGAGACTTTCCTGAAAGAAATTGATGACAACATAAAGAGATGGAAAGACATTCCATGCACATAGATTGGAAGAATAAACATAGTTAATTGTATGGAAGAATAAACATACTACCTAAAGCAATCTACAGATTCAACGCAATCCCAATCAGAATCCCAATGACATTTACGGAAATAAAACAAAAAATCCTAAAATTCATATGGGGCAACCAAAGACCCCGAATTGCTAAAGCAATCCTGAGGAAAAAGAACAAAGCTGGAGGCATCACAATCTCTGACTTCAAAACATACTAGAAAGCTACAGTAATCAAAACAGCATGGTACTGGTACAAAAACAGGTGCACAGATCAATGGAACAGAATTGAAAGCCCAGAAATAAATAAAGAAATAAAACTACACATCTATGGACAGCTAATCTTCGACAAAGGAGCGAGGGCCTACAATGGAGAAAAGAAAGTCTCTTCAACAAATGGTGCTGGGAAAAGTGGACAGCCACATGAAAAAGAATGAAAATTGTCCATTCTTTTCCACCATTCACAAAAATAAACTCAAAATGGCAGTACACTCTTTGACATCAGTATCAAAAGGATCTTTTCGGACACCACGTCTTCTCAGACAAGGGAAACAATAGAAAGAATAAACAAATGGGACTTCATCAGACTAAAGAGCTCCTTTAAGGCGAGGCAAAACAGGATTGAAACAAAAAAAACCCCACCAGTTGGGAAAAAGTATTTGCAAGTCATATATCTGAAAAAGGGTTAATCCCCATACTATATAAAGAACTCACACAACTCAATAACAAAAAATCAAGCAATCCAATCAAAAAATGGGCAGGAGACATGAACAGACATTTCTCCAAAGAAGATATATGGATGGCCAATAGGCACATGAAAAGATGCTCATCATCACTAATCATCAGGGCGATGCAAATCAAAACTACACTAAGATATCACCTCACATCCATTAGAATGACAAAAATAATCAAAACAAAAAGTAACAAATGTTGGAGAGGTTGTGGAGAAAAAGGAATCCTCATACACTGCTGGTGGGAATGCAAACTGGTGCAGGCACTGTGGAAAACAGTATGGAGATTTCTCAAAAAATTAAAAATGGAAATACCATATGACCCAGCCATCCCACTATTGGGCATCTATCCAAAGAACTTGAAATCAGCAATTCCAAAAGTCCCAAGTACCCTTATGTTCATTGCAGCATTATTTACAATAGCCAAGATGTGGAAGCAACCTAAGTGCCCATCAACTTATGATTGGATAAAGAAGATATGGTATATATATACAATGGAATGCTACTCAGCCATAAAAAGGATAAAATCGTCCCATTCACAACAACATGGATGGACCTTGGGGTATTATGTTAAGTGAAATAAGCCAGATAGAGAAAGACAATCTCTGTATGACTCCACTCATATGTGGGAGTTAAACATGTAGACAAAAAGAACAGATTAGTGGTTACCAGGGGAAAGGGGGAGAGGGGGTGGGCACCAAGTGTGAAGTGGTGCACCTACAACACTACTGACAAACAGTAATGTACAACTGAAATTTCACAAGGTTTTAAACTATCATAATCTCAATAAAAAGTTAAAAAAAAAAAGTTCTGGTTACATAACAGCACAAGGAAACATTGAGTTCGATGGTCGTCAGAAGACTGCATACAATGGCTAAAATCTATCAAACTTAACATGGGTGCATTTAACTACACACAAATTCCACCTCAATAAAACTGGGTAAAACATATAGAATTCATGAATGAGTAAATAAAGGTAGGAACAGCTGGCAGTAAATGCTAAGTCTATTGATGTATAGAATAAATTTTAAATAACTGTTAACTTCAGTTGACAAACAGAATTTAGATATTATAATTCCTACAAAAATGTATGTAATGTTAACTAAAATAACTATCATTTTAATAGACAGAGACAGAATTTCCAGATCATGCCCTTAAAAACATAGAAAAGACAAAAATAAAGAAAATGTAAAATTATTGTTTAATATAAAGTTCAAGAATAAAAGCATTGACAAAGAGGCTTATTTTCTTATTAAAGAAAGGTATGGAACATAATGAAGATACACTTGCCATAAATCTTTAGGTTACTAAAAGCTATAACCTTAATAAAAAACTCATACCTATATGCATATGTACCTCATATCAAAAGTTACTGAAATTAAAAGAAAAACTGACAAAAATAAAATAGCTATTAGAGACCTTATAAGATCATAATTGGACATTAACATTGTAAACAGAAATAAACAAGATAATTGAGTGTTTAAACAAAAAGAATAATGTAGTGTGGAGTTTTAATGTGTGTAAAAGTAAAACGTATGACAACAATAGTACAAAGACTGGTAGGTGTGAAACGGAAATATACTACTATAAGATTCTTATACTATATGTGAAATGGTATAATATTGCTTAAAAAGAGATTGTGATAAGTTAAAAGTGTATATTTTAAACCCTAAATCAACCACTAAAATAATGAAGTGTTATAGCTAATAGTACAACAAAGGAGATAAAATAGAAAAATAAAAGAAATACCCAATTAATCTCAAAAAGAGTAGGAGAAAAGGTACATGGGAATAAAACCCAGATAAAATAAATAGAAAACAAATAGGAACATGATGGACATATAGCTAGTCATATCAATATTGCATTAAATGTAAAAAGTCTAAACACCATAATTAAAAGGCAGAGATTTTCAGATTGGCTAAAAAAGCAAGATTCTACCATATGCTGTCTACTAGAACATATATTAAATATAAAGTCACAAAATTTTAAAAGTAAAAGATGGAAAAATATATACCATGCTAACATGAAACAGAAGAAACCTAGAGCGGCTATATTAATTTCACACAAAATAGATTTCAGAGAAAAACTATTACCAGAGATAAAGTAGTGTATTTCATAATTATGAAAGCATCAGTTCAAGAGGAGGACATAAAAATTCTGAAAGTTTGTATAGCTAATAATAGAGCTTCAAAATGTGTGAAGCACAAGCCCTAGAACTGCAAGAAGAAAAAACATAATCCACAAATATAATAGGAGACTTCAATGCTCATTTCACAATTATTGATAGAATAGGCAGAAAGAAAATCAGTAAGGATACAGAAGAATCAAGCACTATCAACCAACTTGACCTGATCAATATTTTTAGACACTCAACACAACAAGATCAGAATCCACATTCTTTTCCAATGCACAAGGAACACTTAGCAAGATACACTGTATTCTGAAACAAACCTAGATAGATACATTTTAAAGAATTCTCAAAAACTATGTTATCTGTCAAAATAGAATTAAACTAAAAATAAATGAAAGATATCAGGAAAATCAACAAATACGAGGAAACCACATAACATATCTCCAAGTAACTTGTGTGTCAAAGAAGAAATAAAAAAGGAGATTAAAAAGTATTGAAATAAATGAAAATGATAGCATAACATCTAAAAATGTGTGGGATGCCACTGAAACAGTATTTAGGGGAAAATTTATAGCATTAAATGTACATATTAGAAAAAAAAGAAAGGTTTCAAATCAATGACCTAAGCTTCTACCTTAACAAACTAGAAAAAGAAGTACAAATTGAACACAAGCTAAAGAAAGAAAATGATACAGATTAAAATAAAAATCAATGAATTAGGAAAACAATAGATAAAGGCAAGAAACCCATAGATGATTCTTTAAGATAAACAAAACTGATAAATTTCTAGGCAAACAGATCAGGAAAAAAGAGAGAAGACACAAATTACCAGTATCAGGATTAAGAGATCTAGTAGCATCACAGTTAGCACACACGCTGGAAGGATAATAAAGGAATATAATGAGCGGTTTTATGCCGACATATCTGACTGCTCAGATCAATTTCACAATTCCTTGAGACACAAACCACCAAAGCCCCCTCAAGAACTAGAACAGACCTATTTCTATTAAAGAAGCTGAAATTGTGTTTTAAAAGCTTCCCACGAAGAAAACACCCAGCCAAGATGATTTCGCTTGTGACGTATACCAAACATGTAAGATAAACCAATTTATTTATGCACCATCGCTTCCAGAATACTGAAGGGAGCAAATAGTTCCAAATTCCTTCCATGAGGGCAATATTGCCTGAAACCACACCCAGATAAAGACATTACAAAAAAATTAAACTACAGATCAATGTTTTTCATGAAAAGGCATGCAAAAACTCTAAACAAGATTTCAGCAAATAAAATCCAAGAATACAAAAAAGGATAACACATACATCCAACTGACGTTTATCCCAGAAATGTAAAGTAGTTTTAACCATTGGAAAATTAATCATTAACATATTACATTTGTTCATATTAGCAAACTTAAAAATAAAAATAATATGACTATCTCAATAGAGACAGAAAGTACTCAACAAAATCTATGATCTATTCCTAATAAAAATCCTCAGCAAATTAAGAATAGAAGAGAACTACCCCAACATGATAAAAGGCATCTACGAAAAACCTGCAGCTAACATCACACTTAATTGATGAAAGATAGAATGCTTTTCCCTGAGTGAGGGAACAAGACAAGGATGCTTGCTCTCTTTAATTGTATTCAGTGTTGTACTGGAAATTCTAGCCACTACAGTAGACAAGAAAAATAAATAAATTTACATTAGAAAGGCAGATATAATATATAAAGACATATAAATATATCTTTATTTGTAGAAGACATGATCATCTCAGTAGATATCTGACAGAAAAGTCAAAAAAAGCTCTAGAATTAATAAATAATTAGAGCAAGATTGCAGGATACAGAATCATTATTTAAAACTCAATTGTATTCCTATATATTAGCAACAAACATCAGAATTTGAAATTTACAAGTTGATATCATTTGCAATAGCTTTAAATATATAAAATACTTTGGAATAAACAAAAAAGTGCAAGAAGTACACACTGAAAAGTACAAACATTTCTTAGAGAAATAATAGAAGACATAAATCAATGGACAGATACGCCCTGCTCATGGTTTGGAGGACGGACTATTGATAAGATGTCAGTTCTCCCCAAACTGATCTATAGAGTCTAGCAAACCCAGTCAAAATATCTGCAAGCCTTTTTGATTCTAAAATTCATGGAAATGCAAAGTATATAGAATAGAAAAAACAACTTTGAAGAAGAACAACAGAGTTGGAGGACTTCCACCACCTGATTCAAGACACAGTAAGAATGAACAGTAATCGAACATTTTGGTATTGGCCTCGAGATAGACAAATAGATCAACGAGACTGAATAGAAAATTCAGAAATAAGCTATCAAATACAGTCAAGTGCTTTTCTGGCAAAATTATTAAAGCAGTTTAATAGAGAAAGGACGGGTTTTTTCAACAAATTGTACTAGAATAGTTGGATATCTAGTAGCAAAACAACAAGAAAAAGAACTTTGATCTATACTATATACAAAAAAATACTTAAACTGGATTATAGAATTAAGTCTAAAACATAAACTATAAAACTTCTAGGAAAAGGCAGGAGAAAATCATTGCACTATTTGCCTATGTTAGGCAAAGATATTTTAGGTATGATGCTAAAAGCATGATCCATAAAAAAATCAAAATTGCCAAATTGAACTTCATCAAAATTAAGAACTTCTATTGTTCCAAAGAATAGAAGAAAATGAAAAGACAATTCAAAAACTGGGAGAAAATATTTGCAAATCACACATCAGATAAGGGATTTTGTATTGGTTGTTACTGCTGCATAGAAACTATCCCCCCAAATTAGGAGTTTAACACAATACATTTATCATCTCACAATTTCTATGAGTCAGAAATCTTGGCATGGTTCACCTGAGTCTTCTGCTTCAGGGTTTTTCACAAGGCTACAATCAAGGTGTCAGCCAGGAATGCAACCTCATCTGAAGGCTCAGAGGGAAGGACCCACTTCCGAGCCCTCTCGCATGGCTGTCAGCAGGATCCAGTTTCTCAAGGGCTTTTGGGCTGAGGGCCTCAGTTTCTCATCCGTAGTTGGCCAGAAGTCACCTAAAGTTCTTTGCCATGGGCATCTCTCCAACCTGCTTCACCAGAGCAGCATGCAAGAAGAGCCAGAGAGAAATTGCCAGAGAGAGTACCAGTAAAATGGGATTCACAATCTTTTGTAACCTAATCTCAGAAGTTTTACTTCATGTATGAAGACATGCCAATGGCACATAAGCACATGAAAACTGCTCAACACCATTGGTCATTAGGGAAATGCAAATTAAAACCTTAATGAGATATCACTGCAAACCCATTGGAATGTCTAAAATTGAAAAGAGAAGTGTTGGAAGGAGATAGAGCAATTGGAGTTCTCATACACCGCTGGTGGATAGGAGAAATGGCACAATCCCTGTGGAAAATCATTTGGCAGTTGCTAAAATATTGAACATGTAATTACCATACAATTCAGCCGTTCTGCACCTAGGTATTTCCTTAAGAGTAAGGAACACGTGTATCCATACAAATATATGTTCATTGCAGCTTTATTTGGAACAGTCAAAATGTGGCAACAACTCAAATTTCCATTAGCAGATGAATGGATAAACAAATTGTGGCAAATCCATACAATGAAATTCTACTCTGTAGTAATAAAGAGTGAACTATTAATGTGCTCAGTAAAATTTTTCATTATTTGCAAATTTTGTGACTGTAGCCATGAAATGCCCAAGAAATTTCAGTAAAAATCTGAAAACTAGTAGAGCCAATAAGAGGAACTGGCAAATGGATAATTATGAAATAAAATATAAAAAGTAAACTTTTTCAATATTATTAATGAATAGCTAGAAATATTATGACTAAAACTTTCCTTTTCAATACCAAAAAGTCGTAATATATATAGATACACACATACCATGAATTGCTAAGGTTTATAAGAAAAAAACTAGAAATATGTACTGAAAAACTTAATAGACAAGTAAATTGATAGATATAATTCATCCTTGGATGGGAACATTCAAAACTGAAAAGTTTCTAAATTTCCCCCCAAATTAATTTATGAATGAAATGCAGTTCCAGTCTGAATTTCAATGCTATTTTTTGGGAGAGAGTGGTATTTGAAAACTGTCAATCTGATTTTAAAATGTATCTAAACGACAAAGTGTGGAAAAGGTTCTGAAAAAGTAGAATAATAACCTGAAACTTATGCCATCATATTTTAAAATATACTTAATAATTTAAATTAAATTAAAATAAATTAAGTATTTAAATAGTGTCGTTATTGCACAGGACAGAAAAATGAGTGGGAAAAAATAGGACTTAAAGAAAGCTACCGAAGTATATTCATGGCATTTCAAATCTATAGTGGAAAGTGGATTATTCAATAAATAATGTTGGGGCAAATAACTGGTCATTAGAAACACAGTAAGTATCGATGCTTACCCTTATAATGTACTCCAGATGGATTAAATTCGATATGAAAATATGACTATAAAAAGAGCACAATATGAAAATACAGCACAGTGTGTTTATGGTCTGTAGATGTGAAATCTTTTCTGAGCATGACATTAAATGCAGAAACTATACAAGAACAAAAGATAAATTTGACTATGGAAAAATTTTAATTTTCTGTTCTTCAAACATTTTCTATGAAAGCTAAATGACAAACTGGGAAAATATTCCATTTTATAAGCCAAAGAACTATAGCATGTAATGTACAAAGAGTTCTTCCCAATCAATAAGAAAGACACCAATAGAAAATAGGATAAGATATAGGCAATTCGCAAATGGTCAGTAATCTAAGGAAAGATGATCAATTATACAGTAAAGAAGAAATACAAATAAAGTTTTGTATATATAATTAGCAGATTTTAAAATTCACAATATGCATGGTTGGCTGCAGATATTGTTAAAAGCACATTTGTGGGCCATTTTGGACATTCTATCTTCAAGCTATTAAAAATATTAACGTTTGTCTATTCACGAACATACTAATATACGCATAAGGTAGTTGAGTGGGAAAAGCAGCTTACCAAAAAAACGTTAGAATGATCCCGATTTAAAAAAATGTGCCCATGTGCTTGTTTGTGCATGCACGTGATGTGTGCTCAGAGAGAAAAGTCTGTAATGCTATGCTTCACAAGGACCAGCGTTAATTCTCACCCTGTAATAAAGAGAATGTGATTGCCGTGTTTGGATAGTGATGGGGCATGGGGAAGGGGCGTCTACTTTGGTTATCGGCCTTCATTTTCATCTCCTCTCTGGTTATCCTCCTTGCAGCTGCGTGCTCCCGAATGCAAGGACTCTCCGGTCCAGTTCTAACATTCAACCTCTCTCAGAGGCACGGGGAGGCGTTGCCAGCCCTGTGCTGGAGGAGAAAACTGGGAGAATGTGTTTCAGGCGCGTCTTGCTATTTGCTCCACGCACCATCTTTACTACTCCCGCCCCGTGCTGAGCGCAGAGGTGCCCAGGAGACTTGACACCAACTGAGAAGCAGAGCGTAGTATTGGTGAGAAAGGTCAACATGGGTTTCGCTAGAAAGGTGAGAATGTTTTAAGCCCTATATCTTTAAAAACTATTTGTCAACCCTCTATATTCAGAACTTGTTTCCTACAATACCTAGATGCCTAGAGAAATTCAAGATTTTCTGAAACAGAATGATTTGAAGGGACCATTTTGACCCGAGTCTATTTTGACCCCTTTCCTCCCTCTTGCTTCGCTCATCTTCCCTTCCCCGTCTCATCCTGCAGTTCCCTATCTCACTCCGGACCCCTTCTCCTTCTGCCTCTCCCTCTAATTTCACTCTCCACCCACCCCTTCTACTCCCCTGGCTTGCGCACCGCTCTCCTCTCCATTGCCCCCTGCATCTGCCCCTTTTGCTCCTTTCGCTTTCCCTTCCTCTCCGTCTCCGTTCTTTTTTCCTCCTCCTTCCCAGTCCTTGTCTCATTAGCTTCCTCATTTATCTGTCTCATAAAATTCCTCCCAAGTTTCTCATTGATTTGAAAAAAATCTTATAAGTAATTTTTTCAAATTTGTAACAAATAATACTGATAGAAATAATCAACAAAAAATAAAATTGACACTGGCCAAACCTCATGTAGTAAAATGTTCTGCTGCTTCAAAACTGGGGGTTGAATCATAATATCTTGATATCAATTTTGGAACTGCAAAATTTGATCCATAAAAATTCATGGTCCCACAACTAGAAGGACCTGCAACTAAGATATACAGCTGTGTACAGGGGGAGTTTGGGCAATTAAAGCAGAAAAAAAAAAAAAAATTCATGGTGAAGGGAAATAATGACAACAAATGAAAACTCACAATAGGAGAACTGATAATCCAAAACATTTGATGGAGAAAATATTTATTAAATGGTAAAATATTTATTAAATGATAAAATATGTGTATAAAATATAAAAATGAAACAATTCAATAAAAATATGGAAATATTAAAATTGTTTGTGTGCTATGTAAAATATTGACCCAGAGTTTAGTGTGACATAATGGAATCTGTTTCAAAAGCAACAGTCTTGATGAAAATTGATCAATGTTAGCATAATTATGATTTTTGAAAGTTTGTATTTTAAAATCTTCCATGTCAAAATGTCAGAGGTCAAAATGAGCTGAGACCATGAATTTCCTGTTACTACATCGGTCCAGGCCCCACCTGAGCCGACAGCTGCCTTCCCCTCACAAGGAAAAGAACGAAGTCAGGGCCTCTGGGCGCTCCCGTTACAGTGTTACAGGAGGAAGTGCGATCACTAAAGAAAGCCAGAGAAAACGTCTGAATACCCGGAGCTGAGGAATTCTTGCAAACAACGTTATCTCCTCAGTTTATTTTAGCAATTGATGTTGCAATGCAACCTGCAGAGCCAAGCAGTGTGTGAACATTCTGGTTCCACTACCGCACTTGAGCTCGCAAGCGCCAGACCTTGGCCCAAATTTAGACAGTGCAGTAACACTGGAATAACGTTATTGCTGAATAATGCTTGAAGTCGTTAAAGAGACCAAAACCTAGAGGGAAAGGAAATTGTGGAAAGACTGCATTATTTATGAAGATAAACCGTTTCCTGGAACGCCTCAGCAATGGGCGCTATTGAGCAGGGAGACCTCGACTGCTTTGATCAAGCCACTCAGAACTGCCCCAGGGCTGTAATCCAGCAGCTGCCTTTGGCCCCGGCCGACATGCACTGCAAAGACATAGAGCATTCTACATGCTGGAATTCATACTTTTTTAATCACTGTCCTTAAAAGAGATATCAGCTGTCACTTGCAAAAACTCAATGAAATGTTTCTAATGGCGATGTTGCCCAATTACGTGATGCAATTGCTCACTTTCACCATTGTGTCCTATTATTACTCAGTAATTACGTGGGAGTGCAATGGGCTTATCTCTACCTGTTTGCTGTGGTCCTTGCCTCTCTTAGGTAAACTGCTAACTTGTTTACACTCCCATCTTTTCACCAGACCCTTGCAAACAAAATAATAATAATTTACGTTCAGCTCAGAGCGGGATAATCAAAGTGCTCTTTCTATTCTTCGTTGGTAACTCTCCCTTCAAGAAACTCAGTCAAATATCCGCTTCTTAGTATCTCAACCTCAATAGTCAAGAAAATGAATTCTTCTCATTTTCATCTCTCAGTCTGAATCAACTCACTCAAACAGTTTTCAGAAGCTGGCTTCATGAGCGCAGGACTGCACAAGTCATAGCTACAAACTGTCTCCCTGAGGGTCTTCCTCACCAGTTGGCTGGTGCCCCACCGAGCTTCCCAGCCAGCCATCACAGTCAGATAATTCTGGCCTCCTCTTCTGCATCTGCTTCTTGAGCTCCTGTTAGACAAATCTCCTCAATGCCCAATTTAATCTATCCTTTGCCCTGACTGGAAAACTACTCGTAAAATAGGCAATAAATAAAAGAAGTAACCCACAAGCGAAGAAACAGGAAAAAGAAGTCCTGATCCTTGAAAATAATAGATTGTATAAGGAATTATCAATAATTAACCATTGATACATGACACCAGGAAACATCGATGAGTCTCTTGTTGTCGCTGTTCTCTAACAGTAGAAAGTGATTGTCTACAATAAATGAGTCTGCAAATGCTAACTAATATCAAGACTGAGTGAAGAAAAGGCTTGAAGGAAAAAGTTCACCCTAGTCAAAATTTGCTTGATCAAAAGGTGAATCCACTACATTGAAGTAAAAAAAAAATAACAATCACTTAATAACTATTGAGTCAAATAAAACATTTAAAAAACATAATAGCATAATAGACTAATTAGAAATTAATGACAGTGATGTTCATAAAATATGGCCTGCATAATCCCTATTTGGGGAAATAATGCTTTTTTGTGGTCTAATATAACAATTTGTAAAAATATATATTCAATGGGAGAGTTATTTTTCACATATAGAACAAAAAATTCATAAGCATGTATTTGAATAGCTTATACAATTTAGTAAAATTGTAGTAATTTAGTAAAATTCTAGTGATTTAGTAAATTTTCAAATCCTTTCCTTTCTTTACCACGTGAAGTCCTCGGTGCTAAGAGAGGTATTTCACAGTCTGCAGTGCTCTCCTGTTTCTGTCAATTTCCCATTAAACTGCTAAGATCTTTTGCTTTATATATTTCAGTGCAATTTGTTTTAGCACAGAGTTTCATAGAACTTATATTGACAAAATGAGTATTTATCTTTTCATTTTTAGTTTTTATGTATTACTCATTATTTAAGAAATATACAAAACTAGAAAAATAATGACACAGATACCAATTTGAAAACCAAAACACTGACAGCACGTTTAATTCAACTTTGCAATCCTTGCCCTGGGCTATCTGTCTTTCTTCCTCCCCAATAAAAACCTTTATACTAATTTTTAGGTTTACACCGCTCATAAATTTTCTTATACTTTTGTTAGCTAAGGATCCATAAATAGTATAATGCTATACATTTTATACAATGGAGTTTCACGCAGCAATGAAAACAAATGACCGAAGTAAGACATTTCAAGTTGCATGAATCTCAAAAACATTTTTAGTAAAAATAAGCAAATACAGAAAAATATATGCAGTGTGCAACCATTTATATCATGTTTTAAAACAAGAATTTTACGTTATGAGTATGAAATAATCCCTTTTCTCCCATTTGAGTCTTCTTGCCTTGAATTATGTTTTATTATTTAATATTCTGACGTGTGGTTTATTTTGTTCCCACTTTCATGATTTATAAGTATCCACACTTGTGCTTTTATTCTTTTTAAGGCAACTTTGCTTTAGATATGTTTATTTACACCAAATATTTTGTCTTGCATTCAATATGGAAGGCTTTGTCTTTTAATATTGTAGTTCAACCAGTGAGCGTATATAACTGAAATATTTAGACATCTTGGTATGTTGTTCTTTTCTTTCATATTTTTAACTTTCCTTTTTTTCCCATTGTTTTTGTTTTCTTGCCTAGTAAACTACGTGGTCTTTACTGTTATCATAACTAGTATTTTAATAGAAATAGATAAATGATAGTAAGATGGAGAGATACATACACACACACATTGTGCACATACATAAACAATATACTATCTCATTTTCTTTTTTTGAGGAGGATTAGCCCTGAGCTAACATCTGCTGCCAATCCTCCTCTTTTTTGCTGAGAAAGATTGGCCCTGAGCTAACATCTGTGCCCATCTTCCTCTATTTTATATGTGGGGCACCTGCCACAGCATGGCTTGATAAGAGGTGCGTAGGTCCGTGCCGGGGATCCGAAATGGCAAACCCCAGGCCGCTGAAACAGAATGTGTGAACTTAACTACTGTGCCATCGGGCCGGCCCCTACTATCTCATTTTTAATTTTAACTACCAGTTACTTTTAAGCTTTTCAAAACCGTATTTAACACATATTTCTTAACCTATGCTTCTTATACTGTCATAGTTAAGACAAAAACCGTGTCCTTTGAATTCTCCATTGAGCAGAATATTTCAATACAGTTTTACTTCTTCACTTACTCTTCTTTCCGCTCCTCACTACTGGACTTTATTAATATAATGAATAAGAAATTTTAAATATCTTTTATTACATTATCATTTTTAAATGTCTTTTTCTTTGAAAAAACTGATATTTGCATTAAGTCTCTAAATCAGATGTAGAAGTGTTTTTACTTATTTCTGTTGCTTAACTGGTTTTCCATTGGCCGTCTGTCCCTGTGCGCCATCTTCTTCCTTTTCGAGATTAATAGAGATTCATTTTTCAAAGAGACAGATAACCTTCAGATAGACATGGCAAGCGGGCACAGGGAGCATCTGTGAGCTTGTGTTTATTTTGCCTTGACTCCTTTAAGAAGGTAGGGGGTGATGGAGTACAAACTCCCTGTGTCGCAGTGTTGACCTGAAAGATTCCAATGGCGATGCTCCAGTGTAGCCTGTGCCACCGCATCTGAGAAGTCTAAGATGAGGCCGGCTTTTTTTCCCTCTGTGCCAAGTCAATTTTTCGCTCTCCCATCCCTTGCCTCCTCTATCCTGGATGATTTTAAATGTTCCCTTTTTTCTCATAGCTAGAAAAATTTTTCCAGGCTATATTGAGGCCTTTGATCCTGGCCTGATGGGATAAAACCTTTTACTCACTTACAGCTGTACTTACAGCTCAGGGACGTTGCTCTCCCTGCCCCTCCTGCCACTGTCTTTGGTAATTACTTCTGTTAAATTACTCTGGCTTCTCTTCTAGGACCACCAGTTATCTCTGTGTCAGGTCCCTTTATACTTCATAGATATTCCATCTTATCATAATTTTCACATCTTTAGTTTCTTTTGTATTTGGGAAAAAAATCTTCTCAAGTTTATCCTTTACACTACTGATACTATCTCCTGAAGCACCAATTCCAATTTTTACTTGAATAAACATGGATTTTAATTATGTAATTTTTAGTACCCTAACAATTCTTCCTTATCTCATCATCTCCCTTTCCATTTCTTTCTGCTGACATTTATCTTACTTGCTTGCTTCCTTATTTCATTCCTTTTTTATAGATGCTATATTTTCCTTTACTCTCCTAATGATTACAAAGAATTCTTTCAATTTTATTTTTCTGAATTCTTTTTAGATCTTTGCGTGGCCTATGATTCAGTTAAAGTGTACTCTTTGCTTGATTTAAGGGACTTTTTTAAGGAACCATGATATTTTTTCTTTATTTGCCCCTCGTTAATGATGACCTAGTGTTTGTCAACAGACTAGGTTCTTTTTCTCTACTCTCTGCCAACTCAAGTCTACAGTCTTTGGTCATCAGTTGGAGGCCAAGGAGGACTGACACTAGGGTGCAGATTTCCCTGGGTTTCACCACTCAGGGATCTTGTACTCTATCACTCTGCTGCCTCAAAGCTACGATTACATGGAAAGATCCTCAGGTTACACCAGGCTTCACCTTCTGTGAACTTACTAAAGTAGCATCTCTCTGTGACTCTCTTTGACTGCTTCTGTCTGAAATAAAAATGTAGTACATTAAAAATTACCGTCTTCGGGGTCGGCCTGGTGGTGTAATGGTCAGGTTCGCATGCTCTGCTTTGGCAGCCTGGGGTTCGTAGTTACAGATCTTGGGCGCAGACCTACACACGGCTCATCGAGCCATGCTGTGGTGGCGTCCCATATACAAAATAGAGGAAGATTGGCACAGATGTTAGCTCAGGGCCAATCTTCCTCACCAAAAAAATAGAAATAAAAAATTAAAAGATTGCACTCTTCAACATGCCTTAATACCAAGGCTTTTCTATCAATCACTCAACCCATAAACAGTTTACTCATTAGACTATACCTCCCTAAGTGCATTTAATTTCCAATATTTTTGGATTTTATAATCTTCCTGAATGTAGACAAATGGTGAACAGTGGAATGGAAAGGTGATTGGCTATTCAACTATCGTGAATATTGTAGACTGGGTCATTTGACACATGCTCCTGCTCCAATTCACTTCTAGCTTGCCCTGCTCTAATGTCGGGATTGAGAAAGCTGGACACTACCTTTCCCAACCTTTCTTATAATTAGAATTTCCTCTGAGACCAAGGTTTTGTTATACAGCTGTACGCATGTAAGAATTCTGAGATAGAAGTGAGCAGCAGAGACGGAAGCCGTGAAGGGAGGCTGGGTCTTGAGGCAAACACAGAGTATTTGATATTTCTGCATCAGTTGTCATAGAGGTTCCAGTTTTCAAAATCTTCTGTCTTGATTGCCAGGCAGTGGGCCTGGGGAGCCTTGGGATTCTGCTAGTGCAGACGGGTTATTTCTTGTGAATCTTTGGATCCCGGCTCTATGACACCCAAGCTTAATTCCCTGATACACTGTTACATCATTTTTCTTATGTTATTTGTAACTAAAAACACAGGACGATATAGTGATTGGTGGTACATGTGGTTTTAGGCAATAGACCAGCAGGGAAATAGAAATCTATGATTGGTTATTTGGCATGGCTGGAGTGAAGGTAGTGTCACAAAAGAGTCACTACTACCTTTTGTAATCTCCAGGAATGAAATGCCTATTAAAGCAAGTCTTCAGTAAACTAAGTGGCTATTGTGATAAACCATTACCTTGAGCAGGCCATGAGCAGTCCTTGAATGCAAGGGCTAAGATGGGCTGGTTGCTCTTCACTAGCTAAAGAAGCCAGAGTAATAAAATAACCAGGTCAGGATGCTAAGTACTTGGTTCAAGGCACAGAGCTTCTAAAACTACTTAAAAGACTTCCTGGCCTCTAGTAGCTGATTTGGTTGATGCAATCAAATATCATTGTTGAATTATCATGTAGTTTTAATTTACTACCTCATCCATACTTTACTATGACAGGACATTAAATAAAAAAGGAGACACCAAGAATTGCAAAAGAGACATTTGGGAGGATTCCAATGACTGTGAATACATCCACATGGTAAACCCCAGTGAGATTCTCTTGTCAGTAGGAACAGCCTTCCTTCACCTGATTGATGAAGCTGGTTTTGACTTGTTTGTGGGCCTTATAATGATTTCGTCTGTTTTAGTTACCTTGTGAGGGAATGCCAATTCTCTATGCAAATCCAGAGGGCCCTCATGTTGGAAAATCTCTAGAGGGCATAATTCTCATTTTGATTCATATAAATGGCAACTCCTACAATTGAGGACATGGTAATTCTCTTCCTTTCTACTATTCCTCATTTCATAAAGACTATAAGTAGAGTCAAATCCAAGAATACACAAAGGACCAATTACAAAATGAAACCTGAGAGAGAATGATACACATCCCCTAAAATCATGACATTTCTAATTTAATTTATTTTGCAAAAGTTTCCCATTTTTTAAAACTTTCAAAATTCTATATGGTGGATTATTATAAACTTAATCAGGTGGTGATTCCAACTGCAGCTGCTGCTCCACTTTGGACATCTTTCCTGGAGTAAATCAACACATACCAGGCATTTATACATATAGTAAGCGGCTCTTGACTTAGAAGAAATGTTTTTCTCACATCTAAATAATCATAAAACAGCAGAATCTATTTTTCTTTCACTTGTCTATAATGTCAGTACGCCTTCATGTTCTTACCTCAGGAGAGCTCAATTCTATAGCTCCCTGTCTTACAGAATTCAAGGGTCAGAGACATTGATCCTGTCACCCCCTACACATGCACACAAACACAAATACACAGGACAGCGTGTTGACCCACTACATTGAAGACATCATGAAGATGGGATCCGATGATAAGGTAATGTCAGATACCTTAGATGCCTTAGTAAAACACATGCATGACAAAGGATGAGGAATAAATTTCATGAAAATTCAGGAGATTCAATGGTTTGGGGCATGTCCAAATATCACCTCCCAAGTTAAAGGCAATTTGCTACACTGAGAACTCCTACTATTAAGAAAAAGCGTATTCAGTCAAAAGCTGTCCACGAATGTTCATAGCAGCACTGTTACCAATAGCCAAAATGTGGAAACAACCCAAATGTCCATCAGCTGACAAATGGATAAGAAATGTACACTGTTCATACAATAGAATACTATTCAACTATAAAAAGGACTGAAGTACTGATACATGCTACAGCATAGATGAACCTTGAAAACATTATGCCAAGTCAGACACAAAGTCTACGTAGTGTATGATCACATTTATATTAAATATCCAAAATGGGAAAATTCATAGAAACAGATGTAGGTTAGTGGTTGCCAGGGATTGGAGGAGGGAGAAATGGGGAGTGACTGCTTACTGTGTACAGGGTTTCCTTTTAGGGTGCTGGGAATGCTTCAGAACTAGGTAGTGGTGATGGTTGCACAACATTGTACTAAATACCACTGAATTGTACACTATAAAATGATTAAAAAAGTAAATTTTATGTTTAAAAAAGAAACGACATAGTGCTTAATTGTCCTATTTAAATTTTAAGAAGATATTTTCGTCTTTGAGCATATTGTTCTAACTCATGTACGAAGTAACATTTTAAACTGTAGGATAATATGTTCTGCCGCTTACCTTTTATGACTCAGTGAATTGAAAAGACCCTCAAAGTATCTGTAGTTTATTGGGGTGCTGTATAAAGCCTGCAGGAAGATTCAATAGAAAAGTCACAGAGTACCCCTGAGTTTGACAACAAAGCTCTGCTCTCTTCAGTAAGTAACTCTTCTTTTAAAAACCAGCTCTTGGCTTGCTATTGATTCCTATTTGAGACTGAATGACTGATCATAAAATAACATTGTCAAGTAATCTGAGTTGCCATGAACAAAATGGGTAATTTCCATTATGCCAGACTGCAATATCTAAATCACGCTTAGAGGAATGTAGTTGTACAAGGTGAGGTCTCATTTTCATGGCCTTTAGCTTGGGAACAAGTGTAGACAACTCAGTATGTGAGGCAGTGGGGGCATCAGTGGAAACGCCATAGTCATTCTGACCTGGGAAACTAGAAAACTTAATTGGAAAAACTGTAAGTGTTGAGTACAGTGGGAGAACCTTGGAAGATAAAGAGTCTAAGAGAGGATTCCAAAATATGCCTACCTACCTCTCTGGGTGACTTAAAAAACATACGTTCATAGAACAGACTCAAAGTGCAGCTATCAAAAAACAACCTAAACTGAGAACAGAGTCACCATCCAACAAATAAAGTTTTCAGTTCATGTCCAACCAAGGTAATTGCCTGCACAAAAAAAATGAACTTGGAGAACAATCTATAATGTTCAAAATACTATTCAAAATTATCCAAAATACAAAAAACAGAAAAACAAAACACATCCTCAAGAGGAAAAAAATCAACTGTGAATCACCCTAAGATGACTAAGATGTTAGAACTAATAGTCATGGATTTGAAAGTGGCTGAGATAATTATCCTCAATGAAGTACAAAAAATATGCTCTCAATACATAAATAATAGGAAATCTCACCATAGAAATAGAAACAATAAAGATGAACAAAATGAAAATTCTGAAACTGAAAATTAATTATTGGCAATAAGAAATCCTTTTAAAAATCTGCCTTTGGCTTGCTATTGGGTCCTTTGGGCCTTAGCTGGATGGACTTAACAGCTGAATGTAGGTGACAGAGGAAAGAGTAAGTGAAATTGAACACAGGTCAATGAGCATTACCCAATGTGAAGGAAAAAATAAAAGTTAAAAAATAAAAATCAAAAGTTAAACATGAGCAGAGTATCAGGGCCTTGTTATATGATATAAAGCAGTGCAACATATACGTAAGAGAAGAAGAGAAAGATAATGAGGCAAAAGTAATATATTTGAGGAAATAATGACTCAAAATTTCCCAATTTGATGAAAGAGAGAAATTTATAGACACAAGATGATCAAAAAAACCCAAACAGAATAAACGGAATAATGCCCATACCAAGACATATCATAATAAAAGATTTTTAAGGTGAAGATATGGATACGAGCAAATCTTGAAAGCAATAAGAGAAAAATGACATAACATAGATAGGAACAATGGAAAAAGAGAAGAAAAAGAAGAGAGTGAAACAACATTGTTACAGTGGTATAAGAAAAGGATAAAAAACACAGAATTGTATATCTAGTGAAAATACCCTTAAAGAATAAAGGTAAAACAGAGATATTTTCTGATAAAAGAAAAACTAAGAGAATCATTACAAAAGATCCTAAAGAAAGTCTTCAGACTAAAGAAAAATGATACCAGATGGAAACTTGGATTCACAGAAAGGAATGGAGATCACTGGAAATGGTAAATAATTGCATGAATCCAAAATACCATTTTTTACTTCTATACTCTTATTACTGTTTAAAGCAGTAGATGTAATACAAATAACAAATATAGCATAAAAAATGTGAATATACATTGACATAGAGTCTTGCGAGATTGCTACATTTTATGGAAAATGCTAAAATATTAAATACAAGTATGCTATAAAGGTTAAAGTTGTATACTACAATCCATAGAGAAATCACTAAATAATGCAAATAAATACACCTAAAAAGTCAAAAGGAAAAATAAATTTGAATTATAAAAATATCCAAATAATTCAAAAGTGAGGAGTAAATAGAAAACAAGTAATAAAATGATAGATACAAATGCAACCACTTGAATAACTACATTAAATGTTAATGGACTGAATGCTGCAACTAAAATGAAGTTTCTGCCAGAATGCATTAAAAAATCAAAGTATATGTTGTGCAGAAAGTGTAGACTAGATATAAAGACAGAAATATTGAAAGTAAGTGGATGAAAATGACATGCCTTGCAAACAGTAAGCATTAGAAGGCTACAGACCTAAATTAATATTACATAAAATACATTTCAAGACAAAAAAGTTGCAAGAGATAGAGAGACATTATGATAAAATGTACCAATTATAAATGTGTATGGATCTAACAATGGATCTTCAAAATACATGAAGCAAAACTTGATACAATTAAAGAAAAAAGCAGATAATTGTATACTCAGAGTTGGAGATTCTAACACAGGACTCAGCAAAATTTTTCCCTAAAGGTCCAGAGAGTAAACATTTTAGTCTCTTTGAGCATATTCTTCTTTGAGGTGTGTGTGTGTGTATGTGTGTTAATAACCCTTTTGGAAAGTGAAAACCAATTTTAACAGCCTGTGGGCCATCAAGCGATAGAACAGTCAGACAGAAGAATCAGCAAAGACAGAGAGCATCTGAACGACACCTTGAGTGCCCAGAATAAATGGGTATTTATAGAACACCACACCCAACAAAAGCAGAATACACGTTATTTGCAAGTACATAAGCTACATTTACCAGGATGGACTATATACTCAGTCATATAAAAAGTCCAAAATTCAAAAGATTGGAATCATATGAGTATGCTCTTTGACAATAGGATTGAATTAAAACTCAGTAATAATAAAATATATAGGAAAACTCCAAATATTTAGAAAACAAATCACTTTCAAATAATCAGCGAGTCAAACAAGAAATCCCAACCCAAGGAATGTCATTCAGTGATTAAACCAAATGATCGTGAAAATACAAAAAATCAAAATTTGTCAAATGCAGACAAAATAGTGCTTAGAGACAAATTAAATACTGATGCCAAAAAAGAACTAAAATCAATTTTCTGAGTTCTCACCTTAAGAAATTAGAAAAAAAATTAAACGCAATGTAGGTAGAAAAAAAAATAGACACAAAGAGAAAGAAGAAATCAATGAAGTAGAACATGAAAATCCAACAGAGAAAATAAATAAAACCAGTATCCTTTTTTTTCCCCCAAGGAAGATTCCCCCTGAGCTAATATCTATGACAATCTTCCTCTATTTTGTATATGGGTCACTACCACAGCACGGCTGATGAGTGATGTAAGTCTGCACCCAGGATGTGAACCCAGGCTGCTGAAGCAGAGTGTGCTGAACTTAACCACTATGCCACAGTCAAAAGGTAACAAAATTGATAAGCCTCTAGCAAGATAGATCTACAGAAAAAAAGAGCAGCCATAAATTATCATTATCAGAAGTGGAAAAGGAGACATCACTATAGATCCTACAAACATTAAAGAGATAATCATTATGAATAACAACTTTACGTAAATCAGTTCAAACTTCAGATAAATTAGATTAAATAACTGAAAGGTATAAATTTCCAAATGGATACAAAAACAAATGAAAAATCTACTAAAGATATTAAGTGAATAATTGAAAGCCTTCTCACAAAGAAAGCTTCAGGTCTAAACCCTTTCCCTGGTGAATTCAATTAAATGTTTAAAAAATAAATACTAAATTTCTTTATAAACTCTTTCAGAAAATAGATGATTAGAGAACATTATTTTACAAGGGGAGCTTTATGCTCATACAAAGACATTATAAAAAAAGAACATTGTGAACTAATATCCTTCATAAACATAAATGTAAAAACTCCTTAAAATTTTATAAACAAAATCCAATATTACATATATTAAGGAGAATACATTGTAACTATGTGAAGTTTATCACAGAAATATAACACTTATTTAATAATTTAAATCAATATAATTCAAACTCATTAACAAAATTAAAAAGAAAAATCATATGATTAGCTCAATAGATTCAATAAATTCAACACCGATTTGTGATAAAACTTCTCACTAAAATAGATTCTTCCTCAACTGGATAAAGAACATTACAGAAAAGCCTACAGTTAAAATCATACTCAGTGGACTCTGCATTGTACTAAGTTCAGAAGTAAGGCAAGAATGTCTGCTCTTACAATTTCTGCTCAACAGCAGTACAGATTCTAGCTAGCGAAATTTAAGGCAATAAAAAGAAATAAAAGGCATATAAAGTATAAACAATGAGTAAAACTCTTTATTTACAGAAGATATGATTAAGTATGTCACAATTCCTAGAGTCTTCAAAAATTGTTAGAATAAGTGAATTTATTAAGGCACAAAATGCAATGTCAATATACAAAAGAATTAGCTGTATTTCTACATTACAACAACTAGTAAATGAAATTTTGAGAAGACTTTTACAATACCGTAAAAAACACAGGCAGACCTTGGAGATATGGCAAGTTCAGTTCCAGATCACTGCAATAAAGCAAATTTTGCAATAAAATGTGACACAAATTTTTTGGTTTCTCAGTGTGTATAAAAGTTATGTTACACTAGATTGTGTTTTATTAAGTGTGCAATAGCATTATATCTAAAAAAAATAACGTACATACCTTAATTAAAAAATACTTTACTGTTAAAACATGCTAACTATCATCTGACCCTTCAGCGAGTTATAATCTTTTAGCTGGTGGAGGGTCTTGTAAAGAAGGAAATATCTGCGAAGCACAATAAAATAAGGTTTCCTATAAAGCACTTAGCAAAAGCCTTAAAATATGGGCAAGAATTCTGCACTGAAAACTGAGAAAAATTAAAGATTTATATAAACAGAAAGAATATCATAATCACGGATTAGAAGACTTAATATTATGAAGTTATTGGGTCCCTCAAAGTTTATCTAGTGATTTGACACAATTCCCTTCAAAATTCCTGGAGATATATTTGGTAGAAAATGACTGCCTGGTTCTAAAATGTATTTGGAAATACAAAAAGTATACAAATCAGTTCTGAAAAACTAAAAAGCAGCATTGTAGGACTTACACTACCTGATTTCAAGACTTGCTGTAATACCATAGTAATCAAGATAGTGTAATATTAGTATAAAGATAGATATCTAGACAAGAATATAGTCTAGAGAGTCCAGAAATAATAAGCCACAAATCCTATCTCACATTACACAGACACACACACACACAGACCAGAGACATAAAGATGAAAGCTAAAACTTTAAAACTTCTAGAAGAAAATACAGAAGAAAAATCTTTGCACATTATGGAGGGCAAATATTTCTTAGGTCATGTATAAAATAAAAAGCAAAGAAAAAAAGGATAGAGAAAGAATTATTTCCTAGATCACATAATATTGCCAGAAGGATAGGATACTAGATTCTAAGATAAGATTGAAAGGAAGATGATTCACTCATAAGTGTACTGAATTTTAAACCTAGAAAGGACCTCAACGGACACCTGGTCCAACTTCTTTATTTTATACTTGAATAAACTAAGGCCAAGAGAGTCACTGAGGTTCACAGAGGTGATTAATGGCAAAACCATTTATTTTTCTAAAGTAAGCCTAAGCTATTTTTCAAACTAAGCCTAAAATTAGCAGAAGGAAGGAAATAATAAAGATTAGAACAGAAATAAATAAAATAAAGAATATAAAAACAATAGGAAAAAACTGATGAAACTAAGAGTTGGTTCTTTGAAAAGATAAACAAAACCAACAAACCCTTAGCTAGACCAAGAAAAAAGAGAGACAAGTTAAATAACTAAAATCAGAAATGGAAGAGGAGACATCACAACCAATCCCACAGAAATGAAAAAGATCATAAGGGACTATTATGAACAATTATACACCAACAAATTGTACAACATAGAAAAAGTGGATAAATTCCTAGAAACATACAACCTACCAAGATTGAATCAAGTAGAAATAGAAAGCCTAACAAACTAATAACAAATAGGGAGATTGAATCAGCAATCAAGAACCTCCCAACAAAGGAGGTTCAGCCCAGGATCAGATGGCTTCACAGGTGATTTCTACCAAACATTTAAAGTGGGATTAATGCCAATCCTTCTTAGACACTTCCAAAAATAGAAGAAAAGGGAACACCCAAGCTCTTTTTATGAGGCCAGCATCACCCTGATACTTTGACCAAAGTCAAAGACATCATAAGAAAAGAAAACTACAGGCCAATATCCCTGATGAACATAGATGCAAAATCCTCAAAAAAATATTAGCAAACCTAATTCAACAGCACATTAAAAGGATCATACACCATGAGCAAGTGGGATTTATCCCTGGAATGCAAAAATGCATAACAAATCAATCATTGTGATACACTACATTAATAGAACGAAGGATAAAAATCACATGATCATCTCAACAGATGCAGAAAAAGTGTTTGACAAAATATAACATCCTTTCATGGTGAAAACATTTCATAAATTAGGTATAAAAGGAACATACCTCAACATCATAAAGGCCATATGTGAAAAGTCCACAGTTAACATCCTACTCAACTGTGAAAAACTGAAAGCTTCTCTTCTGTGATCTGGAACAAGGCAAGGATGTCCACTCTAAGCACTCCTATTCAACATAATGTTGCAAGTCCTAGCCCTAGCAATTATGCAGGAAAAGGAAGAAGTATAACAGAAAGGAAGAAGTAACATGTCTCTGTTTGCAGGTGACATGATCTTATACGTAAAGAGCTTAAAGATTCAACAAAAAAAAAAACTGTTAGAATAAACAAATTCAGCAAAGTTTCAGGATGCAAAATCAACATACAAAAATCAGCTGTGCTTTTATACCTTAACAATGAATTATCAGAAAAAGAAATTAAGAAAATAATTTTACTTATAATAGCATCAAAAAGAGTAAAAATACTTAAGAATAAACTTAACCAAAGAAGTGCAAGACTTTTACACTGAAAACTATAAGATACTGATGATATAAATTAAAGAAGACACAAATAAATGAAAAGACCTCCTATGTTCATGGATTGGAAGAATTAATGTTGTTAAATGCCTATACTACCCTAAGCAAGGTACAGACTCTATGCAATCCCTATGAAAAACTACCCATGGCAATTTTTACAGAAATAGAAGAAAAAAATCCTAAAATGCACATGAAACCACAAAAGACCTCAAGTAACTAAAACAATTTGAAGCAAGAAGAACAAAGCAGGAGGCATCACACTTTCTGATTTCAAATATATTGCAAAGCTACAGTAAATAAAACAGTATAGTACTGGCATAAAAACAGATATATCAACCAATGTAACAGAATAGAGAGCCAAGAAACAAACCCACATGTATACGGTGATCTTCAAAAAGAGTGCTAAGAATACACAATGGGGAAAGGATAGTCTCTTTAACAAGTATTGTTGGAAAAACTGGAAAAAAAAGAAAGAAAGAAATTGGACTCTCATCTCAAAAGTCAACTCAAAATGAATTCAAGACTTAAATGTAAGACCTGAACTTCTAGCAAATGTGGGATCTTAACTCCTAGAAGAAAACATAGGGAAAAATCTTCTGGACATTGGCCTTAACAATGATTTCTTGAACATAACACCAAAAGCACAGGTATCAAAGGCAAAAATTGACAAGTGGAATTACATCAATCTAAAAAGCTTCTGCAGGGCAACAGAAACCATCTACAAAATGAAAAGACAATCTACTGAATGGGAGAAAATATTTGGAATCATATATTTGATGAAGGTTAATATCCAAAATATTTTAAAGAACTCATACAACTCAATAGCAAAAAACAAAAAAATCTGTTTAAAAAATGAGAAGAAGATCTGAATAGACATCTTTCCAAAGAAATACAGATAGCCCACAAGTACATGAAAAGATTCTCAACATCACTAATCATCAGGGAAAGGCAAATCAAAACCACAGTGAGATATCACCTCACACCTGTTAGAATGGCTGTTATCAAAAAGGCAAGAACTAACAAGCCTTGGTGAGGATGTGGAGAAAAGAGAACCCTTGTGCACTGTTAATGGGAACGTAAATTGATGCAGCCACTATGCAAAACAGTATGGAAGTTCCTCAAAGAGTTAAAAAGGAAACTACCATATGATCCAGCAATTCCACTTCTGGGTATTATCCAAAGGAACTGAAATCAGGATCCTGAAGAGATCTCTGTAATCCCATGTTCACTGCAGCATCATTCACAATAGCCAAGACATGGAAGCAACCAAAATGTCCACCAAGGGATGAATAAATAAAGAAAATATGGTATATACGTATAGTGGAATATTACTCAGCCTTAAAGAACAAAGAAACCCTGCTATTTGCAACAACATGCATGAACCTAGAGGACACTATGCTAAGTGAAATAAGCCAGACACAGAAGGACAAACACCACTTACATGATGAATAAAATCATCAAACTCATAGAAGCAGAGTGGATTGGTGGTTGCCAGAGGCTGGGAGAGGGGCAAATGGGAAGGTATTAGCCAAAGAGTGCAAAGTTTCAGTTATACAAGATGAAAAATCCTGGATATCTACTGTACAGCGTGATGCCTATACTTGCCACTGTATTATATACTTAAAAATTTCCTAAGAGGGTAAATCTTATGTTGTGTTCTTATTACACAAAAATAATAATAAATATGAGGGTGGGAGGAAACATTTGGAGATGACGGATTGGTTTATGGCATAGACTGTGTCATGGTTTCACGGTTGTATACTGTTCTCCAAAGTCATCAAGTTGCATATATTAACTATGTATAGGTATTTACATGTAAAGAAAAAGAATTTTCTCTAAAGAAAGAAAGAAAGAAACTCTATTCTTCCTCTTCTCTCCCTCTTGGTTACCTTAGTCCAATCTTTTACCTTCTCTTACCTGGAGCCTTGCAATCTGCTGTCCACATTACTGCTGGAAGGATCTGGAAGGACCTTTCTAATGTGCATGAGGTAAGGTCCAATATTCTCGGCATGGCATATAAGGCCCCTTATGAATAGATCCCCAGCTCCCAGTTTGCTTTCTTACCAGTTTCTAGATTGTATTTTGCTCCTAGAACTCCAAACTGCAATGCCTCTGTGCCTTTGCTTGTGCTGTCCTCTCTTTGTGAGCTGTGCTTCTCAACTGGATTTGCAGAGCACCTATGCTTCCTGCAAGACTCAGATTAAGCCCACCTTTCCTAACCAACTTAGACTGAATTTAGTGCCCATTTGAACATTTACTACATTTCATTTCTCTTTCATTTTGTCCATCTCCCCAAATAAATTTTACGTGCTAAACTTACCTATACCTAGCATAAATCTCACATGAATGCTAGATAAGTGTTAAACTTTTCAAATTCCTCCTAATTTTTAGATAAGGAGAATGGAATTTTTATGCATTAAACTACCACAATTTTCTCTGGCAAATTAAAGATTTCATTTAGTTCTGAACAATCCAGGAAGCTTGAAGTCATAGAACCTAGAGCATTGAATTACAACCATCACTGGTGTGGTTAATGTTAACCTAGAGCACTGCATTGCATCCGTCACTGGTGTGGTTAATTCTAACAGTCTGGACTAGACACACACGACATTAGCCAGGAACCCCAGTCTCCTATTTCAACAACTCGGAGTCATTTGCACACTAAGTGAACAATTCACCAGGATAATCAAAGTGTGATGTTCAAGCTTTGATATGCATTTCTTCGCTTCTCCAGCACGGAGTCAAGCCACGATGTTACTTTAAGTGATATATTACCTGCATAGGGTTTGAATTTCTCAACTGAAATGTTCTAAATGTGGAAAATGCAAAGACTTGCTGCATTTCTATTTTTAAAATGTATTGTGAGCCTCCAAATTGCTCATGCATTTGATGAGACTTACCTTACGTGGTACCCAGAAGGCAGCAAACATCCATGAGTATTTGTGACTGAGTCAGTAAGACTGTTCTCATGAATAATTTCTATGTTTCTCAGGTTGTTACAAACAGTGAAAATATAGAGCAATGATCAAATTAACGTAGACAGCTATTGAGGAAAAAATGTGCACTGTTGACATTTCTGAGCTGAGAAACATTTTTCCAAATGGATGGATTTTTCAGTACATTGTATGACTCATCCTGGAATTACTGAGTCCAAATATAGATGACTACTAAGATATCTAGACTCTCCCCAGCCAGACTTGCTTAAGCCTGAGCAGTTTTCCCAGGACTGCTCCATATTGTAACTGTACATCTCAGATTTGGCCAAAACTAGACGTGCCTCTATGGGAGCAGTGGCCAAGAGCCATTAGCTCCTCTGATCGGAGGATCTGGATGCCCACATATGTGGGAGGCTTTCTCTCTCTTAGCATTCTTCCCTTTTCCACACTTCAGATGCTTTAATTAAATTCAGCATATAACAAAGGTGTCAATGTTTCTGAAGCAGAGTAAATTAAAAATATGAGTGATTCTTTAACTAGGTTATGGGTGAGCCCCAGAAAGGTCAAAGCTGGGGGAAAGGAAGCAATTCAACAAATCGTTAGACTCTCTAGTACATAGTCGAATCCCTTGTGTACAGTATGTTATTTTTTAATGCAACTCTTGGCCTTCCTGGCATAACTTCCCAGGCATTTACTCTGCAAAATATTTATTTGTTCAAAGTTTCTCATCATAAACAGGAAGGCAGAGATTTACACAGCTTTTCTTTATGCTTTCTTTTCTTCATGAGTAATTAATTAGAAGCTTTCGAGATTACCAGAAAGATTTTAGGAAGATGACACAGATGGCATTCGTTAGTATTTATGCTTTAAGTTTTGATCATTTAAAGCAGAAAAACAGGCCCAGCCACCCATACCATTCACAGAAGAAGCTGACTGACAAGAGAAAGGGGAAAACACTGTTTTTTCCTGGCAAATACAAACAATAAGCAGAGAAACTCAAAAAACATTAGATGCAGATCTCAAAAAAAGGAAAGAAACCCAGAGGAGAAGGTGGAGGTGGCACGGCAGTTCTGCATGTGCTCTCCATTATCAGGCTGATCCTCTGCCAAATCCCCAGCAGGGAGGAAAAAAGAAACTTTCAACCAATTAATTATGGCTTGGTTTTTGAGAAAACCATTCTTTTTGAGTAAAAGAGTTCTCAGAGCATCCCCTTCTATGGTCCCTTGAGGGCAGCAGGCCTTTCCAGATGGCTCTCCTCTAATCCAAGCCTTACAACAGTCAGTAGAGAAAGCATCATGGTGAGACTGTTATTGCTCCCACTTTTTCTCTGCGAGTTTGGTAGCCATATAAAAATGTTTATCCCCTAGAAGTATCCTCCAGGCATTCTTTGTCATAAAAATAAAGCAGAGTAGAAATCTTAAAAAGAAAATTCATATATTCCTTTCAAAGAATTAAGGTATGATTTGGCAGCAGTGCAATTTTCTGAAAGCAATCATCATCTCTCTTTTCCGCCCCACGCTCCCAACCCAGTGGACAGGCTACGGTTTAGAAATACCACAGGGCCAAGTCGCCAAACGCCATCACATGTTCTAGGCTTGAGTTTGTGCTCCAGGCCTGGGAGGAGGCTGTTCTTGTCAGCAATGACACAGAGGTTAGAAGACCTTCTCTAAGAAACTCCCCCATTCCGTAGGACAGCCAGGCCTAAGGCCTGAGTCACACCCCCTCAACGTCTGCTCCCCTGCTGCTGCTTAGCCACGGCAGTGACCAGTGACCAGCAGCCCCAAACTCAAGCTCAGAGCCTTCCATATGCAGTTAACAAACACTGTATGGAGGAGGATTGAGAATTTGGAGGGCATTAGTTCCTCTGGCAGGTAACAAGTTACCATAATCTGTGTGCTTAAAACAACAGAAATTTATTTTTCACAGTTCTGGAGGCCAGAAGTCCACAATCAAGGTGTTGGCAGAGCGGTGCTTCCTCCAGAGGGCCCAGGGAAGGCAGCACTGCTTTCCCATCAAGCCTCTGGTGGCTGCTAGCAGTCCTTGACTTGGGGCTGCACCGCTCCCGTCTCTGCCTCCGCGGTCACCTTGCCTCCTCCTCTTCCCTGTGCATGGAGTCTCTCTGTCTCTCTCTTACGAGGACACTTGTGATTGGATTTGGCTCATCCAGATAATCCAGATAATCTCCCTATGTGAGGATCTTTAACTTGAAACTTGCTTCCGTTAGGTAACTTATTGCTTCCAGGAATTAGGACCCGACGTCTTCAGGTGGCCACTCTTCAGCCTCCTCCAGAGGATAAGAAGAGAGTCTCCTTTATTTAACCCCATCTCCTCTGCTTATACTTGATGCCTTAGTCTGCTCAGGTTACCATAGCAAAATACCATAGACTGGGTGGTTTCAACAGCAAAATCTGATTTTCTCACAGCTCTGGAGGCTGGAAGTTCAAGACAAAGGTGCCACCGGTCAGGTTCTGGTGAAGTCTCTCTTCCCGGCTTACAGATGGCCATCTCCTGGATGTGTGCTCACAGGGCCTCTTCTTTGTGTGTGCTGGAGGAGAGAGAGAAAAAGGTCTCTGGTGTCTCTTTTTATAAGGGCACTAATCCCGTTGTGAGGGCCCCGCCCTCATGAGCTCATCTAATTCTAATTACCTCCCAAAGACCACATGTCCAAATACCAGCACGTTTGGGGGGTTAGGACTTCAACATATGAATTTTGGAGAGATAGAAATATCTGGTCCATAGCACCTAACTATTTGCTCCAACTTGCGGTAAAAATGTATGACTCCAAGCTCCAAGCAGGAAAATAACCAGGGCCCCAGATTCATCCTAGAGTCTCTGAGGACTAGCTTCATCAGAGGTGGAACTCGCTGAGCGGAAAGCAGAAAGCTCTTCTCTTTCCAGAGTAAAGATGGTACACCAGGCTTTCTGGTGCTTGGGTGGGGATAGGAGAAACTCTTCACGGAGCAAAAGCTTACGTCGCTAAATTCTTTTGTCCCCAAACCTGCTAGTATCTCCTTCTCTTTCAGCGAATGACGCAACTGTAATGAAAAAGTACAAACATCTTTTAAATAATCTTGTTTTATGACGTCTAGGTGGTAAGAGTTCTTGAGATTCGGAGGTTTCATAACTTTCGTGAGAATTCCAGACCATGTGTTATACATTTCTTTCTGCAATTTCACATTCTGGATATACATCTGGGCCTAATCCCAAAACACCATGTAATCATTCTGCAATGCAATAAATTTTATTACAAACTGAAGAATGCAAAATCGTAATCTAACATTAAAGCATTTATTCTTTACTTCTAAATAGTTTAACCACTTATCCTCAGAGATCAGTAATGCAGCCACTGAATCCAACTTCTCTCCGTGTTTTCTGAGCAGGGAGATTCAGAAACATCAATCCTTCTTACATTTTTCTATAGTCTGTGAAAAGAAGAGGGAATCACTAACATTTACATTGGACAATGCCTGTGAAGATTACTACAGAGCACATATTAAAATATTCTAAATGAGGGGGAGCAGACAGACAGAGAGAGAACGAGACAGAGAGAGAGAGGTGAGGATGGTGGAAAGACTTGGAATGAATCAGAAAGATCATCTCTGGAGCCAGCTGGCACTGCAGTTGAACCTTTTGCAAAAATGTGTTTTATACTATTTATGGAAAAATTCCCCCGAAGATATTGCCCAACTCTTTTTGTGATCATTTAGACAATCTTCTGTTTTTAATGAAATAAAAGCTATACATGATTTAAAAATAAGTAATAAATAACAGAGACTAAAATCTCTGGAGGCCTTTGTTTTCTCTGAGAGTAGAACTATACTTTAAAGTACACCACACTTTGTGCGAGATGCCCACACCGTCAGCCAACCTCCTTCCCTTCTATACGCATGAGGTCTTTTCCTCATTCCTAAATTGGTTGTTTATTGCTGAGTCTTATGAATATGGAATCCTTTTTTTGGATGTATATTTTTCTTTATTTCTTTCTGTCAAGAGCACAGAAGACTATGATGAATATGAGGGGAAAATAATTTATAAATCTAACATTCATAATGCTGCAACTTTTAGACAAATAGTTGAACTGTGAGAATACACAGAAAAAATCAACTGTTGTTTTTTAAGAAGAATCACATGGAAACTGCTGCTGGGATTTCTGCACCATGACCTCAAGTTCTCTTTTAAAGGCATCATTGAAGAAATATTCTGATATGGCACATTTGTAAGTAAGCCTATATATAATCGTCTTGATTGGGTAGAATACATTTCATTAACGGTAGCTTCTGATCACCTAAAAATAAAGGGCCAAATGAAAGGCAGAGAGGCATTTATTTTGGGATCAAAGAATTGCAATTCAGGGTACACGGATTGAGGTAACAACTCAAATAGTGTCCTGCTAGGGAGTAAGGGGCAGGAGCTTTTAAAAGCAGAAGAGGAAGGTTTGCATTACAAAGATTGCTAATTGGAGTTGGTGGCAGAAAGCTAGTCTGGGCTAAAGATAACTGATTGCTAAGGCTAGCTAGAGGGAAGCAAAACTCTGTCCCTGTGAGGAGCTGTAGGTTTCTTGCAGCATCACTCAGGTCAAAAGTTCATGTTCTGCTTGATGAGAATGAGCATAAGACCCATTTCCTTAATGGCTTCCCGGCTCCATTTTAAAGCCCTTAGACATAAGTGACTCTGTTTTGTTTCACATTTCACATTTTCCCCCTTTCGATCGAGATCTTTCTCTGAAAGCATCACTGCTCAATCATAGATTTATTTAGTCCCACGTTGCTGGGATGGACCTGTCCCAGACTGTTATTGTCCCACTTGTGTGTGGGGATTTTTTTTCCTCTTTCCAATGGTTAATTCCAAGGAGTCAGTGTCATGAGTCTTTGGCCACATTTGAGCAGCAAGGAGGTGGTCAGGAAATGATTCTTATGCAGTTTCCTCAGCCAGAAATTTTATCTGGTTTACCTGAAGATTCATGTGAATAACCTTATCTATCATTTCAGTACATTAAGTGACCATAATCTTAATGTTTATAGAAGTTCTGGACCAGATCTGAGGGAACGGTAGCATAAGAAGTTTAAATACAAGTACACAGCAAAATTCCAAAAATAATCATAAACAATATTTGAAACTCTGATCTTACCCAAGCACTGATACCTGAAGGAAGCCAGCTTGAAAATATCAATAGGAAACCAGAGGGCGTCATTAAAAGGCACTGGACTAGAGAGGTCCTGTGCTGTTCTTCTAATTTTTCTGAGTTCCAACTCAACTTGACCAGGAGAATTGATCCAGGTACAACAAGAGGTGTTGGCCGTGGCACTGATGCCACTCTGTCTGTTCTGTAGGGATAGATGCCGTGCTGTTCTTCAAGAAGAAAATCAAGTGCCATTCAGTTGTCTAATACAACCCTCACTAGGGAATCCAGAGATCGTTTTTGTTAAGCCAAAGCTTGAGCAGTAGAATTTGCCAGTTTGGCTATGGTTAGGCATAAATATTTTTTTCAACAGATCCACATGGACAACAACACAAGGGACAAAGCCTTTGGCAATGGTAATCAATGGAGAGTAGATGAGGTGTAAGAAGGGCCTTGCCAAGTTTCACCTAGACCTATGAGATTGCGGTTGGGTATTTCTTTAACAAGAACTTGAAAAGGAATATTGTGGTGTCCTAAAAGCCATTGTCCTGCCATATGCCAGTTGCCTATATGTTGATAAGCCCATTGCTCTCTGTCGTAATCACACACAAAGGAGTACCTGGAAGGGGCACATAGTATGCAATGCCTTCTAGCTCTGTAGCAGTGTTAGTGATCAGGGGACTTGACAAGGCCCTTTACAATGGGGCTCAAAGGCTGTCTTCCTCTGATGACACTTCTATAATACCCAGTCACCAGATTGTAGGCTGTGACCAACAGGATCTTTTAAATTGGAATTCAGGAAAGCTTCTTTAACCTGCTGATGACAGACTTCAGTATAAGACATTAGAGACGTGCAGTAGCTGGTCATACCAGCACAACAAGTGATCAGCAGAAGTTAAATACCAATAGACATTGGTCTGCTAGTGATTCTTTCCTGTGGAGTGACTTTATGCTTTCCAAAGAGGGTACTGTGAGCGGTCAGCAAAACCAAAAGCGATATCTTAGACCAGAAGAGTCCAGTCTACATGTATATAACAAATCTTAGAGACCGTTAAAGGACTAGTATCTAATATCTACAAAGGTACAAACACAATTCTCTCTATAATTACCCCCTCTTTTTTCTTTTTTTACCAAAGATAGTCACAGTAAGATTAATTTGTTTGTATTAAAACTTGGCCTGATTATTTATCTATGTGATGGTTTCTGAATTTTTGGAGAGATCAAGTAAAGAAAAAAGGTAAAAAAAGTAAATGTTTCATCTTTGTTCACAAGGGTATCTTATGTTTGTGAGAAAAGATTTCTTTAAATCTGGAAGAACAAAACGTTAGAGCATCCTCCTCAGTTTATGCAGTCCCATGTAATTAATACTCATTCTGCTTGAACCCAGTTTTCCATTAGTTTTTTTTTTTTTTTGAGGAAGATTAGCCCTGAGCTAACATCTGCCTCCAATCCTCCTCTTTTTTCGGAGGAAGACTGGCCCTGACCTAACATCCATGCCCATCTTCCTCTACTTTATATGTGGGACACCTGCCACAGCACAGCTTGATAAGTGGTGCGTAGGTCCACACCCAGGATCTGAACCGGCAAACCGCAGGCTGCTGAAGCAGAAGGTGTGAACTTAACTGCTGTACCACCAGGCCAGCCCCTCCGTTAGTTTTCTTGACTTTGTTTGATGACTGAGGGTAATAGGGACAGTGATAATTCCAAGAAGTTTCCAAGGTTTTAATTAAGGCTTAAATGATTTTCCTAGTGCGTGGGTGCCTCAATCACTGGAGACTGTGGAAGGTATAACCCAAGTGAGAAATACATTTTCTAATGGTCTCTTTGCCATTCTGAGACATCACATCATGGAAAAGGAAGACTTCAACCCATCCAGAGAACATGCATACAATACCAAGAACCTATTGATAATCCATATTAAGTGGCAGTTGAGTGAAATCCAGTTGCTGGTGCTCAAAGGACCCAGAGAGAGGAGTTCTGAGGCCTCTGGGGACAGAAATAGTTTCTTTTTTGCTGAGGAAGATTCCCCCTGAGCTAACATCTGTGCCAGTCTTCCTCTATTTTGCATGTGGATTGCCACTGCAGCATGGCTGACAAGTGGTGTAGGTCTGCACCCGGGATATGAACCTGCAAACCCGGGCCACTGAAGTGTGCAGACAACCACCACACGATGGGGCCAACTCCCGGAAATAGTTTTTCTTAATGCACTCCTGTGGGTGAACAAATGCACAAAATGAAAAAAAGTGTTTTGCCAGGGAGCTGGGAAGAGCCAAACAGCCATCTTGGATTTCTCATAGCCCTGACTCTCTAATTTACAACCATTGTTTACCCATCTTAGTTTCTCTGATTCAGGAGCAGACTGTTGCCATGTTACAAGGAATCAGGATGGCAAAAGTCTGGCAGTGATGGACTATTTTTTGCAGAGGCAGAATGGGCTTTGTCCACCCATGCCAGTCTTTATAGATTCTGTTGTTGCTGCCTTTACATGAAAATCACCGAAGACTTTCTCTGATATTCAGGTTCAGTGCTTTGAGCATGAGCCTCAATTTTGGTGACGGTGTCGATGCAAATCAAAATCGGGGTGAGTTTATTATGAGCCAGGTTTGAGGACCATAGCCTGGGGACTTCCTTCCCCAAGGAAGGAAGGGAACCAAAGAAGTGGGGTGTATAGATTGGTTATGTGCCATCTTGGAACAAAGAACATACATCTCATATGACATGGAATATCTCTTTTACTAGTGTCATGAGATGCTTAGCTGGCACAGCAGGTCAGTGATCAGCAGGTCAGTGGTCACAAGGTGAACACAGCAGATCAACAACTAATCCCTAATTCCCAAGAACAGATGCTTATCCTTAAAGAAATGCTGATATGGGAGGAGGTTATGTCCCTAACTTTGAGGGCATCATTCTCGTCTTTGGGACACAGTAAAGTTTAAAGCAGATGTACCGTGTCTGCTCCACAGACCATGTCAGGTCTTCTTTGAAAAACAAGGTCAGGCTGATTAGTTTTAAACCAAATGGCTCCCTCATATACTCCAATATACCCTATTGCTTTTCATTTATTTATGAACAGACAGTATTTTATACCAGCACATATTAGACTTCCAGGAATTTTATATAATTTCTAGAACTCTTGTGATATATATTTATGAAGACATAACATAAAGAAGGCTTAATGTTATTTGTTAGAAGATGCTTCACATGTAATTTATCATATCAAATGAGCCTACTTAGTTTAATATCCTTCTTTTTATAAGGAGAGAGAACAAATCTTTTGAGAGAACAAATCTTTTCAGAGATCCTCTGAAATATCCCAAAGTTAGCCACAGGTCAAAAAAGAACTCATTTAGAATCTGATTTTGGAACATTTGTCAAAAAATATCAAAAAAAAAAGCTTTTAAAACACTTGCTGAAATAGGATCACAGACCATTATGAAACTTAATATTGTAGGGGAGGAAGACAATTCTTCTACCCTCCAGGTCCTTCTGGCTGGTCTAAGAATTAAATTGACATGAGACAGAATAACAGGAGAAAAGCAAACAAAGTTTAATAACGTGTATGTGGTAGAAACCCAGGAAAACTGAGTAACTCAGCCAGAATGGCCAAAGCTGCCACCTTAAATGCCATCTTCAGCTAAAGGCAAAGGAGGATGTTGGAGGTAGTGGTTTGGGGCTTCAAAGGGAAGGAAAGCAAGTTATATGGAGATGGAAAAGCACACGTCTGTTAAACAAGTGTTTGCTGGGCCCTCTGTAGACAATGGCACCCATTTTCTGTCACACTACACTTATCCTATGGTATTGGCTCCTTCCTGGAACAACTCTTCCATCTCAAATTCTTTTAGACAGTTAGGGGGAGGTCAAAGTATCTTTCAGAGTCTTTTATTATTAAAAATAATCAAGCCAAAGAGACACATTTGGGGTGGCCAGTTCTGATCCCCCACAATATTGAAGATATATTTAACCAAAGTCACAAAAAGATTTCAAAGAGAAGTGTGGAAGCTTATAGAGCTGAAAAATCTCAGCTCTTCTTAATAGAAAAGACTCAGCTTTTAACATAAAACACAGGAAATTATTTTGAAAAAACATAAAATCCCTGCCTTTTAGGAAGATTACTCAGAAATAAAGAAAAATCTTTCAGAATCTCTTTATCAAGAGCAGACTAAAAGCCCAAGAAAACCTCGTCCTATAACAGACAGAAAACCAACCGATAATTTTGCACTATCTTATTTTGATGTTAAAACTAATTTACTTAGTCAAATTCATTCCAATAAATTTAGCCATCTTGACAATGCATAAAACTTTTTTTCTCAGGGATTCCTTTTCCATAAACCTTCTATAACTTTCTAAGCCCATTTTATCTTGTCTCTTGTTCTTTTTCTCATTCAGAAATAGCCAGCTTTATTTTGGAACAAATTCTTTTTTCCTCAACAAAAATGTATCTTCCTTCCTCATACTTTTTCTTACCAAAACATATATTTTATTTTCCTTGCGCACAGAGATTTTTTTCTTATTTTTAGTAGCTTTAATTACTCATATTAATTAGAATTCTTAACCCTTAGAAACCGTAATTTCTAGTGAAAACTAAAATGCAAGCAATTATGAACTGTATGTTATACCCATATTCTTTAAATTAGCAAATTTATGAATACATTTTATAATTTCTAGAAATATGTTTCCTCATAGTACAATCTTTTAATAAAACCAAAATCATGTTAATTAACAGACAAATTTATTGTTGAGTTTCTCTGTAATAAGAAGCCCAAAGTAGATAAACCTCTATTTAGTAATTAATATTTTCCTATTTTACCTTATCTGGAAGTGACCTAGATATTCAATGAATTTTTCATCATATAATTGAACTTAGCAAAGCTCTAAAGTTTTAAGTTACCAAAAGGTTTTGAAGTTGTGTTTAAGTACATATACCATAACATAAAATTATTGTTAAAAAGTTTACCTAAAACCCTTTTATCTTTCTGACTTCTGTTTAATTTACTTGTTCCCAATAGTTATGTTTAGATTACCTGCAAAAACTTCATAAGACATTAAACAAAGTCAGCCATCAATTTTTTTACTGACAAATTTTGTAACAGAGATAACATGAATTTGTTTGACTTTTAGTAAGCCAAGCTAAAAGAAAAGTTTTATATTTAATTTTGATAACTCTGAAGACATGCTTGTTTTAATTAAACCGATAAACATAAGTAAGTTTTTATTTACCAAAGATTATTTTATATCATGTTATCTTGATAAACATTTGGGTTAGTTTCTATTATATTCAGAAATAATCTATGTAAGTGCTAACTTGAAGTTAATTAAATAGAACTCTTTTTAGAAATTAATTTTGTTAATATCATCTGGAGGTAGAAAAATACAATACATATACAATGTATATACATATATATAGACGGACACAAAGATCTTACAGCTTTTATTTTAAAATTTTGGTCATGACAAACACCATATGATTTCACTCGTATGTGGAATATAAACAAACACATGGACAAAGAAAATGGTTCAGTGGTTAGCAGGGTACGGGAGTGGGGGTGGGCACAGAGGGTAAAGGGGAGCACGTGCACGAAATATGTACAACTGAAATTTCACAAGAATGTAAACTACTATGAACTCAATAAAAAAAATTTTGGGTCATGAATCAGGTACAATACAAAACTCACTAATTTATAAATAATTGTGCCACTAGCACATGGAACAAGTTAAAATTACCTGCTTAAAAGCTTTTTGGTGTTGTTAATATTTTTGGAGGAGACGTAAGATTTATCTTTGCCTTAGACAAGGAGGCTGTGAATTAGATCCTGGGTAAGAAAGCCTCTCTAGCAACTTGCATTTAAAACAAACCACTTTTCCTTTTTTTTCTTTAACCTCAGGCTTTACTAATTGATCTAGCCAGGTTCAGTCTCAGGCAATTGTGAGGACTGTCATCTCCTGGGGTGTTTACCTTCTAAAGGTATGGTAAAATTTACAACTTCAAAGGACAGAGAGGAAACAATGCAAGTTTTTTTCCTAAGAGTTCTGGGGTAGTTGCTCTTTAATTTTTTTCTTCGGTTTTAGGAATTAAGAATGGTCTGGATAAGAGTTCCTGGAGAGGTTACAAACCTTTTGAAATAAATAGGGGAGGTTTGGGGATTGGTGAAAGGGAATGAGTGGAATCTGAACTGCCTCTAGAGTTGCATTTCCAGTTTTGCAAAGATTTGTAAGATAAGGACAGTTGTTCTCAATTGCCCAGGAATTGTATTGTAACTTAAATGACATCATGGATGGATATGCCCATCCAATTACATAATCTCCAATTTCCTTCTCTCCCTGTGGGTACTTAGTTTTGTTTTAGCTCGGGGGAGAAAACCTAAAAAAAAAAAATTCCTATCAGGCTCTGAATATTAGTTTTCAATTTGGCCAAATTTCTGATTATAAAATTATTAAATCCTTTGAAATGTCTTATTGGGTTTTGGTCCAGGCAAACAGTAAGTATTCTGGCAGTATTAAACAACCCCATTAATTCTTTTTTTTTTTTTGCCTTAAACCACAGACATTTATTCTCTCACAGTTCTGGGGGCTAGAAGGCAGAGATCAAGGCGCTGTCAGGGCCATGCTCCCTCTGAAGGCACCGGTAATTCCTTGGCTTGTGGTAGCATAACTCCAGCCTTCACAGGCTGCTCCCCTGTGTGCATATTTCCCCTTTTAATAAGGACACCTGTCATATTGGATTAAGGCCCAACCTACTCCCGCATCACTTCACTTTTTAAAAAAATTTTATTGCAGTAACATTGGATTATAACATTATATAGCTTTCATGTTCACCACCCAAAAACTAATTATAGTCCATCCCTTCACATGTGAACTTAATCACCCCTTTTGCCCTCACTCCTGCCCCCTTCCCCCATGGTAACCACCAATCCAGTCTCCATTGCTATGTGTTTGTTTGTCGTTGTTTTTATGATTGAGATCATATGATATTTACTTTCTCCCTCTGACTTATTTCACTTTGCATATTACCCTCAAGGTCCATCCATGTTGTCACAATGGGCCAGATTTCATCATTTCTTATGGCTGAGAAGTATTCCATTGTGTATATATACCACATCTTCTTTATCCATTCATCACTTGATGGACATCTAGATTGCTTCCAAGTCTTGGCTATTGTGTATAATACTGCAATGAACATAGGGGTGCATGTATCTTTATGCATTTGTGTTTTCAGGTTCTTCGGATAAATACCCAGCAGTGGAATAGCTGGATCATATGGCAGACCTATTCTTAATTTTCTGAGGATACTCCATACTGCTTTCCATAGTGGCTGCACCAGTTTGCACTCCCACCAGCAGTGTACAAAGGTTCCCTC
The DNA here is from genome assembly GCF_041296265.1 of Equus caballus. Taxonomy (NCBI): domain Eukaryota; kingdom Metazoa; phylum Chordata; class Mammalia; order Perissodactyla; family Equidae; genus Equus; species Equus caballus. The sequence goes on from NC_091691.1 coordinate 44,360,814, forward strand.
CGCTCCACCTCCTCTCCAACACTTGTTTCCTGTCTTGTTAATTACAGCCATTCTGACTGGAGTAAGGTGATACCTCACTGTAGTTTTGATTTGCATTTCCCTCATAGTTAATGATGTTGAACATCTTTTCATATGCCTGTTGGCCATCTGTGTATCTTCTTCGGAGAAATCTCTGTTCAGATCTTTTGCCCATTTTTTAATTGGGTTTAAACAACCCCATTAATTCTAATTTTGGTTTCCCTTAGGCTGTTTACGGGAATAAGGTAGCAGTTTACCAGGAAAAGCTTCAAAGTCTCATCAACTCTGGGAGGGGCCTGTGTGAGGGCCCTGCTACGAGAGTCTGTCTGAGGTGAATTTATCTGAGAGCTCCTGTAAGGCCAGGAACTTGGTGGACTTTTGTTCACAGTTGTGTAGTCTTTTCTTTTAGACACCTGTTAAATCTCTAATTTTTCATTAGCTTTTTGTAATTAAACTCTCAATGAAGCTACTTTAGAAGTTTGAAGCACAATTAAGTGCACCTTTTAAGTGATTTTGTAATTAGAATGTTCCTTCCACTGGCCATTGTAATTTTAAATCATTCTTAGTAATTTTGGTCCACTGAACAATTTACAGGAGAAATTTACAAGAGAAGGGACCATAGTTCTTAAACATAAAACCAACTGGAGTTTCCAAGGGAGAAACTTCTTGGGCAATTTTAGGTAATGAAAGTCCTGTGTTAAAGAAGAGTGTGCAAACAAGAAGTACAATACGAATGACAACAGAAAACCCCTCAATCATGTTGGAGTACTCACCAATCGGGAAAAAAAAGAAACCCTGCCAAAGGAAGCCCCTCCTGTGGCAATAAGTCACACCAGCACTGAGACAAGTGTTTCCTGGGCAGTCTCCCCTGATCCCAAACACAAGGCACTGACCTTGACCAAGAGGAGGGAGATCAGAACCTGAGACGACTCACAATTGGAGAAGCCAGTGATCTGTGGAAGCAGTGACCCCAAGGGGCTCATATAAGTACCATACTCAGCTGCAGAAGACACTGGTCCATGAAGGTGAGGCCACTTCAGATCCCACTTCTGACACCATGTATATTAGCCTAAAAATAAAGAGCCAAAATGAGAGGCACAGAGGCATTTATTTTGGAATCAAAAAGATGCAATTTGGGGTACACAGGTTTGGGTAGCAACCCAAATAGTGCCCCACTAGGGAGTAAGAGGCAGGAGGTTTAAAGGCAAAAGAGAGAGATTTGCATTACAAAGAATGTTAATTGGGTTGGTGGCAGAAAGCTAACCTTGGCTAAACACAGCTAAAGGCTAGCTAGAGGGAGGGAAAAGTTTGTCACTGTGACAAGCTGCAGGTTTCTGGCAGCATTACTCAGTTCAAAAGTTCACATTCTTCCCAATGAGAATGCACATAAGTTCTATTTCCTTAATGACTTCCTGGCTGCATTTTAAAGTCCTTAGACATAAGTGACCTCTTTTTGTTTCACATTTTACACTCTCAACCTAAGATGGGTGGCATTCCCACTGCTCTTTCCTAACTTGATTGCTTGCCATTAGGACTCTTCTCCCAGGTAACTGCACTGTAGATAGACTACCCGGGCAGGCCACAGAAACATATTTTCCACCAACTAACACTGAAATGGTCCTGACCAGAGCAGTGACTCCTCCAGCTGTGGCTTCAATAATGAGTGGATGCCAGAAAAGTCTATTTGTGCTGCCTGGTGGCTCATAAACCAAGGACTTGTGAACTGAGGACTGCCTGGCCAGGCTGCCTCTTTGTTGGCATGCGTATTCTTTAGTTGCATAAAGCCAAAAGTTTTTACAGAAGCCAACTTCTCTCAGAGGAGTGAGATGAGTAAGAAAACGTTGTCTCAGTAAGGACTAGTATCTTTTCATTATTGAGAATAAAAAAAAAATTGGTTTCAAGTCATTATCTTTTTAATTACATTGCTTATAAATGAAAAACAATTGTGTTCCCCAAACAGTAACTATTAAATAAGTTCATAACCCCAATATATCTGAAGAATAAATTGGCTTTTCTAACCAGGGAAATTCAGAGATCCTTACATGAACAAAGCTTTCTGAAGTGACAAAAGTATTTGCTAACACTCATCTACTAAGGATAGAAACATTTTAAAGGCAAAGGTGTACCATTGAATTAACTGCAAATTGGCACCAGAACTCTGTTGTCAGCCTGCCTGTGCTGTGGTTTTATGATTACTATTGCCTGTATCATCAATTTGTATTTACTATATTCCACTCTTAAGTGAAAACACAATTTACTGCATAAACCACAAAAGCCTCTTGTTATCCCTCTCAGTCATGCATTAATAATACATCCCGATGTCTTGTTCATAAATACAGTGCATTTACAAACTTCACGTTAACCACTGAGGCCTCCACTGGACCTGGTGCCCTCTTGCAGCCATCAGAGATGAGAGAGGTGGGATACCCCGGGCCTTAGCTCCACTGACTACCTAAAAAGTAAAAGCACCTCAGTTGAGCCTAAATGGAAAAATGTCATTTAAAATTAGTTATTGTGCAGAAAGGAAGTGGAAAAGTACTAGGATTGTCTTGAAATAGTAAAAAGGATGCTCCATGGAAAAAGCTTTTCTTTGCTTGCTCTGAATATTTCAACTTTTTTTTTTTTTTGAGGAGGATTAGCCCTGAGCTAACTACTGCCCATCCTCCTCTTTTTGCTGAGGAAGCCTGGCCCTGAGCTAACATCCATGCCCATCTTCCTCAACTTTATACGTGGGACACCTATCACAGCATCGCTTGCCAAGCGGTGCTATGTCAGCACCCGGGATCCTAACCGGCAAACCCTAGGCTGACAAGAAGCAGAACGTGGGAACTTAACCGCTGCACCACTGGACCAGCCCCTTAACTTTTAGTAAACGTCTAGGGTGTTTTACTTGTAAGCCTTGAGTCTCCAAGTTTGTAATATAATCAAATTTTGAAAATAATTATTAAAATTATTATCCCTTCTTTGAAAGAGGTAAACTGATTAAACCCAAAGTTTGGGGCTCTGTGAGTCAGATGGAGGAACTGAGAAATGCTGGAGGATGGTACCTGCAATCAGGCAGGTGTTGGGCCAAGGCACTTTCAGGAAAAGAGAATCGGTGCCCCGGATTTCATCTGCACCTCTTGCTCTTGTTACCTACCAAGAGCCACCACCTCGTTTTATTCCTACCCTCTCTCTAGCCTTCCAATTCTTGTGGCCCTTCATTCACTATTATTATCTTGTGTCCTGTACATTATCCTTTTCCTTCCTTCTTTCCTTCTTTCCTTCCTTCCTTCCTTCTTGATTTCCTTCTTTCTTTCCCTCTCTCTCCCTCCCTTCCTTCCTTCTTTTTCTTTTTCTCCCTCTTACTCCCTCCCTCCCTCCTTTCCTTTGTTTCTTTGCTCCTTCTTTCCTTCCTTTCATCTTTCTCCCTTTCTTCCATCTCTTTTCTCTTTCCCTCCCTTTCTTTCTTTCTTTCTTTCTGTCTTTCGTTTTCTCTTTCTCTCTTTCTTTCTCTCTCTATTTCTTTCTTTCTTTCATTTTCTCTCTCCTATTATAGTCAAGGGCTTTAGAATCAGACAGATGTGGGTTTGATGCCAGCTCTATCACTTATAAGCAATAAGACCCCCAACAAGTCTATCCTTACTTTCAGTAACGTCATCAGTAGACCTAGAAATAATTCTTCCCTTGCAAAAGTTTGTGAAGATTAAATGAAATTACATATGTGAAATGATCTAGCATAGCCTAGAACATAAAAATACCTTCCTTATTTTTCAACCTCCATTTATCCTTCTTTCTTCCTCTGTGTCTGGTATTTCCCCTACTTTTGACTGCAATTTAACTTGATCTGAGAAGTTTAATACTAGTTTTGATTAATATTTAGCAACATTACCTCTAATTTTCTGATTCATATGAAAATTGCTTTCTCCTATATTAATCCAGATATCAATGAGTGAAATCATCATAGAAAAAATAATAAAAATAATCGACATTTTGTATTCCTACCCTTTACTTCAAAGGCTACTCATCCTTCGTCAGTGCTCAGACTAGCTATATTTAATTTAACATCACAAATCCCTTTAAAAAGCAAATTCAATAAAAAACCCATGTGGTCCTGCACATTCAGTTAAAAGTATTCTTAAATTAAGATACAATAGATAATCCAGTTAGCTATGAATTTTTACAATATTTCTTGGGACTTGAATAGTTAAACTCCATACTGGCAATGACGTCAGGTTTTTAGTAGAATTATCCACGTGCACTCATCATATGGAAATGCTTTTTGTGACCACGAAGATAGCATAAGCAAAATGGGATATGCACTTAACAGCAAAAGAAGAACGTTCTCTTTCAGTAGGCTCACTCAGCTACCAATAAGTGTGTGTTTCCCTTACTAATTAATTTAATAATCTCAACATTGAGAAGAAACCTAGAAATCCTCTACCCATGTACCAGTTCAAAGCAGAAATCTGCCTTGGCCCCTCCTCGATATACCAGAGAGAAAATCTCTAAGAAGGAAGACATTTAGTTGCCTTGTTTTGTTTCTCCACATGATGAAAAATAAATCCAACATGATCTCAATAATCAGTAAATGAATATGAGAGTGGCAAATAAGTTTCATCGTGAGCAAGTTTAATTTTTAGGAGTAAAATTATGTGAAAGAGTTATAAAAGGAGCATCTATTTGGCTTCTATTTTACATAGAGTGTATTTCAGGCAGCTAATCCTACTTGGTTTGCTCCTCGAGGAGTTTATAATATGGTGGCTATATACAGAAATTGTTTGCAAAAAAAATTATTGCGAGCTAAAATCTAAGTGCCATATGAAAGGTATGGATAAAGTGTCTTGGATGTTTAGAGAAGAGAAAACATACTTCCTATTGAAGGGGTGGGTTTAAATTGTTAAGAAAAAATTTTAAATATTGGAGTCATGTCTTCCATAAATACATTAATTTAATAAATTGCAACATCAAAATCTCAGAAAATGTAACGAATCACTGGAGTCTATTACAGACCACAGACACAGTATGTGCCAAGTAAATTTTTGTTCCATGAATCCATGAGGGAAATGTTAGAAATAAAATAGAAGGTATCTTTAGCTGAAGTATAGTGTGATCCTGAGATTCTGAAAAGAACAACCTAAACAGCTATGGAGACAGTCAGATTTTCATGAGGATAGATTTAAAATAATAAAAATCCTTTAAAACTGATCCTATAATGTTCTTACTCTTCTTCTTCTTCTTCTTCTTCTTCTTCTTTTTTTTGGTGAGGAAGATCGGCCCTGAGCTAACCTCTGTTGCCAATCTTCTTCTTTTTTTTTGAGGAAGATTATCCCTGAGCTAAGGTCTATGCCAATCTTCTTCTATTTGGTGTGTGGGATGCTGCCGCAGCATGGCTTGACAGCGGTGTCAGTCCACGCCTGGGAGCCAAACCCCTGAACCCTGGGCCACGGAAGCAGAGCATGCAAACTTAACCACTATGCCGCCAGAATGACCTCACCTTCTTACTCGTCTTAAGCACAACTTTAATTCATATAGAAAAAGAAACATCCCAAGTTCACGTCATTGAAGGTCCTTAAATACTGAAAAAATATCTGGAGAGAGTGAGCATAGATTCCATCATCAAATTAGATTGAGAAAGATTGCTTTCATTTTGTTAGTTTTACTGCAACTACCCTGAGAGTACCACATGCTGAGAACACTGACAGCATTAAGCAAAAGTCTGTGGGCAAACATGGATTTTTCCTGAGTGTCCGCTCTACAGCTACTGAGCCCAGGTACAGATTTTCACTAAAAGTTATTTGATTAAGGATTTGAGCATTCGTAGTTTATGGAGGCGGTAAAGAAAACACCCCTGGGAGTAGGGAGGTGGAACACAGCAGCGAAGGTAGCCAACAAACGGCGCATTATCAAACCAGCTACCACGAAGGGCCCTGGGGAATTCTGGGAGCCAGTGTAAAAGATATGCCTGGAGCTACCTCAACCAAGGGATGAAATTGCCGGGCATTCTATCCACCAACTCCCGTCATTGGTTGAGGACCACTCCCCAGCGGGTGTTAGTTCCCCCAATTGATTTCTTTGCTGCTCTGCTGCATGGAGCAGCTAAGGCTTTACCTGCCAAAGAAAGCCCTTAGAAAAAGAAATGCAGGCATGGGCAATAAATCAGTCGGTGCACTGAATTGCTAAGAGCAAGGTGGCGTGCGGGCGTGGCAGCATCTGCTACACATGGAATGCTGTCTTGGCCATGATGACCGTTTTAAAAGCTGTCTGACATGCCATGATGCTTGGGTAGCAGTCTCCCCCCAAACCGGCAGAGATAGAAAACTGAACACTGTTCTCGCCACACTCTGCCAAGATCAGGCAGGCAACCGACTCAGTCCTCAAGCGATCTAAGTCATTTTAGAAAAATTATAAAAAGTTTATGCCAGCAAGGTTGAAAACACTGCTTGTGGTTCTAAAGGCGTTCTAAAATAAATGACCATATCTGAAGCCTGTGATGGCTTTCTGAGGACTGTCTAGAGACCTGAAGAGAAAACTTTCCCAGTAATATTACACAGCTATCAGCAGCCTCTGTCTGGATTTCCAAAGCATCAAGCCCATGACAAATACCTCTGTCAGACCAGCAACCTCATTCCTAAAACGTCAGTAGAAAAATGACCATTCTGTTCACGTTTCTTGTAACTATGGCAATACTGTCATCACATAAAATTTACTCTTTTGCACTTGTGTAAAAACAATGAAGCTTGACTCATCTAATCTAAAGGAGTAATAGTTTCCTCCTAGACTTGCAATTTCTGAAAAACATTTTAATTTTAGATCTATAACTTACTGACCTTCTGAAAGAAAATATATTCTCCACACTCTCCCTATATCTACATCAGGAGCCTCTGTAAGACTAAATGTCTGGGGTTCCAGGACACTGCTTGGCCCACAGAGACACACATAGTTGGAACCTCTTAATGAAGATGCTATAAATAAATCAAATTGAGTTATTCTTATATAAGTTTGGGAAGGTTTTTTAAAGTATATATTTTATCTGTCTATCCCTTAATTTACTCAGCAAATATTTATTGGTCCATCTACTTTTGAATACCAAACCTTGTGCTAAATGTTAGTGTAACGTACAATGGTGAGCAGAGCAGACAGTCTCTCACACTTTGTTTCTTCTTGCACAGACAGCATTAGAATTACCCTCACAGAAATCAAAATGAAGAAAACTGCATAGAATTCTGCCATCCCTATTTGTTTGATTTTTGTCACACCATCCCCTTCAGCGGCTACCCGTTGTCCTTATGAAAATCATCAAGTCCTTCTCAGGGCCTGGATCATGTTTAAGAATTCCTGTTAAGAATTTTAGGTAATTTTCAAGAAGATAGCCCATTGAAGAAGATATCCATACTATGGAAATCTTTATTTTTTTGTTCCACAAACTCTTTTGCCAGCGCAGCAAATAAAGCAGCCTGCTCTGGTTTTTACAGACGAATATGGAGACTGTTTTCAGGTATGCAAGTCAATTCAGGTCAGAAATCCCCAAAATGGTGGTGCAGTAATTCCTAGAAAAGCAGGGAAGTATAATGTAGAATACATACATTATACATATAATGTAGAAGAATTCAACAAGATGAAAAACTTCCCAATGTTTAAACACATCAAATGCAAATGTAAATTTTGGGTTTAGATTTGAATATTTGAAAACTGGAATTATCTAAAAATATTTCAGGAAAAAATCATATCTTTGTGCTGTCATCTGACAAATCATAGGTTGAAGAGATTTTTATAGTCACAGGCAGAAATATTATTTATTAGACACTTTTTTCTGTCATATGTGTTTCTCTAAGTCGTTTAGAAAGGTTTTCTTTTTCCTTGAAGGTATCCAGGTTCATTCACTTGTAGGCCTCAAACCAGACACCAGCAAGTACAAAAATGTCTTCAGTTCATTTCAGCCAATTAGGGGTAATTTATTCATGGCAGATTCAGAGGGAAAAAACCATTCATTCTACCCGTTCAACAAAGTGTTTATTAAGTGTTTGCCATGTGCTGAGTGCTGTGTCAAGCACCTCAGGTTGAAAGGGAGCAGAAGAGTCCCCGAGTGATGGAGCTCCTCGGTGGGGTCAGAGGGCTGACTCTGGCCCATTGGCCACCTGCAAACTTGCTGAGTGAGCCAGGGTGGGACAATTCACACTTGGGGACCTCGTGCCCAAAGTGAAGAAGCTCTCAGTCCTAAACTGCTATGGTTCTGTACTCTGAAAAGGACATATAGAAACTGCTCCACGTAGGTGCCGACAATACCGGTAGTAAGAAACATTTTCCCATTTGGGGGAATATTTTTCCACAAACCCACTCATGTTCTCTTCCAAACCCCATCAGAGGTTATGAAAGTAAATGTTTTATTGTCCCAAGAGTGCAAAGTGGATGGATTGTAAACTGGCTTTAAACTCGTGAATCTTAAATTATGAACAATCAATTTATAGATTTAATCTCCCATAGAATTATTTTCATGGACAATAAAAACCTTAAATGAAATGTAACATTTACTATGTTAAACAATTCAACTACTCAAAATTTTTGAAATGTTTAAATCACGTCATTTGTCAAACCAAAATCTGACGAACTCCCCAGAGCATGTGATATAAGGACAGATTTGTATTCGTTTTGTTCAGTCCTTTAGCCTCAACAACTTAAACACTACCTACATAGAATAGACACTTACTAAACATTTGTTGATTGAATATTTTTAAATATAGATATAAACCATGTATTATTTTATATCTACATGTACTTGATTTAATAGCCAATTAATATAAGTCAATTAGTAAATCCGAATTATTGGGGATGGATGGTAATTCCAAGGTGAGTGAAGAATCAGATGTTTAAAGGGGCTGTTCAAGAGTATCCTCTCCTAATCCAAGTAGAAAGAGATTTCCTGAAGAAGCCGATATTGCAGGAATTGTTTCAAAAAGGAAAGAAGAGTAGGGAAAAAGATTTCAATTGTTACTAATCATAGAGTTTTCCAAGGTGAAGGGAAAGAGACCTGGGAAAAAATCACAGAGGAGGGACCAAGACTAATATGCTGCCTATCCCTTCATGCTCCTTGATGACAGGGTTTTGATGAGTTTATTTTATAACTTCAATATTTACTGTATGCCTAGGTTGTATGGGACTGAAAGTATGTATTATCAAAGGTCGGCTTGACAAATGAATGAGTGCATAAGAGAGAGTTGCATTCAGTCAAACAAACCATTACCAAGAGCAAGTCAGGGATCCCAGGACCTGAGTAACTGAGTCATCCAGTTATTTGATTACACCGGCATCTAAGAAAAGTTGCTTCACTGCTCCAATTCATCTCACATTCAGGGTTTAAGACCAATCCAGAGTAAATTTGGCATCATCTTTCTACATTCTAAGCCTTAACAAAGATCAACAATAACCATATGCATTGATACCAACCATATCAAGCTTTATTTTTTTATTTTTATCTTTTGCTGAGAAAGATTAGCCATGAGCTAACATCTGTGCCAGTCTTCCTGCACTTCATATGTGGGTCACTGACACAGCATGGCTGATGAGTGGTGTAGGTCTGTGCCCAGGATCCAAACCTGCAAACCTGGGCCACTGAAGCAGAGTGTGCCAAACTTAACCAGCATGCCATGGGGCTGGCCTCTCAAGCTTTATTTTTAACATTTAACTAGTAGACTAATGATCATGAGGTTTTGATAAACCATCCCCCTCAGGTCTATATGAGTATTCAAAATATTTAACTTTTTAATTCAGCTTAATTTACAAAACTAATTACATTTATGGACAATGCAGGGTGCAAAAAAGTTAACAATAATTGAGATCAAAATTCTTCTCAGGAACGAAATTGCCTCTGTTCAGAAAACTACCTTGATACGTAGGGTACAAGGTACAACCTGGGTATTGAATTATATTAAGGATTCAGAAAAGGCACGGTTGCTTTGTTTGAGACAAATAAAGGAAGGAGAATTTTGTTGCTCTAGAGGAGCTCAAAGAGAGCATGGGAGCTCTGAGACTAGGTGCTTTGTGGAAGCAGGCTACAAGAATAGCCATGCTAGAAGGCATAAGGACTTCTGAAGAACAGAAACGCAATGGGCAGTTTCTGATGGGACTCCAAACCCATCAGAACCATAATTAAACCTTAGTTTAAATCTATTAAACTCATAAGTTATTTACTATTGTGTATTGGTTCAATATGATTTCAAATCCACTTGTTTATGACTTAAGTGGAGTTGTTTTAATCCACTTTATGACAAAAATAGCCAAACAAAAAGTTGTTTTAATATTAGAATGAAGTAAGTTGTGTCAGGATGTTATCCTCTCATCTGTTGTCATTGATAAGCACTCAGTAGCTCAGCTGATGACAAATACTTTTGGGAGCTTATCAGTAAGAGTACGTGGAGAAATGACTACGGCAAGGAGACATTTAGACTATAAATACTCAGAGTTTGTGAGAATAATTCAAAAGTTTAGGTCTGATAAGGCAACATTTGCTGACCTAAATAAACTCTCTGAAGATCTTGGAGCATTAGCTCCTACTGTAGTAAGGGCAGCTCCCTGATTGCTAGAGGTGATAAACTTCACAGCAGCCCCATAGAGGACATCAGCCTGCCCGCCGACACTAGCACCATCGTTCCCGGGCAACATGCTCTAGCAACAAGGAATTTTTATCTTGTGCTAGCAGCTGGATGCCAGCTCTCAGTTGGTCAAGCCATCTTTCCTGAGTGCCTACTCATATAAAAAGGTACACCTCGAGGGGCTGGCCCAGCAGCATAGCAGTTAAGTTCATGAGCTCTACTTCGGCAGCCCAGGGTTTGTCGGTTTGGATCCCAGGCTCGAACCTACGCATTGCTTATCAAGCCGCACCGGGGCAGGCATCCATGTATAAAGTAGAGGAAGATGGGCACAGATGTTGGCTCAGGGCCGATCTTCCTCATTAAAGAAAGGAGGATTGGCAGTGGATGTTAGCTCAGGGCTAATCTTCCTCCAAAAAAAAAAGGTACACCTTGAACTAAATTTGGACTTTTTTCCTTTCATCTCCCCTTGCCTGTGATTAACAAACGAAAAGCAATAGGGTATATTGGAGTATATGAGGAAGCCATTTGGTTTAAAACTATTTCAGCCTGATCTTCTTTTTCCAGAAAGGCCCAATGTGGCCTGTTGAGTATGCATTGTACATCTGCTTTAAACATTTACAATGTCTCAAAGACAGAATGATGCCCTTAAAGTTAGGGATGTATCTTCCTCCCATATCAGCATTTCTTTAAGGATAAGCATCTCTTCCTAGACGCTAAGGATTAATCACTGACCTGCTGAGTTCACCTTGTGACCACTGACCTGCTGTGCCAGCAAAGCAGTCTTGTGGGTGTTGTAAAAGGGACGTTCCTGTCATATGTGATACATGCTCTTTGTTTCAAGATTGTATATAACCACTCCGCACATCCCACTTCTTTGGAGAGCTCCTTCCTTCCTTGGTGGAAGAGTTCTCCCAGGTGAGTCCTCAAATTGGCTCATAGTAAACACTCCCCAATTTTGATTTCTAGATTGTTTGCATTGACATTTCTTGGTGTAGCTGGCAGGATTTCAGAGAAACCCACCAGAGACCGCTGGGAATCTACACTGAACTGGCATTTGGTGCCACTACGGGCCTGCTGAGCCCCCCCAGATCACTGCATTCTTCAGGTGATCCTAATGAATTCTCCTGAAACCCAGACCTCCTTATTTTAAGTTGATGATCTAGAGTTTGTATGAGTTGTTTCAAGCATTAACACTGGCTATCTTAAGGGGATACAAGTACATACCCTAGGTAGGAAGAACCCAGGGGGAATTCCTAGGAAAAAGGAACCTGGAGGGAATTTCCTAGCCTAGGGGAGTCGAGGGGGAACTTTGGAGTGAATGGGGCAGGCTGACCTTTTTAATTGGGTTTTAAATAGAAAAAAATTGTGTTTATAAAGTCTGAACAAACTGCTTGATAGAGAAATGAGAGCCTGAACTTCTTCAGCTCTGAAGAGAAAGGTGCAGCTCCTTCCAGCTGAAAGGCATCTCAGGTGACTGAGAATCAGCTGAAAGTGTCCGAGCATCAATCCCTGTGACTCGTAGGGTCCCGTGGGGAGCTCCACTATTACTCACCTTAATTAATTAAAGGTTCATTCGGGGACGCTCACGTGAGGTGTTGCTTTCCAGCACTCTGAGCCCCCACAGAGTTTTAGACTGCCAGTGGGACAAATCAAGGCACGTAAAAGAGTGCCTATGACCTTTCTTTAGGGAGTAACACTCACAAGCAGCACATTTATGACCCATTACACTGTCCCTAGAAACTGTTCAGACTTTCTAGTAAAATTAAACTAAAAGAAAAAATGAGAAATTGTGTTTCTAAAAGCCAACCAATTCCTGAACAGACAGCTTCCCCTGGGAACTCTGGCTGGCTTCATGCTGAGACTTCCAAGTGCTTAATAAAATGAGCATAGCTGTAAATGGCTGAGAAGATAACCTAGGATAATTTAAAATTACAGTGGCCATGTTGGGGGCTCTCTCTCTCTCTTTTTTTTTTCTGGTGAGGAAGATTGGCCCTGAGCTAACATCTGTTGTCTATATTCCTCTTTTTGCTTGAGGAAGATTGTCCCTGAGCAAACATCTGTGCCAATCATCCTCTAGTTTGCATGTGGGACACTGCCACAGCATGGCTTAATGAGTGATGTGTAGGTCCATGCCTTGGATCGAACCCTTGAACCCTGGGCCACTTAACCACTACATCACCAGGCCAGCCCCACGGTTCCTTTTTAAGACTCAGGTAACAGAGAAGTCTTTAAAGAGTCAAGCTGACCACCTTCTGGCACAATTGCTCAAAAACAAAAAGTTCTAGAAGCTGTAAATATTTACCAAAATCTTACTAAGCTTGTTTTATGTCTTGAGGGCTTAGCTTGCCAATCATCAGGTTAGGTTGGGATCTCAAAATACGGTCCAACAAAAATGTGGTTGCGCCCCATTTTGCAGTCAGAAATGGTCAGATAGAAATGTGGGTTGCACTCCATTCTCAGCAAAATGTCTTACCAAATTGCTGCCAGCCTCAGGGAAATTACACTGGCCATTAGCAGGAATGTTCTGATTAGATAAGCTCATTTAAGAAGAACACTTAAAAGGAAAAATTTCAAAATTCCAAAATAACATTATTGAAAGTTTTGCTACAAAAAGCTAATAGAAAATTTAGTTATAAAAGAAAACTATATTAGTCCATGGCTTTATAGACACCTGCATAGTCTACCTTCAAAGGACGGTCCAAGATGAGCCCCTCCTAGAGTTAACAAGACCTGGAGATTTTCTGAGAAACTACTATTTGAAAGATTAATGGAATTGTTCAATACTGCCAAATACAGTTACCATTTGTCTCAGCTGAAACCTGACAAGATATTTAAAAGGATTTAGCAAGTTATAATCAGAAATTCAGCCAAACTGGAAGCTGATATTCAGAGCCTGATAAGAATATTTTTAGGTCTTCTTCCGTAAGTTAAAATAAACTAAGCACCCAGAGGGAAAGAAGCAAATAAGGGTGATATAGTTGGACAGGTAAACCACCTATAATGTCATTTAAGCTACAACCCAAATTTCTGAGAAATTAAGAGCAACTGTCTCAACTTACAAACCATTGCAAAACAGGAAAGCAGCTCTGGAGGCCGTTCAGATTCCACCCATCTCCTTTATCTCAAAAGGCTCATAGCCTCTCTGGGAGCTTTTATCTAGCCCTTCACCAATTCCTGAGGCTGAAGGAGAAAAAGGAGCTTTGTATTAGTGTACCTGATTCATGGCAGTAATTTTAAAACAATAGCCATGGAGTCTCTGTGTATGTATGTCTATATAGATGTTATATATCTGTGTGATATATATATATTTTTTCACCTCTGGATGATATAATTTCTAAAAGAGCTCTATTTAGTTGGCTTAAAGTAAACACTTATATAAATTTAATGGAAATTAACCCAAATGTCTTTCAAGTTAACATGATATAAAACAATCTTTGGTAAGTGAAAGTTTATTTAACTTTGTTGGTTTCATTAAAATAAACATGTTTTCAGAGTTATCAACATTGTCTATGATAGAGACATGTTAGCTCTGTTACAAAATTTGTCAACAAAGAAAAAAACTTAGAATAATAGCTGATTTTGCCTAATGTGTCATCAAGTTTTTACACAATCTAAATAATTATTGAGAACAAGTAAACTAAATAGATATGGAAAAGATAAAACTTTTGGGTGAACTTTTAAGCAATAATTATGTGTTATGATGTATGTATTTAAAATAACTCCAAAAGCTTTTGGTAACTCAAAACCTGAGAATTTTTCTAAGTTAAATGATAAAATTCATTGAGTATCTAGGTCATTTCTACATAGGGAAAAATTTTAGGCATTAATTAATAAGCATAGATTTATCTACCTTTGGTTTCTTATTACAGAGAACCTAGAAAAATACTTGAATTTATTGATAAACATGTTTTGTGAAACAATGAGAAATTTTCCATGAGAAAGCACATGTTTCTAGACAGTATTTGTGGATCTGCCAGCCCACAGAATGCCAATATATAAAAAATTAAGGGAAGTAAGACGTATGTTTTTAGTAAAGAAGATTTAAGGAGTAGAGATATTTTTCTTTGTTTTATTAAGAAAGATAAATTTATCCTAAAGTATGAGGAAGGAATGAAGGCATGGGACAAATTCTTAATGTAAAAGGAAAGTTATAGAAAGTTTGTGGAAGAGGAACCTTGAGGAAAGAGTTTTGTGCATGGTCAAGTTGGCTAAGATTAAAGTAAATTTATTTAAGTGAATAAGTTTTAATATCAAAAGTAAGCTGGTACAAAAATTAGAATTTGGTCTTCTTTCTCTTCAAAGATAATTTTCTTGGACTTTTAGTCTGCCCTTGATAAAGAGATTGTAAAAGGTTTTTCTTTATTTTTGAGTAAATCTATCTAAAAGATAAATTCTATGTTTTGTCAAGATAATTTCCTATGTTCTAAAATGCTGAAATCTCTCTATTAAGAGAACTAAGGGTTTTAAAAAACTGTTTAACATATGTTTGCCTTTAACATCTTCTGTTGCCACTTTGGTTAAATGGATAACTAAGCATTGTTTCACAGTGACCATTGCTTCACAGTGACAGCAAACACTTGATCTTGTTTCACCAAGTGCCTTGAAACCTTTATATGGATATATATATTCTTTTTTGGTGAGGAAGATTGTACCCGAGCTAACATCCATTGCCAAAATTCCTCTTTTTGCTTGAGAAAGGTTGTCGCTGAGCTAACATCTGTGCCAGGCTTCCTCTATTTTTTTCTATTTGGGATGCCACCACATCATGGTTTAATGAGTGGTGTGCAGGTCCAAGCTGGGGATCCCAACTCACAAGCTTTGGGCCTCCAAAAGGAGCTCATGATCTTAACAACTGCACCACCAGGTTGGCCCCAAAACATTTTGATATTTTTGACAAGCTTCCCCAAAATTCAAATCCTAAATGAAGTCTTTCTTTTGACTTGAAAAAAAAAATAGCTTTGAGACTTTACAATGGGCCCCTGGGACTTCTCAAAGAAATTTGTTCTCTCTTCCTATAAAGAGGGAGATACTAGACTAATTAGGCTTTTTTGGTATGCTAAATTGCATGGAAAGCATTGTCAAGTAAATGATGATAAATCTTCTTAGGTTATATTGCATAGATAAATATTATTCACTATCTTAACCCAGCTTCCTTGCTTCCAGTACCACAGGAGAAAATGGCCACGACAGCATTTTATTATCTCATTTGGTTTACATATGGGTCTTACTTAAAGTATAAGCAAGGACATTATCAAGCTGGGTATGCTGTTCAGCCTTGAGAATGGTGCTCCTTTCTATTAACTTTGCTAACTCAGTGAAAGATTTCCTTCTACAGGCTCAATAAATCACCATGGAAGAAGAAAAACTAATGGCAACAAAAAGGAGGATTTTTGACCCCACCACACAGATGTGACTTGGACTCCATTAAAAAAACATAGTGCTTATTGGAGCATAGTTGCCATTGCTCCAGCATATACATCAATTAACTCACTGGGCCCCTGAAAATATGATTTTATGGAAAAAAACAATACTCTTGGAAACTTTTTCCCATAGTGGCTCATAAAACCTTTACTTCTTGTGCTATGTGCCCAAAATACAATCTGAGGAAACCATTTCATGGGTCACAAGGCCTCTTTCCTCTTCCTAAGGGATCCTTTGAGGTATAGCACTTGGACTTTGTTCAAATGCCATCATCTTAAAAATAAATATATCTTAATGATGCTCTGTATCTTCTCACATTGGGTTGAGGCCTTTCCTTGAAGAAAAGTAATGACTTTAATAGTAGATAAATTATTATTGGAATGGATAATTCCTGCCTGGGGGATTCCTACCGATTTACACAGTGACAGAGGAACTCATGTCACTGGACAAGTAATTAAATCTATTTGTGATATTTGACCAATAATGAAAACATTTTAACTAATGGCACAATTGAAAAACTTGATTGGCAAGGCTTTCAGATGCATTTAATCTCTGATGGCCAATAGCTTTTCCACTAGTGCTCCTCACTCTTAGATCTACACCCTTTGGTAAACATCAGCTGTCTCCTTTTGAAATAAAAACTGCATGGCCTATCCAATTAGATGAAGGAATGTGTGAAAAACCTTTGCTTAAAAGAGATATCTTACATTATTGTCAAGGTCTCATTGAGACACTTAAAAGGAACGAAAGTTTGGTAGCTGATTCTTTTCACAGTGAGCTCCCAGGAGATGAAGACCTTAAGGGTCATGGACTACACCCTGGAGATTTTGTTTATTGGAAAAGACATCAGATAGAAGACTCTTTGCAGCCCCATTGGAAAGGACCATACGAGGTACTCTTAACCAATTCATGCACTGCAGAATCAACAGGCATAGACACATAGATTCACATTTCTCATTTTAAAAAAAGGCTTCTCTACCTAGGGAGTTTCAGTTCCTATTTCTGATACCCAATTTCAATTGACGAATACAAATATCTTGAAGCCAGGATAAGAAGAAGACAGCGTATATTGTAGACAGCTGTCCCAAGACTCCAAACCAGGTCTATATTCCCAACCTTATATCTCCTCATTTAAACCTTTGTAATGCTTAAGCCATATATGCATTTTATAAATGTTCCATTTAAGGTTTTTAGAATGCTATCATACTTAAAGAAAGGGATTGGTTTGGAATAGACTTGACTCAAAGTCCAGGCATTTATTGGGTGGCTCCTAGTGGAACTCAATGGTTATGTTGAACAAACCTCTGGCCTTGGCTACCACAGAGATGGCTAGGACACTCCACCCTGGGCTTCCCTTGGATTCAGAGAAGGATTTGCCCTGAGCTAACATCTGTTGCCAATCTTCCTCTCCTTAAGGCCAGATGGGCTCATTCAGTGTTCCACTCGTATGATCACCTCACAGCTACATTTGTTCCTTCCTTGGGGATAGAAGATGTCATATCACATACAGAAGCTCTGACTAAATTTACTCAGCAAGATCTTAATGATTGTCAAGCAATAATAGCCTTATTAAATACTGAAATGTCTTTAGTGAGAAAGGCTGTCCTTCAAAGTAGAATGGCCTTAGATTTGTTTCTTGAGGAAGATTAGCCCTGAGCTAATATCCACCACCGATCCTCTTCTTTTTTCTGAGGAATACTGGCCCTGAGCTAACATCCATGCTCAACTTCCTCTACTTTATATGTTGGATGCCTGCCACAGCATAGCTTGACAAGCGAACCATGGGCCACCAAAGCAGAACATGCAAACTTAACTGCTGCACCACTGGGCCAGGCCCTGGCCTTAGATATTCTAATAGGATCCCAAGGTGGTACATGTGCACCCATTCAAACTGTTCTTATACCTGATGGATCTTCC
Organism: Equus caballus; assembly: GCF_041296265.1. Lineage (NCBI taxonomy): Eukaryota > Metazoa > Chordata > Mammalia > Perissodactyla > Equidae > Equus > Equus caballus. The sequence goes on from NC_091691.1 coordinate 44,378,738, forward strand.
AATGTGTCATTTCTGCTAAAGCACATGAAAAGGCAGGTGAATGTTTAAGTGATTCTACACCCAGTCTTGATCAGTTTGGTTGGCTCCCTCCAAGTATTGGCTCTCTTTTGTGACGTGGATTGCAGTTCCTATTTCTATTGGTACTTGCAATTCTTGTATTAGTACTGTTTCCTTAACTCAGTGTTGTATGACTGACATGCAGGCTAGAGTAATGACTGCTCAGTGACTTGAGATAGTCAATTGATTTTACAACCCTGGACAAATTTCCTTTTCTAGTAAAGACTATGCCTAAGAACTCATTTTAAAACTAATCTTTTCAAGTATTGAATTATTATCATTGTTACTATAACTGTTTTATAATGGTAAACAATGTAAGCATAAGGAGTCATGTAAAAACACATGAACAATCTTTGTGCCACAATCTAATATTAATTGAAAGCTTATACAACCTATTAAATGCTTTTCCTGTTCATATATACCTCTATGATTGTCTATTATATCCTACTGTGTTCCCCAATGTGGGTAACTGGACAAATATATGAGATAAAAGCCTATCACCATGGGACATGATGAACCAAGGGTAAACAGAAGCCACCCTGGTGCCAAGGAACGATATTTTGCTCATCAGTGCTTTCTATCAAAAAGATTATTAATCAAAAGGGGAAAAATGATAAATAAATGAAAAGCAATAGGCTATGTTGGAGTATCTGAAGAAGCCATTTGTTTTAAAACTAATTTGGCCTGACCTTGTTTTTCCAGAAAGGCCTGGTGTGGCCTGTTGACATGCATTTTACATCTGCTTTAAACACTTGCAATGTCTCAAAGATGAGAATGACTCCCTTAAAGATAGTGATGTAGTTTCCCCCGACATTGGCATTTCTTTAAGGATACTCATCTCTTCTCAGAAAGTAAGGATTAATTACTGACCTGCTGAGTTCACCTTGTGACCACTGACCTGCTGTGCCAGCAAAGCAGTCTCATGACTGTTGTGAAAGGCAACTTCCTGTCACGTGTGATGGATGTTCTTTGTTCCAAGATGGTATATAACCACTCTGTACACCCCACTTCTTCCTTCCTTGGTGGAAAAGTTCTCCCAGGATAGCCCTCAAATTGGATCATAATAAACTCATCCCAATTTTGATTTATAGATTGACTATGGATTATTTGCATCAACACCTGGAACAATAGTGTGATTAATCTATTGATAGTTTGGAGTATGTTATGTTATTTCTTTATTGGTTTATCAAGAGACATTATTCTGTATGCTATTGGCTTGTGAAATTATTGTAAATCCCACAGTGAACCTGTGTTAAACAAGTTATTGGCAAAGACAGTCTCAGCTTCTTAGCATAATTTTGCCCCCTAAAACAGAAAATTTGCATTCCTGGAGTTATTTTTAATAAAAACTAGTAAAGAGATTAAGGGTAAAGTGTAGATCCAATAGCACATGTGAAAGAAAAGTCCCCAGAGAGTACACAGAAGTCCTGAGGAAAACTTTAGAAATCACGGGGCCTGGAGTGGAGGTTCAATCTATCTGCTTAAAATCTCAAGTGGCTGGGAGACACCAACTGAAATTCTGATCCATTGATTTGCTTCATATTTTGTTTATAGGAAAAGTTTCTTTTTTATACTGTAACAGTGAGGTGTATACATTCTGTTCTTCCTAACTTTCTTTGACTTAGTGGCCTTGAGATGTTGTCTTATGTCCACTCAGTACCCAACTTCTTGTTTACTTTCCTTTTGCATACTGCTAGACCCTTAACCCTCCTTCTGCTCACTTCTCATACTTTTGACCACTTACTGGTTGTTTGCTAAGCCCCAACCTCAACTAGAATTACGTCAGATTTCAATAAACAGCATGTAAATGCAGAATCCTAAATCATCCCCAAGAAATGTGAGATGATATTGAGCACAAAGACCAAAGATAAAATCCTAGAAGAAGCAAGGAACAGAACTGTCATAATATGAATAATTGTATCATAGTATTTGAGATGTGGCACTAGATTAAATGATACTCCTGGAAACTTTGGCCCCAGAAAAATTGAAGCATAGGCCCCGCATTCACTCTCATTATTAAGAGTTTATATACATGCTTCAACAAATATATTGTTGCACTTTAGATAGGAAATGCCAAAAAGTTAAGGAAATTGAAAAAGTTAAGGAAATTGAAAAAGTTAGGCGTTGAAAGAAAAGGGATTCACTTGTACTATAGGTTAGATTTGGGGTTACATATAGTAAAATTTTGGTCCAAAAAAGATGGCTGTGCATGTAAAACCCAACCAATTGATTTTATTATGATAATTCCTGAAGTATTTAAAATATTTACCAGAAAATCCAATTGCATGGGCCAGGTAGCCAAAGGGTCTAGTAAACCATAGAAAATTGTCTGTAAATACAACCACGAAATTGTAAATGATTGACAGAAATTGCTGCAGACAAATAGAATATGATAAGAATAAGCGTATAGTTTTCACTTGGGGGCTGAATCAATTACTTCTAGAATAGATGTGGGAAATCTGGAGCTTCTAAAGCTTGGTTGAAAGATTTTTGAAAGGAGAAATGCCCACAATAGTGAGAAAGTCTGACTGGTATGACTTAAAGGCAGACAATAGTATGAGTATGCAAGGAACTAAGCAAAAGAAAGATTTATTACAGGATTTTATACAAAGAAAAAAACCCAGGTAGGGGTGGAACAAATAATTTTTTTACACTTTCTTGTTTTAAATTACATGCATGCTCTTTACCCTGTCCTTTCAAAAATAGCTATGCACATTTCTTTATTCCCTCTTTTCACCACTTCCCCTCCTCATAATGAAGTTGGTGGCCATACGTTCCTGTTGGCATAGCTACAAAGATGGAAGCATTTAATAACACCTTTTGATGATATTAAAATAATAAAGCACATAGTTTCTATCTATCCATTTGTATGACAAAGACTGACTATAGGTCACCTAACCTGCTTTCCTTTCTTCTCAGGCTCCCAGATCACATTTCTCAACCTTAGTGTCAGCATATGGCAGTGGTGTCCAGTGGGAAGTGAAGCAGAAATGATGTTCAGCTCTTCCAAGCCTTGCCCATTAGATTCTCCTGTGCAGTTTTCCAGTCTACCTATTCTCCTGACTGAGGGCTGGGGGCAGAGTATCCAGCAGAGGACTCTCAGGCCTAGGAATTAGCCAAACCACACAGCGGGAAAAGCCTGGGTCCCTGCATTGCGATGTGTAGGGCCCCCTATTGAAAACCAACATCCAACACCTATGAGGCCAAAAAATAAACTCCTACAGTGCTAGGCAGCAGTATACATGGGGGTTTGTGATTAAGGCATTTGTTCCATCCTGAGTAATACGGTGCATTACTCTGAAAATTTCATCAATCTTGTAATGTAGTTATTTGCAAACTATCTGTGGTGAAGGACTAGATTTTGTTTATTGTTTTTGTTTTTAAGTTTTGTAAAATATAATAAAAATGAACTACTGGAAAATAAAATGAAAAATAAAGGTATACAAACACAAATTTGTTATTATGAGAGTCAATAGACATTATCAAATTGCTATAAAGTTTCTAAACTTTCTTTGCTCTAATGTATCCTTTCATAATTTCTTTTAAAAAAACCAAGATTCTTAAAACCTTGGGATAAGAAAACAAACAATTCAATTGAAAAATGGGCAAAGATCTGAACAGATTGTTCACCAAAGAAGAGATACAAATGGGAAATAAGCATATGAAAAGATGCTCAACATCATTTGCAATTATATAAATGCAAATGAAAACAACACTGAAAAGCACAGGCAACAAAAGCAAAAATAAGCAAGTGGGACTACATGAAACTAAAAAGCTTCTGCACAGCAAATAAAACCATCAAAATATGAGAAGACAACCCACTGAATGGGAGAAAATATTCACAAACTATCTGATGAGAGGTTAATATTAAAATCTATAAAAGATTCATACAACTTAATAGAAAAAAACAATTGAACTAAAAAATGGCAGGGAACTGAATAGATATTTTTCCAAGGAAGACATATAGATGGCCAACAGCTACATGAAAAGGTGCTCAACATCACTAATCATCAAGGAAAAGCAAATCAAAATCGCAATGAGATACCATCTCACACCTATTAGAACAAACGGCTATTATCAAAAAGACAAGAACTAACAAGCCTTGGCAAGGATGTGGAGAAAAGGGTATTGTTGGGCACTGTTGGTGGGAATGTAAACTTGTGCAGCCACTATGGCAAACGGTACAGAAGTTCCTCAAAAAATTAAAAGTAGAGCTACCATATGATCCAGAAATCCTACTTCTGGGTATTTGTCTGAAGGAAACCAAATGACTATCTCAGTAAGACATCTGCACCCCACATTCACTGCAGCATTATTTACAATAGCCAAGACATGGAAACAACCTAAGTGTTCACTGATAAATGAATGGACAAATAAGATTTTATATATATGTAAAATTCAGCTATAAATAGGAGGAAATCCTGCTATTTGTGACAACATGTATAGACCTCAAGGGCATTATGCTAAGTGAAATAAGTCATACAGAGAAAGACAAATTCTGCATGATCTCACTTATGTGTGGAACCTAAAAAAAGCTGAAGTCATAGATAGAGAACAGATCGATTGCTGCCAGAGGTGGAGGGTGAGGGGGGTAAAACAAGTCAAGGTGGTAAAAAGGTACAAAATTCCAGTTATGAGAGAAATAAGTCCTGGGGATGCACTGTATAACATAGTGACTATAGTTAACAAGACTGTATTGTATATTTGAAAGTTGCTAACAGAGTAAATCTTAAAAGTTCTCATCATAAGAAAAAAGTTCTAAGTGTGTGCAGTGATGAATATTAACTGAAATTATTGTGGTAATTATTTCCCAATATATACATATATCAAATCATTATGTTTTACACCTAAAACTAATAAATCTTGTGTCAATTATATCCCAATAAAAAAAACAACAATAAGGTATAACTACACTCCTGTTAGAATGGCCAAAATCCAAAAAGCTGACAATACCAAATGCTAACCAGGATATAGAGCAATAGGAACGCTTGTTCATTGCTGGCAGCAATGCAAAATAGTACAGCCACTCTGGAAGACAGTTTGGCAATTTCTTACAAAGCTAGATATTGCCTTACAGACAATCTAGAAATCATGGTTCTAGGTATTTACTCAATTGAATTGAAAACGTCCACACAAAAACCAGCACATGAATGTTAATAGCACCTATATTTAAAACCACCAAAAAATGAAAGCAACCAAGATACCCTTCAATTAGGTGAACGATAAGCAAACTATGGTGTGTCCACACAGTGAAATGGCATTCAGTAATTTAAATAAATGAAATATTAAGCCATGTGAAGACATGGTTGAATCTTAAATCCATATTGCAAAGTGAAAGAAGCCAGTCTGAAAAGGCTACATACTATGAATTCCATTTATATGACACCTTGGAAAAGGAAAAACCATAGAGATGGTAAATAGATCACAGGTTGTAGAAGTACCAGGAGGAGGGTGAGGGAGGCTGGAACAGAGAAAGCACAGGGGCTATTTTAGGGTGGTGAAAATATCTGCAGTGGTAGATATTTGATACTATGCATTTGTCAAAACCCATAAAGCTTTACAGCAGCAAGAATGAACCTTAATATATACAAATTTCTTAATAAATAGCAGGTAGAGGAATCACAGGATGGAATGCAGATTGTGACAAAAGTATCTGATTGTATTAGAGCCATATGAAACAACTCTCTGAAGTGGGTAGGGGATAAAGGTGCTGATCTACCTATGGAAATGAGTGGACTCTGTAAGACGAAAGGCAAAATGAACTGTACATAAGCACTGTACCCTAGTTGATAAAGTCGTTTCCCACGGAGGTAGAAGTTAACACTTCAGAAATCACTAAACCTGTATACTGGAATTGAACAATTAAGTAAAAGCATGGCAGGTGGAAGGAGCCAGATCTCCGTGTTGGAGTGGAAGGTTACAGACAAGCAAAGGGAGGAGTCTGTAATGATCCATGTGGCAATAGGTTAGAGTTGGAGACTTCAGTATGCTCTCGTGCTTAGCTTAATAAAGATGCATAGTTACGCATAGAAATCTTTATAGATATGTGTATGTGCACAAGTTAGTATTGCACAAATATTCCCTTTCTGCCAGCTGAGAGGCCGAGAAGCAATGACACTCCAGTAGCAATGAGCACACCTAGTACTCAGATCATGGTTTCTAATACCAGTCTCCAGGGAAAGACACAAAGGCTCTTCGGAGAAATGGCTGACTCTAGGACTGGGGCAGAAAATATGCAAGGTATCCTGGAACATCTTGTAGTCCAGAAAGTAAAGAAGCTTTCAAAAACCTCGTACAATGTTGCAGCTATGTCAAAGTAACACACAACTGAAACAGCTCCCACTGTCCAAAGCTGGAACAATTTGAGCAAGAAAGTAAAGTAGTTTTGGATTCTAACCCAAGTATAAAACAAACATCCAGGAGTAAGTACTGACGTGAACAAATGGTTAAATAGATAAATAAAAGAGAACAGAATCTCCCCTGCAGTAGAATTCCAAATAATGCATACAGATATTTGCCCTCAAGAAGGTGGAACATAACTCCCAGTGTGGTCTTCCTTCTAAAAACTGCATAGTGGCTTCCTTCCAATAAGTACAGTATGGAAAGGGAGTGGGGAGATCAGATTTACAGTCTAGAGACCGAACAAACACCACAGCCAGGTAATCAAAATTAATGACAATCATGTCAACATCATTGATCATGCCGATAGTATGCACCCTTGATATGATGTGATGAGAACAGTACTTTATTTCTGTGATCTTCCTTTCCAAAACCCATCACCTGAGTCTAACCACGAGAAAAACATCAGACAAATCCCAGCTGAGGGCCATTCGACAAAACAGCTGAGCAATACTCCCCAAACTGTCAACGTCATCAAAAACAAGGAAAATCTGAGAAATACTAGAGCCAAGAGGAGGATAAGAAGACATGGTGGCTAAATGTAGTGGCATCCTGCATAGGATCCTCAAAGAGGAAAAAGGCACTGGGTGAAAATTAAGGAAACACGAATAAAGAATGGACTTTAATTAAAAATTAAATTACAACAGCATCAATTCCACCCTTAAGAAAATCAGAGTTGCCTTTTTACTTTCCTTTTATCTGCCTTGCCCATTCATACATCAGCCTGCTCATACTCCTACTCTAGTATGATCTCTAACATCCTTTCTTCATTATGATTAAGATTATGACTGTGAACACCTGGCCCAATCTTTCTCACCAAAAAATTGGCAAAGATGATTAACGAGACTTTTTATGTCATAAAACATGAGACAGACTCAACATTGCTTATGAAGCAGTATTTGAATGAATATGCTTTCTTAAGAAAGTCTCCATGGAAACCTAGTGATAAAAGAAATAAAATAGCTTTTGTGTTGAAATTTCAATTTCATTCGGCCTCTTTGGCATGTATGTAACAACTTAGTGATCCAAGATTAAAGAAGAGAGTATTGGGATGGTACTAGACCAGTCTCATAAAAACTAATTTGAGGATATCATCAATGTTTCTATATCCAGCAAAAGAACCTTTTCCATCATAATATGTACTATTTCCTCAGTTATCTTTTGCCTACAAAAGAAACAAGGGACTCTGGAATTAAACCAGACGTCTAAATTTCTGTGGAAAACAAATAAAAATTTTTCTCTGTATCCCTCTAAACATGGGAAAAACTCTGTTTAGGAAGAACATAGATGATGTGTAAGTTTGCTAGGGCTGCCATAACAAAACACCACACACAAGGTGACTTGAACAAGAGAAATTGATTTTCTCATAGTTCTGCAGGCTAGAAATCCAAGATCAAGTGCCAGCAAGGTTGGGTTTTTGTGGGACCTCTCCCCGGCTTGCAGGCAGCCACCTTTTCCCTGTGTCTTCACGTGGGCTTCCTTCGTCTATGCGTGTGGACTAGAGAGAGCCCTCTGGTGTCTCTTCCAGTTCTTCTAAGGATGCCAGTCCTGCAGGATTCAGGCCCCACCCCCTATGAGCTCATTTAGCCTTAATTACCTCTTTAAAGGCCCTGTCTCTAAATGCAGTCACATTGCGGGTTAGATCTTCAACATGTGAACTGTGAGGAGACAATTTAGTCCACAACAGATGGACAATCAAATTTCACTTTTTGGTTCACTTTTTGCTTTCCACATGTTTGTTATGTTCTCAGTGTGTTAAGATTGTCTAGTAAAATTAAATAAGGCCTGAAGTTACTCAGTACTACATCCTGCAATTCCTTTCAGACATTTATAAACTTCATGATTTCACCTTTATTGACAGTCTTAAATAGTGTTATTTGTGTTCATATTGCAAAATATGGAGAATTACTACTTCCTCTTATTTCACCAGAAAGGGTCTGAAGAAGAAAACGTATTATGTAATTTAACTCAATGTCACCTCAGAAAAATATCAGAGTAAGATTAAGACTCAGTATACCAGGCTTTCCGATCCACCTAGTTCTAGCTTTCTGTTTGCTTCTCATAATACTCAACAGTTAGATACAATACAAAAACTTTTACATTTAAATTTTTCACTTGTTTAAAGAAGACAAAAGCTTCTTCAAGTTTCAACTATTATTTAGGTAGAGTCCTCTGAGAGTTTTCGTTCCCACTTCTTTTTATGAACTTAGAAGAAGGGAATTTAGGGGCTCTGGAGAGCAGCTGGACTTGCCTGGGTAGTGGAACCAGACCAGAAAGAAAGGTCAAGAATCTTCAGCTTCAAGCTACTTTGAGGAGATTAGTGAAGACAGTATGGTTTGCACAGAACACTTAGTTCTATGGACTCTTTCAGTCTGTTGAGAATACATATTCTACTCTTTGAAGTAACATAATCATTATGCATGCTTATAATCATCATTTAATCCTAGAAAATTATGATTATTACATTACCAATTGACAGGAAAATGTGGTAACACCTATGGAAAATTATTAATTAATTCTCACAGTGTGTTAAGAGAAGTGAGGCAACATGAAGAAGAGAGAGTTATTCTATGAAAAAAAGTCATCTTAAAGTCTCTGATCAATTTTCATAGTGTTTTGCTGAAAGAAATTGTAAATTTGTGACATGCGCTGATTTCAGCAGCCTGCCCAATAGGTGTGGAATGAACCCATTAAAGTCAACTAACAACTAAATGTAGCTTTTATTTTAGATTTAAAATTGAGCTTTCCAAAGGGCAGCAGTTATGGGAGCCTGGGAGCCTTCCTGGCTGTCTGCGTATCCACTTCACCTCTCATTTTTAACTCTCCAGGTCCATGTGACTTCTGAGGGGCTGGGCTGACAAGGCCACAGCGTGTCTGCTCCATTCCTACCCCTCAGTGTTTGCACAGGGAGCAGTCTGTGTTCCTGCCTCTTCAACACTCTGCATGACTTGCTGTGTCAAGACCATATTTCAGATATTGCATTTACTTAACTGACCAGTTTCTTACTCCACCTTTTTATGCCACTCCCTTGAGACAAACCACACTGATAGAAGTGGTGTATGCTCTCTAAGGTGTTTGTGTTCGCATGCACATGCTCTCATATTTCCTATAAAGATAACATGAAGTGTGTTTAAGCTACTTCTTTGCCAATAAAGAATCATATTTAGATGATAGAATTTTAAAAATAGAATCTAAGAGATTATCTGACCCAAACCATCATGATGAGAAAACTGAGGTTCAAAGGAGTGAAGCCCCCTGTTCCATGTCAATAAGAACTAATCAGGTGTCCTGACCTCTACCCCATACCTTCAGCAGATCAAAGTTACTGCCTCCCCACTTTCACCTGAATTTCCTCCTGCCTGCCTTCTTCTCAGTCTCTGGGTGGCTTCATCTTCCTTTCCAGCTCCACTTCTTTAAGCATTAGTGCTTCCATTGTTCTACCCTCCAACCTTGTCTCCTGCTGACAGGCTCTTCAAGTCATCTTCTTCGTACTAATGACTTCAATGATCTCATCTCCATGGGTGAATCTCAGCTATTCCAGCCGAGCCTTTTCTCCCCCTCCCCAGACCTCCACTGCCCATGACATGTTGGAGATCTGCAGCTGGGCCGCCTCGCTCCTCAACGTGCCCAATGTACCCAACAAATCTGAATAGATTCCTCCTCCTATATTTCCTACCTCAGCAAATTACTCTGTTATTCCGGTCATTCTCCCAAAGCAAAACCCCGGACATAACTCTTGAATCCTCTTCTTTACACACACACATACACACACCAGTCAGTGACCAATTTTCCTCCTAAATTCCTCTGAAATCCACCTTCTCTTCTTCCTCTCCACCATCGCTTCCTCAGTTCAGGCTCTTTTCTCTAATACATCTTCATGAGAGATTGTTCCTGTGTGTCCAACGGGCTCCAGTGGTGCTCTGCCTCTCCACTTCCAGTACCCGGAACAATAAGCCAATCCACAAGGCTGAGCTAGTTCCTCAAAAGAACTCATCAAAAGAAGGGCAGCAGCACGAGAATTCTCCATGTATAATCACCTCGAGATCACAGGCTTCAAGAGAAGAAAATGCCCCAGGCCACCATACCACTGGGCTGAATATTCAGAGCTACAGCATGAGCCCATTACCACCTATTTCTGTGAGGATTACTGCCATCATGCCTCACATTACGTGATTGTAAACCATATTAACGAGCACATAATTTACAATCATTCTTTTTTCAATAATATAACATTTGAATGTATACATAATTGAAACTCAGTTTTTAAATATTTAGTATTTTCATCATTGCAGACTTTTCTAGCTATCCTTATTTAAACAGCTTTTTTGAGGCCTAATAATATAGTTTGTTGAGTTTGGCAAATAAATTCAGTCAAGTAACCACAACCACGCTCAAGATACGGATCATTTCCACCACTCAGAAATGTTTCTCACTGCCTTTTGCTACTGTCTCTCCTCTCCTGTCTCCTCATTCCCACTGCCACCCCAGTCTCAGGCAGCCACTGATCTACTTTTGATCACTATAGTTTTGCCTTTTGTAGAATTTTGTATAAATGAAATCATACAGTACGTAGTTTAGCATGATGCTTTTGAGATCTCTCCACTTTGTTGTGTGTATCGGTGGTCATTAGCTTTTATTGCTGACTGTTATTCCACTTGATGGACATACTACCTCTTCTTTATCCGTTCACCAGTTGATTAACATTTGGATTATTTCCAGTTTTGACTATAGTAAATGATGCTGGAGTGAATATTCACGTGGAAGTCTTAGTATAGACATATTCATTCTCTTGGGTAAAACCTAGAATAGTAATTACTGAATCATATGTTAAGCATACCTTCAACTTCCAAACAAACTGCAAAACTGCTTTCCAAAGTGACTGTACCATGTTCCTGCAACCAATGGACGGGAGTGACAGTTGGTTCACATCCTTGCCAACATCCATACTGTAAGTTCTTTTCTTTTTTAATTTCAGCTATTCTGGACAGTGTAGGGTGGTTTTAATATTAATTTTCCTGAAAACTAGTAATGTTGACCAACTTTCCATGTGTTATTGGTTATTCGTATCACTTCTTTTGTAAAATACCTAAGCCTTTTGCTAATTCTTTTAAAAATTTGCATCTTCTTATTTTGAGTTGTAAGTTTTTTTTAAAACATATATTCTGGATTAAAGTCATTCTTCAGATATATGTAAGTATTTACTCCAGTCTCAGAACTGCCTTTGCATTTTCTTATTTTAAAGAAAAAAGTTTTAAGTTTTCATAAAGCCCAAATAAGCTTTTTATATCTTTTGTGATTCATTTTTTAGGACTCCATGTAAGAAATTATTGCCTACCCCAAAGTCATAAAGATTTTCTTCTATGTGTTCTGACGAAAGTTTTATGGCTCTCATGTTTAGGTCTATGATCCATTCAGAGTTGTTGTGAGATATGCTCTACATACATTATTGGCTTTTTTTTTTTCTTTTTCATACATATATCCAATAACTTTAGCACCATTTTTTAAAAAGATGATGCTTTCACCATTGAATTACCTTGCAGCCCTTGCCAAAAGTCAATTATTTGTTTCCATATAAATTTTAAATCATCCCTTGACACTTTCTATGAAAGCTTGCTGTGGCTTTGATTGAGAGTGCACTGAATCTGCAAATCAACTTGGAAAAAATTGCCATCTTAACTATCATGTCTTCCAATATATAAGCTGATATATTTCTCCATTTATTTGGTGTTTAATCTCTCTCAGCAAGATTTTGTAGTTTTCAGTGAGCCAGATGTGTGGTTTTCATACATCTTTTGTTAAATTTAGTCAAAGGAATTGTGTTTTTGCTTTTGTAAATAAAATTGCTTGTTAAACAGAGTTGTCCTTCATTTCAATATCTAAGAGTTTTTGCTGATATATAGAAATGCAATTTAACTTTTAATCTCAACCTTGTATTTTGTGACCTTGCTTAAACCACTTCTTTGCTTTAGCTTTTTTGTAGATTTCTTTAGATTTTCTGCTTGGATAATCATGTTGACAAATAAAGTTAATTTTACTTATTTCCAGACTGCATTCCTTTTACTTTTTTTCATAACCTTATAGGACTTAGAGTGCAATGTTGGAAGGACATCCTGGCTTGTTCCTGATCTAAGTACAAAGTATGATGTATTTTTTCCGTTAAGTATGCTGTTAGTTGTGACTTTATCATATCTGTCTTTTGTCAGGCTGAGGAAGTTATCTTTTATTACTAGTTTGCTGAGAGTTTTTATTGTTTGTGTTGAATTCAACCACATGCTTGTTGGACCTCTATTGAAAAAAACCATCTTTTTTTATCTTTATTCTAATATAAAAGAGAATATATTATAAAAGTGAAAATAGTGAAATACGTTGGTTGATTTTCAGATATTAAAACAATCTTGAATTCCTGAAATAAAACACAATTTTTCGTACTTTATTATTCTTTTTATGTATTTTAAATTTGATTGGAAAATGTTTTGTTAAGGATTTTTGCATATATGTTTATGAGAAATATTTTTCTCTGTTTTCTATTCTTGTAATTTTTTGTCTGGCTTAGATTTGAGGGTATCCTAGCCTTATAAAACTAGTTCAGGAGACTTCATCTATTTCAGTTTTATGCAACAGCTTTTGTAGTGTCAGTGCTCTTTCTTTTTTGAATGTTTGATAGAATTCATCAATGAAGCCATCTGAGTCCAGAGATTGAAATTTGAGAAGAGTTTTAATTATGAATTCAATTTCTTTCATTGATAGAGGACAATTTAGGTGTCTGTTGCTTCTTCAGTTAGTATTGGTAAGTGTGATTTTTCAAGAAATATGTCCATTTCATTGGGGTTGCCATGATATTCCTTTATTTTCCTTTTCATGTCTTAGAAACGGAATTGATGTCCTCTCTGTTACTCTTGATATTAGAAATTTCCTTTGGTTTAATATGCTCTCATACCTTCTTAAGATGGAAGCTTAGATCATTGTTTTTGGGACTTTCTTCCTTATTGAATATAAATACTCAGGCAATAAGTGAGCTCTCTAGATGCTGTTTTAGGACATCTCACAACTTTTATGCTGTACTTTCATTGTTATTGAATTAAGAATGTTTTCTAGTTTCCTGTGTGATTTCTTCTTGGCCAATGAATTATCTATAAATTGTTTAATTTCCAAATGTCAAGATTTTCCCAATATCTTTTCGTTATTGATTTGTGATTTAATTCTTTTGTAATTATGCAACATATGCTATGATTTCAATCCTTTTATATTAGTTGAGATTTGTTCAGTGTCTCAGCATATGATTTGTCTTGGTAAGTATTCATGTGCACTTGAAAAGAATATGTATTTTTCCATTGTTCAGTGGAGTACTCTATAAATGTCATTTAAATCAAGTTGTTTGATAGTATTGTTCAAGTCTCTATCCTTACTGGTTGTCTACTATCAATTATAGAGAAAACAGTGTTGAAATCTCCAACTATAGTTGTTCATTTTTCCATTTCTTTTTTTCATTTTGACAGTTTTGTTTAATATATTCTGGGCTCTGTTTTAAGGCACATATATGTGTTTATAAGTGTTATTTCTTTCTTCTGAATTGGCCATTTTATTACTATAAAATATTACTGTATGCCTTTAGCAATACTCTTTATCTTAAAGTCTATTTTTTCTGGTATTAATGTAGACAATTCATTTTTCTTATTCTTACCGTCTTATAATATATCTTTTTCCATGATTTTTACTTTCACTTTACTTGTCTCTTTGTAGTCAAAATGTATTTCTTAAAAGTAACATATAATTGGTTATTACTTTTTGTCCAGTCCAATAATTCTACCTTTGTTTGGAGTTTAGCATCTGAGGATATAGCTAAGAGACAATAGTATTTTCCTGTCCTGAACTTCTCATACATACTACAGCAATATGTTGTATTACACATTTATTAATTCTTTCTCTCAGTAATCATTTCACCTTTTTTTCATTTACTATTAATTTTTACCTATACCTTCATCAATATAGTAGAACTATTGGGCTTAGCAAAAGGATTAATCCATAAAGCTGGTAGCAATATGAGTCGTATCTATGCTTCCCCTTTCATCCATTCCCAGTTGTTCCAGATAGGATCACGTAGCTATAGGCATATAGAATTGCCTCATCTGCTAGGTAGGAAGGATGCTGAAGATGTCAATCCTAACTTAGATGAGTAAGGAAAGCTGACAACTCTCATGTGCTTAGGAATTTAGGCAATTATATTCAAAAGCATTGTCATTTTGTCTTGTTTAGCAATAGAAATTGTGGATGCAATCTGAATCCCATTCTATAAGATCATCAAATTTTTTAAAAAGAAAAATTTTGAAATAGCCAAGTCATGGAACCAACCTAAGTGCCCAGCAACTGATGATTGGATAAAGAACATATGGTTTACACAATGCAATACTACTCAGCCATAAAAAAGGACAAAGTCAGCCCATTCACAACAACATGGATAGACCTTGAGGGTATTATGTTGAGTGAAATAAGCCAGACAGAGAAAGACGAACTATGTATGACTCCACTCGTAGGTGGTAGTTAACATATGGACAAAGAGAACTGATCAGTGGTTACCAGGGAAAAGAGGGCGTGGGGGGAGGGCACTAGGGGTGAAGTGGTGTACCTACAACATGACTAATAATGATGTACAACTGTAATTTCACAAGGATGTTAACTTTCATAACCTTAATTAAAAAAAAGAAAAATTTTGAGAAGAAGGGAGGATGTTTATGTAAATTACAATATCTTTTCCCTCTTCTCTTCTCTATATTTCCCAATATATATTACAATTGATCTGATGGTGATCCACTTTAATGTCACACATTCATTTAGAAATGTAAGCCATCCCTTTAATCCTTTATCTCTCCCCACCCCCAATCTAGTAAGCAGGTATTTTAATTGTCCACTCTAGTTTTCTATTAATCCACTGCTCTGTGAATTGTATAATATATGATAAGTCTATTGCATGTAGTATTTTTACCCCATTGTTGCACTGCATCCTCAGTAAATGTGTTCCTTGATATGAAGATATATAAGCAGAGTACGTAAATTGAAATAATGTTGAATGTCCTAATGTCTGATGATATTAGAAGCAATTGTTTTCATTACCAAATCCAAATCCAAAATAAATGTTTATCACATTCAAAAACCATCTATATGCTACTGGGGCCATAACCACTGGCCAGTGTAGTCCACTTCCTGCCTGGATCCTCTCAGTACATACAAGCTTTTACTCTATGGTCAGCCTGTTGACAAACTAAACAAGTTTTAGTCTTATTTTAAGCCAAAGAGGTAGCCAGTAGGATCTGCCTTTCTTCTGTCCATCATCAAATTTTTTGAATGTCCCCATGACCACTCCTCTCGTGTACCCAAGATGCACCTCCAGTGAGGACAAGAATATTCATTTGTTGACTCCAGGGCCCGTCTTAATATGAAAGAAGTTTTTGCTCTTGAGAATCAACATGTCCCACTTTGATTTTTCCCTTTTCATATCTGTATTAGTTAGCTGTTTCTGCATAACAAATATCCCCTCAAACAGTTTAAAACAACAGGTACTTATTGTCTCACAAAATTTCTGAGGGTAAGGAATTCAGTAGCAGCTTGGCTGGGTAGATTAGAACCTCTCATGAAATGACAGTGAAGCTGTCTACCATGGCTACAGGCATCTGAATACCACAGTCCTCTCCATACCATATTGCAACTGGCTTTCCCCGGAGTAAGCAATCCAAGGGAGATCAAAAGAGCAAGAGAACCTGGACAGAGTCAGTGTCTTTCATAATCTAGCCTTGGAAGCAATACACGATCCCTTCTGCCATGTTTTATAGGTTACACAGTCCATCCCTAGTACACTGAGGGAGGGGACTATGCAAGGTTGTAAACACCAGGAGGTAGGAATTTGGGGAGGCTTGGAGGGTGGCTACTACAATATATGCAATGTTTTTCCATAACATTGAATCTCATACCAGGGTTTCTTTTATTTTCCAATTATCTAAGGCCCATTTCCCATTGGGGAAATCACCAATTTCTTGACTGTATCCCAAAAGTCCATATCAATCCCTACCACCTTTTTTGTTAATGTCATTTCATTTCTCTGGTACTTTGAGGAACACCACTCTGACTTCTATCCATTGAGTGGACTAATCTTTCCCTTCTACAGTAATTGTCTAGCTCTCAGCAGGCACAGCACAGCCACCTTTGAGACGAATGTTGGCCCTCCACATTTAAGCTGCTCTCCATAAGCCATGAGGTCTTTTTGAAATCCGCCAACATCAATCATGTGGGGATATCTATTCAGCTATGGATTAAATAACTCATCAAGGAGATTTTTGTAGGGCTCAAAGACATAGTTGCCACTTGCTCATGTCTGCAAATAGTTTCTTCA
Organism: Equus caballus; assembly: GCF_041296265.1. NCBI lineage: Eukaryota > Metazoa > Chordata > Mammalia > Perissodactyla > Equidae > Equus > Equus caballus. The sequence goes on from NC_091691.1 coordinate 44,395,575, forward strand.
GTGGATTGCCCTGCTGCATATTCTTGACTACACCATTTGTTTTTGACGAGGGAACTCTTCTGTGCAGTTCCCTGTTGATTGGAGTGTTTTTCTGACATAACCCATTACACGCAGAGTATTTCAGTCCTCAAAATAATTTACATCATTTAGTAAGAGATGCAGTTTCAGTCAGTGATCAATAACAGGCTAATAGTTTTCCCTCAAAAAGAATATATCTGACAGCTATTTCAGGCAATTTCCTAGTCTAAAATATTGAGTGGTCATCACTGATTGGCAATTAAGGGCTTTTGTCAAATACCTGGTCAGCATGAGTATGTGTTGCTGACATCTTTAATGTTAGTTCTTTAAACTATTTTTTGAGGTTACTTTAGGGATTACAACATGCGTCTTTAACTTACCATAATTGAAAGTTAATTTTTATTTACTTCTGATGAAATGTAGAAACTTTGCAACAGAAGTTCATAAAAACTCAAGGAAAATATATATATACTCATCAATACTCATGCATTTATTTGTCATTTCTGATGCTCTTACTTCCTGGTTGAGGGTCAAGTTGCCATCAGATGTCATTCTCCTTCAGTTTGAAAGATTCTCTTTGGCATATCTTGAAGTACAAGTTTGCTAGCAAGGAATTCTATTTTTGTTCATCTGAAAATGTTTTAATACTTTAATTTTGAAAGATAATTTGATGGATACAGACTTCTTAGTTAGGTTTTTTTCTTTCACTCCTTTGAATATGGTTGTCCTTCAGTATCTGCAGGGAATTGGTTCCAGGAACCCCCGCAGATACCAAAATTCACAGACATTCAAATCCCTTATATAAAATGGCATAGTATCTGCATATAACCTATGCACATCCTCTAGTATTCTTTAAGTCATCTCTAGATTACTTCTAATACCTAAAATGTAAATGCCATATAAATAGTTGCTATACTATATTACTTAGGGAATAATGACAGGAAAAAAGTCTGTATGCGTTTAGTACAAGTAAACCACTGTAGGCCTATCAATTTGTGATTGGTTGAATTTGTGGGATGCAAAGCCCACAGATACAGAAGGCCAAATGTATGTCATTCCAGCAACTTCTGGCTTCCATTGTTTCTGTTGAAATGCTGCCTACTAATCTAATTGCTCGTTTGTATGCAATACATCATTTTTTTCTCTTGCTGATTTCAAGATTTATCTCTTATATTTGGCTTTTGGAAGTTTGACTATGATGTACTTAGTCTGGCCTCTTTGTATTTAGTTTATTTGGTACTCATTAGGCTTGTTGTATCTGTAAGTTAAAAGTTTTCACCAAATTTAGACGTTTCAGTCACTAGTTTTCAAATATTTTTAACCCTCATTCTCTTTATTCTCACCTTCTGAAGCTCCAATTTCATATATGTTGGATGTCTTGATATTGCTCCACAAATCTCTGAGGACTTGTTCATTTTTCTTCAATCTTTCTTGATAGGTTCCCCAAATTGCCTAATTCCTATTACTTATCTTTAAGTTCACTGATTTTTTTTTTTTTTTTTTTTTTTTGGAGGAAGATTAGCCCTGAGCTAACTACTGCCAGTCCTCCTCTTTTTGCTGAGGAAGCCTGGCTCTGAGCTAACATCCGTGCCCATCTTCCTCTAGTTTATACGTGGGACGCCTACCACAGCATGGCTGCCAAGCAGTGCCATGTCCGCACCCGGGATCCGAACCAGCGAACCCCGGGCCGCCGAGAAGCGGAACGTGCGAACTTAACCGCTGCGCCACCGGGCCGGCCCCAAAGTTCACTGATTTTTTCCTTCCATCTAAAAGATTTTTTTAAGTCCATCTAATAAATTTTTCATTATACGTATTATAATTTTCAGCTCTAGAATTTCTATTTGTTAGTTGTTTTTTAGTTTCCATTTCTTTGTTGAGATTCTTTACCTGTTCACTCATTAATACCATATATTCCTTTAATTCTTTGAACATATTTACAAAGCCATTTTAAATTCTTTGTTGTTGAATGCAACTTCTGGGCTACTTTGAATCAATTTCTACTGATTTCTCTTTTTCTGATTATGTAACAGAATTTCCTATTTATTTGCCTATCAAGTCAATTTTGGTTGAAAACTGGACACTATAGATAGTGCATTATACATTGTATGAACTCTGGAATTGGTCTTATCTTTCTGAGGCTTTCATGGAGTTCCTTGGTCTATTAGGCAGTTAATTTGCCTGGAACCAAACTGTGAAATCTCTCACGCCTATGGTTTGCAGCAGCCGGTGTCTTGCATCAGCTGGATTTTGGCATACAGCCGCTGCTTTTTTAGCTTGGCCCCTGGAGGGATCTCCCTTGCACCTGTGTAGTTTAGCCATCAGCCAAAGATTTATGCAGAGTTTATACTCACATTTTGAGTCTTATCTTGTCAGTGCTTCCCTTGATTCCGGTTTGGGTCTCCTAAATTCCCGATTGCCGTGCCAGCCCTAAGTTCTGTGCAGACACTTCAATCCAGTAAGATTTTCACTTTCTGCTGCTTGAACCATGTGTGTGTTGAGAAACACTCAGTCAAAGGCACTGAAAACTCAAAAATCTTACCTGGAGTTCTGACCTTGAGGCGTAGATTCTTCTGTAAATTCTACGTGCTTTTTTCTTGCAGCTTTCTGGAATCTCTTCTGTGTACGCAGAGTTCCGTGGTCATCCAAGGATTTATGCAGAGTTTATGCTCAGATTTTGGATCTTAGCCTTTCTGTGGTTCTCTTTCTTTCAAAATTTGGCTGAAAATTTCTAGCTGCTCTGCCCGACTATCTTTTTCCCCTTCAGGTCACTAATGCCGCTGTCTGACTAGGGAAGGGCATTGTTGAGCGGCCCCAAACAAGAAAGCCAAGATCCAAAGTCTGAGCACAAACTCTACATAAACTCATAATTTTTACCCCACACACTGACAGTCTTTCATGAGTAAACTTATCTCAAGTTTCTTCCTGCTTTTGTCCATTTTCCAATTTTTGACCAGTTTTTATAATTTTTCTCTTTTGGAGGAGTCATTCAACTTCTTTACACAACAATTTACTCTGTCCATTTAGTCTTAAATATTTCCTAAATTTCATTCTTATTGCTTTGAAATATGAGTTAAAATTTTCAGAAGCATGGATGAATTAATTATATTTTGTAGTTGATTTCTAGCTTAATGGCACTGTGGTCAGATAAGATGTTCTGCATGAGACTAGATTTTTGCTATCTTTTGATATTTGCTGTATGGTCTCCTACATGGTCTAATTTAATAAATATTCCTTGAGCCCTTGGTCAAATCTTGAGTGCATTCTCACTAATTTATTTTGTGCTTAAATTATTTCTTACTGAGAGAATTATGTTTGAAAATATCATTTCTTGGGCCAGCCCCAGTGCCCACTGGTTAAATTTAAGACACTTTGCTTCAGCAGCCCAAGTTGGGCTGTGGCAGTGTCTCACACAAAAAAGAGGAAGATTGGCAACAGCTGTTAGCTCAGAGTGACTCTCCCTCAGCAAAAAAAAAAAAAAAAAAAACAACAAACCTTACTTCTTTAGTGCTTACCTTTACATTTCAATATATGTGTATTTAATTAACATTTTGTAAAGTTATTTAACATCTTTACCCTCCTCCTAAATAGTACAAGACCTTAGTTTGCTTTATATTTGATGACCTCTCCTTGTCTAGTTTTCATTCCTCCACGATTGTTATTTTTATTGTTCTATGCCGTCAATACTTTCTTGCTTCTTTTATTATATATTACTTATTTATTTTTGTCTTAAGTGTCTTTCAAAGTGTTTTATGAGTATTTGCTGACAAGAATCTAAAGTTTGCAAAGTTTAGAGCCAATAAATATATTTCCTCAAGCACATTTCATAAAACATGAGTATATCTTCAATTAAAAGTATTTGGGTAAAGTAAGGATAAAAATTACATTTTCTAAGAATTTTTTTTTGAAATTTAAATAAGTTCTCTGAAGTAAACATTTATTTGCTATCATTTATATTTCTTTTAGAACAGAAAAATAAAATTAAAATCTTTCTCCCATTACTTATTATAAAATCATTTCTCAGAAGTAACTTATGTTAATAGTTTCTTGTATGTCCTCACAGACATTTTCTTTGAATAGATAATCATAATATATAGTTAACACTTACTTAGATTTACCCAGATAAGCATCAGCTTCTTCAATCATTGTTTGTTATTTCACCTGAGTTTTTCCTTCTTGGTTGAATTTTCTTTTCCATGAGTAAGTCCTTTAACAGTTCTCTCAGTGAGGGTCTATGAATGGTCAACTATTCCCATTCTTTGTCTGAAAATGTCTTTATTTCATCTTTAGTCTTAAAATATTATTTAGATATATAGAATAGTCATTTGCAGTTATTTTCTATGGAAACTTAGATTCTAGTTTCTATTGTTGAAAAGTCTGTTATCAGTCTTTTTCCTTTTGGGAATCTGTATTTTCTCTTAGGTTATTTTTAAGATCATTTCTTTGTCTTGATAGTCTTCTGTTTGACTCTGATATTCCTAGGTGTGAATTAAAACAAAAACTATGCTTAAGTATCATGATTCTTGAGCTGAAGAATTCCTACCTTTGATTTTGGAAAAGTACCAAACATTTTTTTAAATATTGCCTCTCCTCCCTTCTCTCTATGCACAACAATTTCTATGTGAAATATTCTGGACTTTCTTATTTTATTTTCCTTGTCTCTTTACTTTAGTTACATCTTTTCAGTATTTTGAGCTCTTACGCTGTATTTTGATAAATCTTCTCAGCTCTATCTTCCAGCTCTCTATTCTCCTTTCAACTGTACATGCCAACAGAGTTTTAATTTCAAAGACCATATTTTTTATTTGTAGATGTACTATTTATTTCTATCAAACATGTTTTTTATATTTTCATGGGCTTTTGTTTTCCTCACATTTTTTATTTTTTAATTTTTTTCTTAATCCCTTTTAATATATTTATTTGATAGACACTATATGAGAGCTCCAAATCTGAAGCATTTATTGTAAGCTTACACTTACCTATTGTAGACTATTTTCTCAATTGTTCTAAATTTGGGCTTATTATTATTCTCAGTGGGGCTTTATTTCTGGGACTTTCCTTTGGCTGGTTGGAGATATACGCCTCCTGAAAAGTTTTAATTTAGCTTCTTTCATGAACCCCAGATGTATCACCAGCTTGGACTATCTTCTTGTCTATTTTGCTAATGAGATAACATTTATATACAGCAAAATAAGCATGCATTAAGTGTGCAATTCAATGAGTTTTGAAATTGTATAAACTGGTGTAACTATTACACAAATCCATATATAGACCATTTCTATCACCCTAGCAGTCTCTCTCATGCCCACTTCCAGTCAATTCCCATCTCCCATAGGAAATGACTATACTTATTACTGTCACCATAGAACTTCATAAATATATCATACAGTGTTTAGTATTTTATGTCTTGCTTATTTTATTCAGCATACTTTTGAGATTTACCCGTGTTATTTTGTATAACAGAATTTATACTTTTTATTGCTGAGTAATGAATAATGTAATGTGATGTGATGTAATGTAATGTGTATGAATAGGCACAACTTGTTTTTCCATTCTCTTATTGATGTTATCTGGGTTATTCCCAGCTTGGGGCTATTATGCATAAAGCGTCTATGAATATTCCTCTAAAATACTTTTTTGTTAATATACTTTTTTCATTCTTGGATAAATAGTAGGAGTAGAGTTGTGAGATCACATCACTGTATATATTTAACTAGGTAAGAAAGAGCCAGTCAGTTTTCAAGGGGGTCACAACAGTTTAGGGCAGTGATGGGATTTCAAGCTGCTCCAAATCATTGTTGACATTTGGTGTTGTCAGTGTTTTTCATTTCAGTGCATTCTTTTGGATATATAATGTTATCTTTTTCTGATATCTAATAATATTAAGCCCATTTTCAATACTATTTCTCCCTTTCCAAACTATATGCCTTTTATTTCAACTTCTTGACTTATTTCTCAGACTAGAACTTCTACTACATTGTTGAATAGAAATGGTGAGAGTGGACAAACTTACGTTAGTCCCCACAGGAGGGGGAAATCTTTCAATCTTTCCCCATTAAGTATGATGTTAGCTAAAGGTCATTAAATGATACTTTTTATCAGCTTAAAGAACTTCCTTTTTATTCTTATTTTATTGAGATTTTTATCACAGTGGGTGTTGAATTTTATAAAATTGTTTTTGTATCATCTATTGATTTAACTATTTATTGTATCTCCTTCATTCTGTCAATATGGTGAATCACATTGATTGATTTTCCTCTATTGATTGATTGTATTTCTGGGATTAACTCCACTTTATCATAAAGTATTATCCATTTTTAAATATTACTGGCCATGTTTGCTAATAATTTTTAAGAATATCTGTATCTATGTTCATGGTAGTACTGCTCTTTAATTTTCTTTGTTTGTTATGTTCTTACCTGGTTTTAATATTAGAGTTATGCCAGCCTCATAAAAATGTTGGGGATGTTTTTCCCTATAACAAAGTTTCTGAAAGAACATGCATAAAATTGGTTTTACTTCTGCCTTAAATACTCAGAGAATTCACCTGTAAAACCACTGGAGTCTGGAGCTTCCGTTACAGAACGTTTCAGATGTATGTCCAGAATCTGGTGGGTATAGGACTATTCACGTTTTTATTGGGACAATTTTGGTGTGTTGTTCTGCAAGGAATTTGTCCACTTCATTTAAGGTAAGGAGTTTATTGGAACAAATTTGTTCACAATATTTCCTTATATATTTTTATATCTGTCGGATCTGTAGCAATATTTCTTTTTATTCCTAAAATGGGGAATTTTTTTTTCTACTTTTTATTCTTAATCATTCTTTCTAAAGCTTCTTCAATTTTATTAATCTTTTCAGACAATCGAAGTTTGGCTGTGTAAATATACCTTATTATTTTCTTGTTTTGTATTTCATTTATTTCTATTCTTATCTTTATTTCCCTCTATTGGTTTACTTTGGTTTTGATTTGTTCATCATTTTCAACCACCCTATAAAGAAAATTAGATAACTGATTTTAGCCTTTTCTATTTTAGTATAAGCATTTGAAGCTGTGAATTTCCTCTAAGTACTGCTTTATGTGCACCCTACAAACTTTTATTTGCTGCATTTCATTTTTATTTACTGTGAAATATGTCATAATCTCTCTTATTCGTTCATCTTTAACCCATGGGTTGTTTAGAAATGTGTTATTTAGTTGCCAAATATTGAGGGGTTTTTCTAGAGTTCTTATTATATTCAGATCTAATTTAATTCCATTGCCATCAGAGGACATATTTTGTAAAATTTTAGTCTTCTGAAATTTACTGAAATTCAGAAATCTGTGGCACAGCATATGCTCTATCCAGTAGAGTGATCTTTTGCACCAGAAATGTACAATATGCAGTTCTTGGGTCCAGCGCTCTATGAATATCAGCCAGGTCAAATTAGTTGAAGCTCTTACTGATATTTTGCGTAATTATTCTCTCAATTACTGAGAAAGCGTTGTTAAAATTTTATGTCATTATTTTGGATTTGTATACTTCTCCTTTTAATTCTGTCCGTTTTTGTTTCACTATTTTTAAGCTTTATTATTGGAGACATACACCATTATGTCTTCTTTATGTATTTTTCCTTTTATCATTATAAAATGTGATTCTTTATTTTGGTGATAATCCTTAGTTTTGAAATATATGATATTAATATAGTTATACCAGTTTTCTTATGTTTACAGTTTTCAAGGTCTATATTTTTCCCTTCTTTTATGTTTTTCCCTGTGCCTTTAGAATTAGAGTTTCCTCAAAACAGCATACAATTGGGCCTTGCTTTTTCATCTGGTCTGATAGTCTGTGCCTTTTAATTGAAGAATTAATCCAGCAAGACATACTGTTATTATTAATATGACTGGATTTAGGATTACTATTCTGATTTAATAATTTTCTCATCTGTTTTTTTTTCTTCAGTTACTCTTACTATAAATTCTTCTGTTATGAGTGAACTTTTTTACTATTCCATTTTATTTCTTCCAGTGGGTTTCAGATATACCTTTTTACTATTTTAGTGCAGTGTAAAGAATTATGATACGTCTCTAATTTCTTACAGTCTATTTACAGTGAGCGGTGTACCACTTCACATGAAATGTAAAAAATCTTGCAAGGACATAATTCTATTTACTTACCCCATTCCTTCTGCTATTTTTGTCATTTATTTTACATTTGTACCTGTTATAAATCCAAAAATATGATATATTTTTCAATAAATTATCTATTAAATACTAAGAGGAGAAAGCAAGAATTATGCTATATTTACCTCCACGTTTCCCATGCAGTCACTCTTCATCCCTTCTTGTATATCCGGGTTTCCGTCTGGAGTCATTTTCTTTCATCCCAAAGAACGTCCTCTACTATCATTTTTCTTTCAGGTTTGAGAATTCACTCACCTTTTGCTTATCTGAAAATTTATTTCACCTCCTTATTGAAGGGTATTTTTATAGAATATAGATTTCTAGATTGACAAGGTTTCTCCCCTCTTTCAGAGATCCCCAATAGGATCCTTACTCATTGCGTGCGATATTCATTTCAAATTTTTTTTCTTTATCTTCTGTTCCATTTTCAGCAGTTTGACCATGCTGTGTGGAGGTGCGGGCTTTTTAAAGTTTAATTAATTTATTTTTTCTTGTGTTGGGATTTCTCTGCGCTTCCTGGATATGTAAGATAATGGTTATTTTCCCCCAAATTTGGGAAATTTGGAGCCATTATTTCTTCAAATTATTTTTTTCTCATTCCCTCTCTCTTCACCTCGTGAGAATTTAATTACTCGTATGTTAGAATATTTGCTATTGTCTGATATTGTTCCACAGATCACTGAGGCTGTTTATTTTTTATAATTTTTTCTTCAAATTAGATCATTTCTGTTAATTATTCTTCACATTGACTTTTTCTTTTGCCATCTCTAATTTGCTATTAAGCCCAATCCATTTTTTAAACTTTAAATATTGTAGTTACTTTCCCATTTTATTCCCTTTGGCTTTTCGTATAGCTCCCATTTCTTTGCTGGGATACCACACCTATTCACTCATTTTGACTTTCTTTTCCTTTAAGTTCGTATTACCATATTTTAAATTGTTGCCTCAAAGAGATTGTTAGTTCTAACATGTGGGGAGATTTTGTAATCTGCTTCTAGTGACCACTTTTACTCTTGCCTAAGTGTTATATCTTTCCTAATTATTCATATGTGTAGTAATTTTATGTCGTACACTGGACATTGTGGTGGAAAGGACTGTGAGATTCTTAATCCTGTTACTCTACTCTGAATAGCGTTTTCTTTTGTTCTGGCATGCAATTTAACTACTAATTCATCCCTTTGTACGTATGGAAGGTACATTTTACACTTTTTTAGAGTACAAAATTTTCAGATTTTTTGTTACTCTTAAAGCTCATCCTATGGTTGGGACATAATATTTTTCCAATATTATGGCCCCTCTAGGATTTCAGTGGAAAGGCCAAATCCTTTTTTTTTTGTTGTTGCTGAAGAAGACTTACCTTGAGCTAACATCCATTGCCAATCCTCCTCTTCTTTTGCTTGAGGAAGATTAGCCCTGAGCTGTGCCCATACATCTGTGCTGATCCTCCTTGATTGTTTTTTGTGTGGGACACTGCCACAGCATGGCTGGTGTGTGGAGTAGGTCTGCCTGGGATTGGAACTGGTAAACCTGTGTCCCCGAAGTGATGTGTGCAGAACTTTAACTGCTCAGCCATGCGGCCAGGCCCAAGACCAAATCCTTTTAACTTGATGAGATTCAAATTTCAAACTGTGCCTTCCCTGTGATGGGAAGCAGCTAAAGTTCTGTTTAGGTTTCCCAGACTTTCTGTTGCTGCTTTCTCTCGGCTCCTGGGATTCTCCCTCTGCACAGCTTACAGGTGAGCCAGATACCCATGGGCATAACATATGAGATTAGGGGACTCCTTTCTCTGTGCCTCCTTCCTTTGCAAGATTTTCCTCCTCAATTTCCAGCCTCTCTATCAGCTCTAAACTCCATCTTCTGACACTCCATCCCAGTAAGACAGTGGCGTTTTTCTGTTTGAATTCCAGCTATCCCCACAATATGGGAACTGGAATTATTTTCGGGAGAAAAGCAATATAAATGTAGCTCTCACCTATTGCATTTTTTTCCTTTCAAGGATCAAACTTCCTCCAGCTTCAGCCTGCTTTTTTTTCTTCTTCTGTGTTTCCAATAGTTGTGTTTTTTAAGATTTTTCATCCAGAGTTTATGACTGTTATGTGCAGGAGGATTAGTTTGATAAAAAGTATCCCAACGTTTCTGGATCTGGAACTACACAAACTTGGTTTAAATTTTAATTGTTTAGTTTATGGCTTATCAGATCAAGTGGGCAATGTATATTCAAATCACCAACCACATGAGAATAGGCCTATGGTTACAAATTCTCAGGTGTAATCCTTTATTTTACCCAGATCTCAAGTTAAAAGAGACAAACTCATTTGTCATCTCGCTATGTCAAAGTGCAAATTTTTGTTTACTATTTCACTATGGTATCATGTTCCAAAACTCCAAGATTCGTAGCAGTATCTCAAATTCAGCAATTAGCCATACTTCACATGACATACCTAAACTGTTGTCCCTGTGTGACCATAAGACCTAATCCTTTTTGTTCTTAATCCCAGTAACTCCTGCTCAGGCAGCTACAGGGACAACTTACCCTGTTTATTTTCCAGGTTCTTTGGTTTACTTTCAGGTCATTCTGTTTACTTTGTATGCCATTTTGACATCTATCAGAACCTTCAAACATTATATACCTAAAATAGAGCTTCTGATTTTTTTCCGTCAACTCTCTCTTTCCTCTGTACTTCTATATCTCAGTAACTAACAGTATTATTCATCCAGTCTCTCAAGTCCTTTTAATTCCACCTCCAAAATACACTTTAAAATGTGCCCACTTATCTCTCTCCACTACCATCACCCTAGTGTCAACCCGTCTCATTTCTTGTTTGGATTATTGCAATGCTTCCAGCTAAGCTTCTTATTCTACCTTTCTCTGACATACCCTCTGCAAGCAACCCAACTAAACTTTTAAAATACGGATTATCTTATGTCACTTCCTTGCTTAAAATAGTTTAATGCTGCTACATTGTTTTTAGGGTAATATTTAATTTCTTCCCGTGGGCCACGAAGTCCAGCATGATCAGAATCACACATATTTCTCTCACTTTGCATCACTCTTATCTCTCAATACACACCAGCCACACTGGCCTTCAAACATAGCAAGCTCAGCTTTTTCTCAGATCCTCTTCATCTACTCTTCCATCTGTCTGGAATGTTCCTTAACAGCTCTGCACCTGGCTCATTTTATCTATAATGGCTTAGCTCAAACGTCAACATCCCAAAGAGACCTTTAAAAAATTCACTTAACTTGTGTTCATCTTCATGCTCAACCTCTATCACAACATCTTATGTATTCCTCTTATATCAGCTGTTGCTACTTCAAATGATCTTCTTAGGAATTTATGTACTTATTTTTGTTTTTTCATCCTCTAGAATATAAAATCTTTGTGGGCAAGACCTTCTAATCTTTACCACTAAATTCCCAGATCTTAGTACAATGTCTACTCTTAGAACAACCTAGAAGTCGTTCAATAAATATATTTTCATATAAGCCAGGAAGGAAGGAAAGAAAATACAAAAGTTGGGAGCAAATCTTCCAATCAAAGCAGCATGATCCTACTGAATAAAGAGAATCAGCTATGGCTGGAGGGATATTGAAGGAGATACAATTTTAGTGTTGATTTAAAAAACAGTCTGTTGCTATGCAAATTTTGAGCGTAGGTCCCTACAGAAGAAAGACATGGCCTCTGTGTGTCTACGAGAAAGATCTTCTTTCTACCAGCGTCAAGGACTGTGTAGCAGACACAATTGTTGTTCCATGAAGGTTCAGCAAGAGGATAGAAGAATGTGCCCTCTAAAGCTCCATTAGAGGATGGAGGCAGGAAATTTCGAGAGAGGAATGAATCTATGTCTAGAAGGTGCAGCAATAACAATAACAACTAAAGCCATTAAAATGGCTATGTCTTGAATACGTAAAGAAAAACTAGTGGGCAATAAACTTTGGCTGATGTCACCAATGCTTGCATTAAATTAAATTACTTGGAAAAAGTTGGACAAAATTGGAATACAGCAGAAAGAAAAGGAAGAATTTAAGTATAATCTGAATGGGAAACAAGATTGCCAATGATAAGCTATGGCCACTTGCCTTTTGTGTAGGTTGGTTCTGCCAAGAGAGCTCAATAAATTACAATTCTTCTGGGTATCGGCCTTGACTCCTGCTAATTCATGTTAGTTTATAGCACCCTGTGTATGCATGCGCGCACACACGCCCACACACACAATAATAAAGCACATCCTATTTTTCCCTCCTTAATACCAATTAATCTATTCCTCTCCCTCCTTTCCCACTGTGACTGTTTTTTGAATCGTCATTGATTCTCACCTAAATTAGTGCAATAGCTTCTTAACTGATCTCCCTCCCTATAGCCTAGCCCCTAGTATGTTTCACATTCTACTCTGCTACCAGATTAATCTTCCTAAAACACAAGACTGATTTTGTCACTTCTCTGTCCAAAATCCTTTGCGTGGGTTTTCTAAGAGAGTAATGATGTCCATCATCAGACATGGTGGGAGCCCAGCAAATGACATTCACTCAGTCTTGCAATACATATGTTTATTAAGTGTCTAACCCTGAGGCAAACACTCATCTTGAAAACAACAGAGCAGAGTGAGTCTCTGTGCTCACAGAGTGTATAGAGTAGCAGAGAAGACAGAAAATTAAGCAAATATTAACAACGAAATGAGAAGCTATGATAGAAGAAAACTAGATAGCACTGAGAACACATACCAGGAGGTCCAACTGCTCTTGGGAGCCAGAGAAGTCCTCCCTAAGGAGCTGCTGTTTAAGCTGAATCCTTGAGAATGCAGAGCAATAAGGAGAAAATGTAGTCACGGCCTCAGCAATATTCCCGTCCTACATGGTGCTCTCTGGAGCCCCAGACCCAGCTTACATTCTTTAAGGAGAGGGCTGGTTAGAATACTAAAGCTACAGCTAACCAGCTATGGGCTCCTGGGAGATTATCTCTTCTTTTTACCAAATCAGAGCAAAATTAAATTGCAGGGGAGAAAGTGCTTTGCTCTCCTATAGCAGACAGAGGGTTAACAATTAAGCTTGACAAGGATCCATTTCCTTTAGGCTTCTCAAAAGTTTGCAATTCAGGAATATTGATCTCTCTAAAGTAGAATATTGGCCTTTAGTAAGCAACAAAAGAAAAGCATAAACAATCTCTTCCCTGCCAAAGAATTTTGTTTTATTGTCTAAGCTCCCTGTGCCTTTGTGAAGGCTCCAGACCAGCCATTCATCAGTGCCTCCCACAAGAATAGTCAAATACTTGAGAAACAAGAAGGAATTAGAAGTACTTTACTAATGAGGCATCAAATAGTTTCAATTTTCATTTTATGATTTCTAGTATTGCTTCTAATTTTCTTGGGCACCTAAATCAGAAACCTCTAGAATACAGTGTCTCTAAAAACAGCCAGTGATAATATGCTCTAAACAATTCACATTATTTCCTCTTTTCTTTGCCACTCCTCTGTCCCACCACCACCCTCAAAGAGAAGTGTGTGTGTGTGCGCACATGTGCGTGTGCTTGTGCCCCGTGTTTAGTCATTTAGTCAGGGAATCTCAATGCAGCCAAGGAGTTTTCTCACACTTCTAATCACATCCATACTAAATCTATAACCGCCCAGTTCCACTGGCTCTGCATAACCTAATTGTAGAAACTTAAGAAGTATTGATCCTAAGAGATAATGAAATCATTTGTTGTCCTTTTCACAGGATATAGAAACATTTTTAAAAGATTGCTAAAAACATTAAGGCCATTCAATAAAATAAGTATAAAACTAATGGAACATTCTAATGTGATCTCAAATTACTGGCCCTGATGCCCTATTGTGAGCTCTGTTCTCATCATTCAACTTTGAAAATTATAAATTGAGAGGAGATTTAAAAATTCACTGAGAAAGAATAAATTAGAGAAAAATAGGATGGCTATTTTTCTTTTATAAATACCCAAAGATTTACAAGCCATGTTTTTTAATCCCATCATTTAACCAGACAAGAAGAACCCAATAGTAAAATAAGCTGAATAAGTAATAACAAAATTACTCTGTCTAGGATTCAAAACCCAGGATCTATGATAAATGGGCAGTCTAAAGGTCATTTGCAATGTGATAAATGAGCATTGACCAGAGGAATGAGCAATAGTTTTCTTAATACAGTCCTGCCTCTAAAGTGTTTCGTAAACTTGGTCTAACCATTAATGTCTTTAGTCTCAGTTTTCTTTACATTTCGTGATTCTCATAGCAAGTGTAACTGAATTCCCTAAGTGGAGTAAATTGTTCATCCCAGAGTACCATACTCATCTGTTGCTAGCTTCCTGCAGATAATTTCTGTGAGCACTTTCCTGTGAAGAAAGCTTCTATTTGCAACTGCACCAGCAGAAGAGTAAAGTAAGTGTATCAACTCATTTGGTTTTCAGTCAAGTATATCGATAGGAGGTTTGGTGAAAGCAACAGTTGAAGTTATTGAATGAAATTATATTTATGAATGGATGCTGACCCCAGTTATTTAGAGTTGATCAAGAACTGAGAATATTCTAGTGAAACTTAGAGCTAAAACAAACATCTGAAAGTTAAAATGACAGAGATATTTCCCTCACACCATAAACACGAATGACAGACAGATTAGAGCAATAAGTGTACAAAATTAAATTTAAAAAGAAGCAAATTATTTAAAAATTATTTAATATTAAGTTATTAAAAGGAGAAGCAAATATATATTTCATCTCATGATTAGGACATTCTAAAGACATGGAAAAATCAGCAAAGAAAAAATAAAAATCTCCACTATATAAAGATCAAAAATTCCTGAGCACCTAATAATTGCTGAAATTTTTAAAACAACTGATCAAAAGAAAAAGATTTGTGGAGGGCCAGCCCAGTGGCACAGCAGTTAAGTGCGCATGTTCTTCTTCAGGGGCCCAGGGTTCTCTGGTTTGGATCCCAGGTGCAGACATGGCACCATCTGGCAAGCCATGCTGTGGTAGGCGTACCATGTATAAAGTAGAGGAAGATGGGCACAGATGTTAGATCAGGGCCAGTCTTCCCCAGCAAAAAGAGGAGGATTGGCAGCAGATGTTAGCTCAGGGCTGATCTTGCTCAAAAAAAAGAAAAAGAAAAAGAAAAAGATTTGTAACAAACATAACAAATGATCAACATGTAAAATTTTTATATAGATGAATAAGCATGATAAGGCCCTAAAAGATATATGGATAAAGAACATGGGAAAATATAGGTCAATTATAAATATTTGAAAACACATTCAATCATATCAGTAACATTTTTAAATATAAACTGAATGGCACAATTTCAGTAACCGCAATGTAGGAACTGCAAAGTTGGAGGCAGGAGAAGATGCCCTCCCACACACAACCTTTCGTTATCTCGGCTCCACCTCCAATATTCCCATAACAAAAACTTCAGCAAGATCTCCAAGTACTTTACTAATCTACCCAAGGATGCCTCCCTGCTTGTCTTCTAATATCTATGTAAACATTACATCATCCATACTCGTTTTTGTATGACGGGCTTTTTCAGTTAGTCTTGTCCCACTTGCATCAGATATCAACAGTCTTCACTCCCATTTGCAGAGTACTTCACAATTTATGAAGCCTTTCACATGAAGCATTCCTCCCAACCCAATAAAATAGATATTATATTACCAACTTTATGGATTAAGAAATAGCCTCTGAGAGAGTAATTTACTTGCTCAGTTAGTAAGTGGACAAGGGCTCAAATTCCAGTGAAATTTCTCTTGTATAATGCCACTTCCCTTTAGTTGTTACAACTCATTGCTCCATGTTTCCTCTGCTCCTTTATAATGCCAGATAGAATATGTGTAAAGTAAAACTATACTTATTATCTTTAAAAACTAAATAGAAAGGTAGCAAATATTAGGGTATAAAATCCACATCATTTGGGCAAGAAAAATCTGAAATTCTAAGTATAATCAATTTTCAGAGTCTCATAGGTTTGAATTTATACACTGTTGACTAAGTTGTATCATTTTTCTTTTACTAATTACAACTTTTCTACTCAATAATCAATACTATGAAGAGAGAACTCTTGAAAAGTGGATAAATTAATTAAGCATAAAAATAAAACTCAGCAACTTTCAAATGGAAATTCCCTTATTCATGACAAGGAATAAGGTGAATACAAGACAAATACTCCAAAGAGACTCATTCCCAGAGTACAATGAAATTTACATCAAAATCGACTCTTCATTCAGAATAATTAACTTTTTACAGTCAGCATAACCCTCTGGAATCTGATCCAAGGCATTGTGTGTATAACCAGTGTTTTCATTTTTCATTGTTGAGTAGTATTCCATGGTATGGATGTAACATAGTTAGTTTAACCATTCACCCACCCATCTAGAGGGACATCTAGATTGTCAGCAGTTTGATGTTATTATGAATAAAGTTGCTATCCAGATGTTAACTAGACTTATTGTGGTGACCATTTTGCAATATATACAAATATCAAATCATTGTATTGTACATCTGAAACTAATAGGATGTTATATATCAATTATACTTCAATAAAAATAAGTAAACAGTGAATTAGAAAAAATAATTAAAAAATAAAAACAAGAGTGATGTCATCAACATGGTGGTGTGACCTCAGCAGGGACTCTCTTCCCTCCAAATTACAACCAAAAAGGGCAACCGCTTTCCAACCAAAAAAACAAAAAATCCTAATAGAAATCATCAGAGACCCACAACAGCCAAAGGACAGAAGGTGGAGAGGCCGGAGCCACCCTTGAAGGACTTGCAACGGGGTAGGAGAGATCTTCGTTCCCTCCCCTGGAGACTCGGATAGCTGCCGCAGGTGAGGGAAGGAGTGGGGGAGGGGCTGCACATCCAGGGGATTGTCCAGGACTCCGACCACCTGTGCAGCAGAAACCCTCTAATGGGAGAAAGCTTTCACGTGGGGGGGGGCCCCATCAAGCCAGGGCCCCAGGAAACCAGAGAGCGAGAGCTGATCAGAATCCAGGGGCTCCGGTGAAAGTGCCCTTGCTCCCCCAACCCGTGCTGTGTGCCACCATCGGGGCTGAAGGCAGATGGCTCAGAATGTGCCCCTCTCGACCCCCATCTAGTGGTGACAGGCTGTAACTGCAACCGAATAATAGCATCATGTGCAAAAACCGCTCCTCTACCATCCAGCAATTTATAAAAGCTCCGGTCCAAAACAAAAACAATAAAAACACAGAAGTATGTCCTGAGGACTTGGAAATAGGTAAACTAAGTGAAAATGAGTTCAGAGTAGCTATCATCAAAAAACTCAATGAGATAAAGGGAAATATAGAGAAACAAGTCAACGAGTTCTGGAGTTACTTCACAAAAGAGGTTGAAACTATAAAGAAGAACCAACTCAGAAACACTAGAGATGAAAAATACAATGAATCAGATAAAACAGAATATGGATTCCCTGAATGCCCATGTAGATACCATAGAGGAGCAAAATAGCATAATCAAAGATAGACAGGCTGAATGGCTCCAGACAGTGGAAGAAAGAGAACTAAGAATTTAAAAAAACTGAAGAAAATCTCCGAGAAATAGCTGACTCAATGAGAAAATGCAAATTAAGAGTAATCAGAATTCCTGAGGGAGTGGAAAAGGAAAATGGGGCAGATAGTGTGCTCAACTACATAATAGCAGAGAACTTCCCAAATCTAGGGATTGAGAGAGAAATATGTGTGGAGGAAGCTTTCAGAGCTCCTAGGATTTGTCAAAGTAAAAAGATCTGCTGCAAGGAATATAATAGTAAAAATGGCAAAAATGAATGACAACGAAAGAATACTCAGGGCAGCAAGGCAGAAGAAAATAACTTACAAAGGGACCCCTATAAGACTTTCAGCGGATTTCTCTATAGAAACCTTACAAACTAGGAGAGATTGGAATGGGATATTTAAAACTTTAAAGGATAAAAATCTTCAGCCAAGTATACTCTATACAGCAAAAATATCCTTCAGATAGGAGGAAGAAGTTAAATCTTTTCCAGACAAACAAAAGCTAAGGGACTTCGTAGCCACAAGACCTCCACTACAAGAAATTCTCAAGATGGCTCTGATACCTGAAAAAAGAAATGAAAGGGAGAAAGAGGTCACAAAACACAGAGTAGGGAGGCAAATAGATAGGATCAGAATAGGATAGTAAATATTCAACTATAGCATTAGGATAAAGGGAAGGAAATCACCAAAGCAAAGACAATCTTATCACTCTAACCACAAACACACAACACAAGGTGGAATAAGAGATGAAAATAATAATTTAGGAGGGAAGGAGGAAAGGGACTGAATCAGTCTAGGCTAAGGAAGTAAGAGACCACCAGAAAATGGACTATGTTATACACAAGATCGTGAATAAAAATTTCAGGGTAACCACTAAACTAAAAAACAGAACAGAGACACAAAACATAAATAAGGAAAAATCTAAGAAACCGAGCATAAGAAATTGCAGGAGTCAATGGGTAGGCTAAAACACACAGGATGAGAAACAAAGGAAACACAGGAAAGCCGGAAAACGAGCACCAGAATGACAGCATTAAGCCCTCATGCATCAATAATCACCCTCAATGTAAACAGATTGAACTCTCCAATAAAAAGACACAGAGTGGCAAAATGGATTAAAGAACAAGATCCAACAATTTGTTGCCTCCAGGAAACACACTTCAGCTCCAAGGACAAACACAGGCTCAGAGTGAAGGGGTGGAAGACAGTACTCCAAGCTAATAGCAAACAAAAGAAAGCAGGTGTTGCAATACTTATATCAGACAAAACAGACTTCAAGATAAGGCAGGTAAAGAGAGACATAGAGGGCCAATATATAATGATCAAAGGGACACTTCATCAAGAAGAAATAACACTTATAAATGTCTATGCACCCAACACAGGAGCACCAAATTTCATAAAGCAACTATTAACAAACCTAAAAGAAGATATCAAAAATAACACAATAATAGCAGGGAACCTCAACACCCCACTCACATCAATGGACAGATCATCCAGACAGAAAATCAACAAAGAAACAGTGGAGCTAAACAAAAAGCTAAAACAGTTGGACTTAATAGACATATATAGAACACTTCATCCAAAAAGAGCAGAATGCACATTCTCCTCAAGTGCGCATGGAACATTCTCAAGGATAGACCATATGTTGGGAAACAAGGCAAGCTTCTACAAATTAAAAAAAATCAAATAATAACAAGCGTATTCTCCGATCATAATGCTATAAAGCTAGAAATTAATTACAAGAAAAAAGCTGAGAAAGGCACAAGGTTGTGGAGACTAAACAATATGCTATTGAACAAGTAATGGATCATTGAAGAAATTAAAGAAGAAATAAAAAAATACCTGGAGACAAATGAAAATGATAACATGCCATACCAACTCATATGGGATACAGCAAAAGCTGTATTAAGAGGAAAATTCATCACAATACAGGCACATCTTAACAAATAAGAAAAATCCCAAATCAGCAATCTTAAACTACACCTAACTGATTTAGAGAAAGAAGAACAAACAAAGCCCAAAGTCAGCAGAAGGAGAGAAATAATAAAAATCAGAACAGAAATAAATCTTATTGAAACAAAAAAGGCAGTAGAAAGGATCAATGAAACAAAGAGCTGGTTCTCTGAGAAGATAAATAAAACTGACAAACCCCTAGTCAGACATACAAAGAAAAAAAGAGAGAAAGCTCAAATAAACAAAATCAGAAATGAAAGAGGAGAAATAACAAGAGGCTCTGCAGAAATACAACGGATTATAAGAGAATACTATGAAAAATTCTATGCCAACCTAGATAACCTAGAGGAAATGGATAAACTCGTGGACTCCTACAATCTCCCAAAGCTTAGTCAAGAAGAAGCAGACAATTTGAACAGACCAATCACAAGGAAAGAGATTGAAACAGCAATCAAAAGCATCCCAAAGAATAAAACCCCAGGACCAGATGGCTTTCCTGGGGAATTCTACCAAACTTTCAGAGAGGATTTAATACCTATCCTTTTCAAGCTATTTCAAAACTTAGGGAGGATGGAACACTTCCTAACACGTTCTACGAAGCCAACATCATGCTGATACCAAAGCCTGACAAGGACACCATGATAAAAGAGAACTACAGCTCAATATTGCTGGTGAACATAGATGCAAAAATTCTCAACAAAATTTTGGCAACCCAAATTCAGCAATTCATCAAAAGGATCATACATCATGATCAAGTGGGATTCATACCAGGGACACAGGGATGGTTCAACATCCGCAAATCAATCAATGTGATACACTACATCAACAAACTGAGGAATAAAAACCACATGATCATCTCAATAGATGCAGAGAAAGTATTTGACAAGATCCAACAGCTATTTATGATAAAAACTCTGAAAAAAATCAGGATAGAAGGGAACTTCCTCAGCATAATAAAGCCCATATATGACAAGCCTACAGCTGACATCATACTCAATGTGCAAAAACTGAGTGCCATCCCCCTGAAAACAGGAACTAGACAAGGATGCCCTCTATCACCACTCTTATTTAACATAGTACTGGAGGTCCTGGCCAGAGCAATCAGGTAAGAAAAAGGAATAAAAGGAATCCAAATAGGGAGGGAAGAAGTAAAACTCTTGCTGTTTGCAGATGACATGATCTTATATAAAGAAAACCCCAAAGAATCCACTGGAAAACTTTTAGAAGTAATCAACAACTACAGCATAGTTGCAGGATATAAAATCAATTTACGTAAATTAGTAGCATTTGTATACTCTAGTAACGAGCTAACAGAAAAAGAACACAAGAACACAATACCATTCACAATCGCTACAAAAAGAATAAAATACCTTAAGGTGAATTTAACTAAGGAAGTGAAAGACCTATACAACAAAACTTACAAGGCTTTTCTGAAAGAAATGGATGACGACATAAGGAGATGGAAAGACATTCCATGTACATGGATTGGAAGAATAAACATAGTTAAAATGTTCATTCTACCTAAAGCAATCTACAGATTCAATGTCATCCCAATCAGAATCCCAAAGACATTCTTTACAGAAATAGAACAAAGAATCCTAAAATTCATATGGGGCAAGACCCTGAATTGCTAAAGCAATCCTGAGAAAAAAGAACAAAACTGGAGGCATCACAATCCCTGACTTCAAAACATACTACAACGCTACAGTAATCAAAACAGCATGGTACTGGTACAAAAAACAGGTGCACAGATCAATGGAACAAAACTGAAAGCCCAGAAATAAAACCACACATCTATGGACAGCTAATCTTTGACAAAGGAGCTGAGGGCATACAATGGAGAAAAGAAAGTCTCTTCAACAAATGGTGCTTGGAAAACCACATGTAAAAGAATGAAAATTGACCATTCTTTTTCACCATTCACAAAAATAAACTCAAAATGGATCAAAGACCTAAAAGTGAGACCTGAAACCGTAAGGCTTCTAGAAGAAAATGTAGGCAGTACACTCTTTGACATCAGTATTAAAAGGATCTTTTCGGACACCATGTCTTCTCAGACAAGGGAAACAATAGAAAGAATAAACAAACGGGACTTCATCAGACTAAGGAGCTACTTCAAGGTAAATGAAAACAGAATTTAAACAAAAAAACCCCACTAACTGGGAAAAAATATTTGAAGTCATACATCTGACAAAAGCTTAATATCCATAATATATAAAGAACTTACACAACTCAACAACAAAAAATCAATCAACTTGATCAAAAAATCAGCAGGAGACATGAACAGACATTTCTCCAAAGAAGATATATGGATGGACAATAGGCACATGAAAAGATGTTCATCATTGCTGATCATCAGGGAAATGCAAATCAAAGCTACACTAAGATATCACCTTACACCCATTAGAATGATAAAAATAACTAAAACAAGTAGTAACAAATGTTGTAGAGGTTGTGGAGAAAAAGGACCCCTCAAACACTGCTGGTAGGATGCAAACTGGTGTAGCCACTATGGAAAACAGTATGGAGATTCCTCAAAAAATTAAAAATAGAACTACCATATGATCCAGCTGTCTCACTACTGGGTATCTATTCAAAGAGCTTGAAGTCAACAATTCCAAAAGTCCCATGCACCCCAATGTTCATTGCAGCGTTATTTACAATAGCCAAGACATGGAAGCAACCTAAGCACCCATCAACAGATGACTGGATAAAGAAGATGTGGTATATATATATATACAATGGAATACTACTCAGCCATAAAAAAGAACAAAATCGTCCCATTTGCAACAACATGGATGGATCTTGAGGGAATTATGTTAAGTGAAATAAGCCAGATAGAGAAGGACAATCTCTGTATGACTCCATGCATATGAGGAATTTAAAAATGGAGACAAAGAGAACAGATTATTGGCTACCAGGAGAAAGGTGGGGTGGGGGGTGGGCACTAAGTGTGAAGGGGTGCACCTACAGCACTAGTGACAGACAATAATGTACAACTGAAATTTCACAAGATTGTAACCTATCATTAACTCAATAAAAAAAATTAAAAAATTCTTATCACCTGAAAACAAAACAAAACAAAATAAAGAAATCCAGATATAATAACCCCACTTGAGTGTTTTCCATTTCTTATTGTCTAGCATTGAGTAATTATGTTTACAAAAATAAGAATGAAATTCACCCACCCGGACACTCCAACTTTGGTGACCTGTATAAACGGCTGCATGAAAGGCTTCCTGTAGTAGCATCACTCCAATTTATAAAGATACTCACACTTCTATACAGAGAGAAAAAGTTCTAACGTCTGGTGCTGCTGTTGCAAAGAAGTCCCATGTTCAATCTCCATGCCTGAAATAATTTAGAAATCCAAAATACACCAATATTTATGTGAATCAGTGCCAAACTAAGAAAGCAGCAAAATTGCTTCAACTCCACTTAAAGTAGAGCAAAGAGGCCATGGCCCACTTTTGAAATCTCATGTAAAAGTCATTATGCTTCAGAGACAAGGTGAGGTAACGCATTTAATATATAAGCCTTCACGTCAAGCTCCAGGCGTCTGGTGCCGTCTTTCTTTATGAGTATAAAAAAGGCATTTGTATCTCCTAATATGTTTACTCTCAGATGATTTGTTTCCAGCAGTGTACAATATGCTCCTTGTAACCCACAGAAAAATTTTCCATCTTATTTTATACAATGTGATTTTGTATTCAAAGAGGAAAACCTTTAAGGAAAAATATCAGTTACAATGACATAAAGTCCTGGATTGTTTTAAGAAAATGTCAAAGAAGGTACATAAGATTCTGTTTTTCCTGTTACAATTTTTCTTCATGGATTTAAACAATGATGTAGTGCAATTTTTTAACAGTATACATAAATGTTCCTTTTGGTATAACAGATTTATCATGTTAACAGCCATCTCCCTTATGTTTTCCACTAAATAAATAAACAAACAAATAAATAAATAAGGAAAATGATTCCTGGGGGAAAGACAGTTCAGAGTAATAAATTAGCTAAACCCTTCAGATGAGGAGAGGTTAACTATCTCATTCTTTTCACTGCCTGAACAGTAGGTTTTCCCCTGTACCACGTATAAAAGTAAATCTTAAAAAATGCAAAACATAAAATGAAATAAAGCTGCTATGAAGATTCAGGTACAAGTTTTTTTGTGAACATGAATTTTCATTTCTCTGACATAAATACCCAGCAATGCAATTGCTGGGTCATACGTTAGTTTAAAAAAAAAAACTCCAAACTATTTTCCAGTGTGTCCAGTGTGGCTGTACCAGCTTGCTTTGCCACCGGCAATGTATGAGTAATCCAGTTTCTCCACGTCCTCACCAGCATATGGTGTGATTCCTATTTTTGTATTTTAGTTATTCTGGTAAGTGTGTAGTGATATCTCATTGTAGTATGAACTTATATTTCTGTAATAGCTAAAGATATTGAACATTATTTTCCATCTGTATATTCTGTTGGACAAGATTCTCTTCATGTTTCTATATATATTCTAATTGAGGTTTTTCTCTATAGTGGATTTTTGAGATTTTTTTATGTATTCTAGACATAAGTACCTTGATAGATGTCGTTTTCAAATACTTTCTCCCAGTCTATGGCTTGTATTTTCAGCCTCCTAACAGGGTTCTTTGCAGAGTAGAAGTTTTAAATCTTGATGAAGTCTAGTTTATGACTTTTTCCTTTTGTGGATTGTGCTTTTAGTGTTGAGTCTAAGAACTCTTGGCCTAGCCCCAGATAACAAAGATTTTTTCCCACTTTTTTCTAGAACTTTTATAGTTTTAAAGTTTATGTTTAAGCTTGTGATCAGTTTTGAGTTAATTTTAACATAAACTGTGAGAATTAGGTTGAGGTTCATTTTTTGGCTTATGGATGTCCAGTTACTCCAGCATCACTTGTTAAAAAGGCTGTCTTTCCTCCACGGAGTTGCTTTTGAACCTTGGTCAAAACTAAAGTAGGGAATCTTTGTGTGGGTCTATTTCTTGGTTTTCAATTCTGTTCCGTTTATCTGTATGTCTGTCACTCCATCAATACCACAGAGTCTTGATACGGAAGCTATATAATTATTCTTGAAATTGGGTAGATTGAATCTGCCAATTTTTTATTCTTCTAAATAATTATTTTATTTATTCTAGTTCTTTTGCATTTGTGCATAAATTTTAGAAAAATCTCGTCTCTGCATTAAACCTGTCTATCAGTTTGGGAAAATTGACATCTTTGCTATGTTAAGTCTTCCAGTCTATGAACATGGTATGTCTCTCCGTTTATTTATGTCTCTTTTTTATTTCTTTTATTAGTTATTGGTAGTTTTCCGCATACAACTGAATGTTTGTTAGATTTACACCTAAGTTGCTCCATTTTTTGACAAGTTGTAAATAGTATTGTACTTTTAATTTCAGTGTCCTTGTGTTCATTACTAGTAGATATAAATGCAGTGATTTTCACATATATATCTTGTATTTTGAAACCTTGCTGAACTCATTTATTCGTTCTAGGAGTTTTGGGTAGATTTGTTGGAACTTTTTACATTAACAATCATGTCATATGCAGAAAAGGACAGTTTTATTTCTCCATTTTCAATTTGCATTCCATTTATTTCCTTTTCTGGTGTTATTGCACTGGCCAGAGCTCCTAGTACTATATTGAATAAGAATGGTAAGAATGGACGTCCTCATCTTGTTCCTAATTTAGAAGAAAGCATTCAGTCTTTCACTGTTAAGTGTAATGTTATCTGCAAATATTTTGTAGATGACTTTTTATCAAGTTGAAAAAGTTCCTGTAGTTCTATTTTTCTGAAGATTTTTATCATGAATAAGTATTGAATTTCATCAAATATTTTTTCTGCATCAATTGATATAATCATGAGATTTTCCTTCTCTAGCCTGTTAATATGGTGTTTTACATTGACTGATTTTCACATTTAGAGCCAGCCTTGCATACCTGGAAGAAAAACTTGTCCATGGTGAATAATTATGTTCACATATTGCTGAACTCTGTTTACCAATAGTTTGTTAAGGATGTTTGCATCTATATTCATAAGGAATATTGGTCTGTAGGTTTCTGTTTTGTACTGTCTTTGTCTGGTTTTAGTATCAGTGTACTACTAGCTTCCTAAAATGAATAAGTTTACCTCCTTTTCTATTTTTTGGAAGATTTGTAGAAGTGGTGTTGATTCTTCTTTAAATATTTAGTAGAATTATCCAGTGAATCTATCTGGGACTAGAGATTACTTTGGGGGGAATTTTAATATAAATTCAATTTCTTTAATAGTTATAGGAGTATATAAATTATGAATTTCATGTTGTGTGAGTTTTGTGACAGTTTGGATTGGTTTTAAAGTTGGTCCATTTAATTTGTCAAATGTGTGTGTATAGAATTGTTTGTAGTACTTATCTTTATTATCCTTTTGATGTCTGCAGCATCTGTAGTAATAGTCTCTTTTTCATCATCAATATTTTGCCTCCTCTCTTTCATTCTTTGGCAGTCTTGCTAGAAGTTTGTCAATTGTATTGATTTTTTAAAAGAACCAGCTCTTTGTTTTATTGATTTTCTTGTTTTCAGTTTCATTTATTTTTGCTCTTTATTTTTATAATTTCCTTCCTTCACCTTGCTTTGGGTTTATTTTGCTCCTCTTTTTCCAGGTTCTTGAGACAGGAGTTTCGGTTATTGATTTGAGATTTTTGCTCTTTTCAAGAAAATGTAAGGATTCAATGCTATAAATTTCCCTCTCAGTACTGCTTTAGCTGTGCCCACAAGTTTTGATGTGTTACATTTTCATTTTCATTCAACCAGTGTACTTTTTAACATCTTTTGATAATTTCTCTTTGATGTATGGTTTATTTGCAAAGGCATTGTTTACTTTCTAAGTGTTTGGAGATTTTTCCATTATCTTTCTCTTATTGATTCCACTGTGATCAGAACACACACTGTATGATTTCAATTCTTTTAAGGTTGTTGAGGTTTGATGGCCCAGGATATAGTCTACAGTGGCGTACGTTCAATGGATGTTTGTAAAGAATATATATTCTTCTGTTTGGGGTAGAGGGTTCTATAAATGTCAGTCAGATCCTGTTGATTGATGGTGCTTTTGAGTTCTTCTTTAACCTTGCTGCTTTTCTATCTAGTTGTTCTATCAGCTGTTGAGAAAGGAGTGCTGAAGTCTCAGCTGTAAATATGGATTTTCCTATTTCTTCTTTCAGGTCAATTAGTTTTTGCTTTACATATTTTGCAAATCTGTTGCTTTTTGATACGCATTTAGGATTGCTACATCTTCTTAGTGGATTGATCATTTTATAATTATATAATGTCTTTCTCAGTCTCTGGCAATTGTCTTTCCTCTAAAGTCTATCTGATAATAATACAGTCATTCTTTCTTTCTTTTGAATAATGTTTACATGATATATCTTTTTGGATCCTTTTATTTTCAACCTATATGTACAGTTATATTGGAAGTGAGTTTCTTGCAGACAGCATATGGCTGGCCACGTTTTTTAACCCAACTCTGTCAATTGCTGTCTTTTAATTGGTATATGTAAGTCGTTTAATTAAATGTAATTATTGATATGTTAGAATTTAAGTCTGCCTTTTTACTTATTTAGTTTTGTCTTTCATTTGTCTTCTCTGTTTTTCATCTCTGTTTTCTTTTTCCTTTCTTCCTATGGATTACTTGAACATTTATTTAGAACTCCACTTTCACTTATCTCTAGTGTTTTTTAATGTATCTTAGTGTTGCTCTAGCTATTATATTATATATACATAATTTACCTCAGGCTACTGCTGTCAATATTTTACCAATTCAAGCATGGAAAATTTGCCTCCCTCTACATCTGTTTATCATTACCCATTCATAATTCTCTTAAATATTTTCTAGACATACATTTAGATACATAGTGCTATAATTTTTGCTTTACCCATCAAATATAATTTAGAAAATTAAAGAGGAAAAGAAATATTCACTGTGTTACACATATTTTTACTCGTTCCATTGTTCTTTCTTCCTTCCTAGTGTTCAAAAATTCCTTTTCTTATCACTTCCTTACTTTTTAAAGAACTTTTTTAGCTGTTTTTTTAGGTAAGACTGCTGGTGACAAATTCTCTTCATTTTTCTTCATCTGAAAGTTTCCCCTTCATCTTGATTTCCCCTTTATTCCTGAAGGGTATTTTCACTTGCTATAGAATTCTGGACTGACTTTTTTTTCTTTAAACATTTGAAAAATGCTGTGCTACTTCCTCCGGCTGGTCTGCATGGTTTCTGATGACAAATACACTGGTGCTTGAATTGTTTTTCCCCTGTGAGGGAGGGGGAAATTTGCCCCTTCTCCTCTTGGTTCTTATGACTGGTTGAACAATTAAAATGACATAAGGCAGGTTAACAGAGGAAAATCAAATTTAATGTGTGGACACAGGAAATTCACATAAGCATGAAAAATTCCACAGACAATCAGGCAAAATGAGACATATATATGACAAATAGAAATGGCAAGCAATAGGATATATTGGAGTATATGAGAAAGCCACTTGGTGTAAACCTAATTTGGCCTGACTTTGTTTTTCCAAAAAGGCCTGACATGGCCATTGAGCATGCATTGTATATCTGCTTTAAACATTTCCTATGGCAAGAACAAATGCCCATAAGATAAAAGTGCAACTTACCCTAAATTGGCATTTCCTTAACGATAAGCATCTCTCCCTAGACTAGGAACTGATTGCTCTGCTCACCTGTGACCACCCAGCTGGAGATAGCAGATCTGACACCCTGCTGTGTCCACCAAGACAGCAGACCTACCACCTGCTGTGTCCATCAATTGCTGTGCTGACAGAGCAGTCTCATGACTATTGTAAAAGGGACATTTCAATCATATGTGAAACATGCTCTTTGAAGGTATATAACCACTCTGTACATCCCACTTCTTTGGTGCCCTTCCTTTCTTTGGGAAGGAAGGACCCGGGCCATGGTCCTCACATTTTGGCTCAGAATAAACTCACCCAAATTTTCATTTATAGATTGGTTATGGATTATTTTCATTGACATATATATCATTCTAAACTAAGGAGAGGATGTAGAGGTCTAGGACTTCAAAGGGAGGGAGGACAATCCACAGGAAGATGAAGAGAGTTAATTTTTAGTAAA
The DNA here is from genome assembly GCF_041296265.1 of Equus caballus. NCBI lineage: Eukaryota > Metazoa > Chordata > Mammalia > Perissodactyla > Equidae > Equus > Equus caballus. The sequence goes on from NC_091691.1 coordinate 44,424,363, forward strand.
CAAATGTTTGCTAGGTCATGCCAAGAGGATGGGCCACAGAGGGGACTTCGATCAAGTGGGCCTTGTTAGGTTCCTCCCTGTCTATCACACCTACTTCGTATTTTACTTTAGCTATCTATGGGGATAGTTCTTCTTGGAACTGGTACCCTATGTTTAAATTCTTTTAGGCAGTAAGGGGAAAGGCTATAGTTCCTTTCTGAGCCTTCTGGGCTTTGATTGTTTTCAGCTTGAAACAATCGACATACAGAGCAGTACATCTTGGGGCAACCTGCCCTGAACTCCTTCACCCTTATAGGTGTCTTTCTCTCTCACCGCTCTCAAGATTTTTGTCTTTACATTTTAGTGGTTTGACTATGATGTGCGTGGGTATGGATTTCTTGGGTTGGTTGTGTTTGATATTCTCTCAGCTTCTGGAGTCTATAGGTGTATGTATTTTGTCAAAGTTGGGCAGTTTTCAGCCCTGCTTTCTTTTCTCTTTATAGGACTGCAATGACACACATACTAGACTTTTTGTTGTAGTCCTCAAGTCCCTCAGATTCTGGGGGGTTTTTTTCAGACTATTTTCTCTTTATTGTGTAGATGGGGTAATTTCTATTGCTCTCTCTTCAAATTAACTGATTCTTTCCTCCATCATATTCACTCTTTTATTGAGTCCATCAGTTGAGTTTTTAAAATTTTGGTTATTATATTTTTTTCTCACTTCCAATTGGTTTTTCATTATATCATCTATTTCTTTGCTGAATCTTTCTTTTTATTTGTTTCAAGCATGTTGGTAATTTCTTATTGAAATATTTTTATTGTGGATGCTTTGAAACCTTTGCCATATAATTCTAACATCTAAGTCATCTCGGTGTTATCATCTGTTGATTATATTTTTTCATTCAAGTTGAGATTTTCCTGATTCTTGGAATGACAAGTGATTATCTTTTGAAGCCTGGATATTCAGAGTGTTATCTTATGAAACTCTGGATCATATTTAATCCCAGCTGGCTTCCTCTGACACCACTTCAACAGAGGAAGGAGGAGTGCACTGCTTCATTACCACCAGATGAGGGTAGAAGTCTAGGTTTCCTACTCAGATTCTGTTGAAACACATGAGGAAGAGGGGATCCTCAACATGGTGGGGCAGAATTGGGGGGTTCAGCTTTCCACTAGGCCTCTGCTGATATGACCCTGACTGGGAGTAGCAGAAATGCCTCATTACTGTTCCCAACATAGCCTCATTGACACCAGGGAACTCATTACTCCTGGACAGTGGCAGAAGTCCTGAGTCTCCAGTAGGGCTCCTCTGACCATCCTCATTTCTGCCTGGTAGGGAGAAAGTACAGGCCTCCCACATGGCCTCCACTGCCACTGCAGCTGGCTGGCAAGGCTGGAAGTCCAAGCTTTCTACTCTGCTTCCTCTCATATCACCCCTTTTGGGGGATTGTGGCTCTTCACTACAGCCTGATAAGAGTGGAAGTCGAAGCTCCCCACCTGACCCCTGTGGGTGAAGGTGAGGCCACGGTTTTTTCTTTGATGTTTGGCTGCAGTAGAGCAGTTATTATCTAACAGTGTTCTGTCTTACCAAGCTGACCTTTGCCTGGACCTTTGACTAGAGACAGCAGGATTTTGTTGTCTGTGCCCATTGGTGTTTCCAGGTTGCTGACTTCTTCAGCTCTGAGTCTGGAATACATAAGGCAAAAAAGAAGGCCCAAGGAATCCATTACTATGCTATTTCTTGTGTCCACACTCCCTAGCAAGTTTGCCTTCTTCTCTGCACCTTTCAGAGTCTTCTCCTATTTGTTATATATATAATATTCAGGGTGTTAGTTGTACTTAGTGGGAGGAATAAGGAAAACTATATCTACTCCATCTTCCCAGAAGCCCCAACAATTAACTATTTAGGAAATTTATCTGCCATTTATTTTTCTGAAATATTTAAGAACCTTTTAGATTTGCCAATTCTTCTAATTGAAGCAAATGTTTCAGTAAAACAATCAGTAAAGAAAATGAAGCATCCATCCAGCATCATCCTCTTGGGAGGAAAGAACAAGACCAGAAGAAGGTAAATAATAATAATAAAAAATCTCTTAAGGAACAAGTCAAGATGGAGTTGATGGATAAGGGGAAATATATCTACTCCTACCATCTCAAAGTCAATCTATATGAAGAAATCTCCAAGATAGAGGATGGGCATAACACACAGACGATAGTATCAACATCAAGTAAACGTGAATATTTCAGATCCAGAATGCAAATTGTCGTTAAAAAGAATTCAGATGTGGCAACTGTAGTTTCAGCAACTGTATATGGAAGCCATTACGCCTTTAATCGTTGGAAGGAACAGAGAGGAAAGAATGAGAGAGGGAAGAAAGAATGTTTTTGCTTTCTCATCTGCAGTAACAAATCTAATTAAAGATAGGGTTGTGCCTCTGCCAATCGGAATACCAAAAGTGATGTGGCAGTGAACATGATGGTATTCTCAGCTCTCTTAGACACTTTCCTATGGCTGAGGGCTTTAAACATGGCAGTTTCTGGCATCTTTATCAGTCTGCATTGCTACTCACCATAGGTGGTGCTTAGGTTCAACCATGAGGGGATTGTTCTCCCTCAACTTCCCCACCCTAGCAACTTGGAAAGTGCATAATCTCTAAGCGCAAAACCTTACAGCAAACATTTAATTGATGAGGACAGAATTACTCCAATTCACTCTCAAGAGGCAGAATTGGTCCCAGGTCAGCAATACGTGACTAGAACCAGAAAGATACTGGCTTGTCTCAAGAAATATTGTGCCAAGAAGAAGGGGAATGATCAGCCATGCAGGCAGAGAAAAAGGCAGGGGAGGGGCAACTTCTGACACTGTGTCTCCTGTCTGGTGCAAGGGAGATGATGCCCTATGTCGGGTAGCAGAAACCCGTTCATGGGGCCGAATATTCCATTAGTAGGGGTGAGTGCGTGGGACTAACACATCAGACACCTCCTCTTGCTAAGAGCCCATCACCACAAGCAGCCACTGATTATCAAATGGCTCCCATGTACATTTGTCTACAAAGAGAAAATAAGCCAGGCAGCAGACCTAATATCTCTTCTGTTTCAACTTCTGACTGTAAAGTAGTAAATTAGTATTTTGTTTTTTACTTATCAGTCCCTTCTGAAGTTGGTGGAAGTCAGTCTTCCACCTCATTTACTTCTGAGAACACTATTGTATTCTGAGTCCAGAAAGCCAAAGGTGAGGAGAGGTTAACCTGCCTCCTGCACTGCTGGGGAGACCCGCCTGGCAGACAGCCAGCCTTCTTCAGGATGCCTCCTGGTCTCCTTGCTTGTTCCTTTCTAATTGTAGCATGCAACCTCCACGTCCCTTTAGGTCAGAAACGCCCCCCCCCCGCCCCATGCCTTATCTTTACATTAGGGTAGAGCCCCGCTATGCACCACCGCTTTAAAATATCCCATCCAGATCCCCAGACTAGACTTTTGCCCAGTGTCTGAGACTGAGGCTAAGTTCCAAACCTGCCCCATCCAAGTCAGCAACTTCTTTCCCAGTTGCTGCCCCCCCCCCGCGCCACCCCCCCACCCCCACCCCCCCCCCGTCTGCCTCAACACACTTTGGCACCTGTACTGTCACCAAGGTGACCTTGACCATGCTTAGCCATGTCGCAAGACACAGCACTGGCCAGGAAGAAGCAAACACAATTATAAAAGGTTGAATACTTTTAACTACATTTACAGCCTCTCCAAACATTACAAATCTTTATTATTGCAGACTTCGGGTCTGAGATCCACCAGAAAAGCTTGAAAGCATTCAATATTGTCTCAATATTTAAGTGCGTAATGGAACTGCATATGCAAGGAATGTTTATTTTATCAATATAATTGCGAACATGACCCATGGATCACGTGAAACAAGTTGTAAATCATAACCTGCCAGTAAGTCTTGTCAAGGTATCGAAACACAACTTCAGATTAGAGGGCCTTTCTTCTAAACCTAAATCAACTAATGCTGTTTCATCCACGAATTCAGACTCCAAACAGAGAACCATTGGTGCTCACAGAAACACAGGCAGCCTTGTTTAGCAAGTAAATAGCTTTTTGTGATCAGCAAGGGCACCACATCAAAAACAACAACTGCATGCCTGAGGGGGTGTCCTTGGGTAGGAGAATTGCCTCCAGGGCTCACCATTCCCCTACTTTCTTCTTCCCACTTGTAAGGGAAGGGCCATCACCTCAGGCCCCCAGCAACGGGCCCTAGCACCCTGAGACCTGTCCAAAATCCATGCAGATGCTGGGCTTGAGTACTCAGCAATGGCAAAGGGTAAAAAGAGCCCCAACTTCTTCAGCAGCTCTTGCCATGCAGTGCTAGGCTGCCAGAGGGCTGGCTTCCTCCATTCACCCACTGAAGTCCTCTGTCGTGCCTGTCTCCAAAGAGGTTCTAAGACAACTTGTCAATAATGTGTATATACAGATTATTAGGTTAAGTGAGAGATATGTTCCAGCTCTAAACTGTTATTACTTTTTCACACTCACATGCTAAACCCAAAAGACATCTTCACTTCGATGGACAAAAACATTTTCCTAGTCTTCGGCCAGCCACAGTAGAAAAATTGAACAACTCTCCATACTTTGGTTATTTTTTTTATAAACTCAACTATAATTTACTTAAGCCAACATTTCTCCATCTGTGTTTCAGATTCTAGGAGGTGCTAGAAAGAGTCTCATACTCCAAAAAGTTTGGAAATGCTGCATATGATGTGTAATGCTTAGAAAGTCACAAAAAACATTAGTGCATTTAGAATCTTAAAGGTTTTGGGCAGTCTTGCAGTAGAGAACCAACTGAATATTATTTAACACAGACTGATTGATTGATTGATGTATGTGTACATGTATATGTATGTACACGTGGATGAAACATCTCTTTCCAAAAACCTCACTGACAAATGTATACACCCATGTAACCACTACCACAGTAAAAAATATAGAACATTTCCATCACTCCAAAAATTTCCCTCGTTATTCTTTCCATAAATCCATAATCCAAGTCTAATGATGAGAAAAACATCACACATCCAAACTGAGGGACATTGCACAAACTACGTGACTGGTCTTCCTCAAAATGTCAAGTCATGAAAAACAAGGCAAGAAAGAGAAACTGTCCCAGATTGCAGGAGAGTAAGGAAACACCACAACTAAACACGGGATCCTGTACTGGACCTGGGGCAGTGAAAGGGCATTAAGAGAGGCTGGAGACTAGTTAATAGCAGTAAACCAATGTTGATTTTTTAGTTTTGATAAATAGACCACAATAAGGCAAAATGATAATATTAGAGGAAAATAAAACTGGATGAAGAGTGTAGGGGAACCCTCTGCACCCATTTATTATCCTACCATCTCCACAGGTCAGGAGTGCCAGCATGGCTTAGCTGGATTCCCTGCTCGAGGTCTCACTGGCTGTAAGCAAGGTGTCAGTCAGACTGCATTTCTTTCTAGAACAAGGAATATTGTTCCAAGTTCATGTAAATATTGGAAAAGTTCAGTTTCTCATAGTTATAAGACTAAAGTTTTCTGCTGGCTGTCAGTTGGAGGCCACTCTCAGCTACTAGAGCTGCCCACATCTCCTTGCCATTTGGCTCTGTCACAACATGGCAGCTCACTTCTTCAAGGTCAGCAAGAGAACCTTCCTCCAGCCTGCTAAAATGGAGTCTTATGCAGCATAATGTAATCATGGGAGTGATGTCCCATCAATTTCATGATGTACTCTAACGTGATCAAGGGACTGACATCTCATTAGCATGTTCTGTTTATTAGAAGCAAGTTAAGACCGGCTTATCCTCAAAAGGAGAGGGCTGCACAGGAGTCACCCTCAGGCCCGAGATCTGGAAGCTCTCAGTCCTTTTTGTCTGTGTGTACATGGATTCCACCATCCATTTTAAGATAGAATTTTAGAGATAAAGAGACACAAAAATGAATCTAGTCCCAACTCTTTATTTCACTGAGGAAGAAACTGAAACCCAACATGACAAAGTGACCATTTCAGGTGCATAGATGATCAATGACAATGCAAGGACCAGACCTCCAGGTCTTGTAAAAAGAAAAGGTTTCTGAAATTCTGTAAACTTTCTTTTTTAGCTTTTAAAAGTTATGTTCACTTTAGAAGAAATTCATAGCTTTCTTTGTCTTGATGTATATAGCTTCAGTTGTAAGAACACTACCAAATGCCCAATATTAAGCATTCTCTTAAGGTGGGCACAAATTAGAAAGTGTATGAAATGAGCATATTATATGTAATTGAACAAACACAATAAACGAAGTTCGGCAATAAACCTTTACCCAAATTTGGGAAGGTGTAAGACAGTCACAGTGGGAACCCTTATTACGTCCTGTAATGATCATGTTCTCTTATTCTCACACAAATTCTGCACCTAAATCTTTTCATCTTTAATTATCTTGCTCAGATTATTTCACAACAAACAAAATATCTTTCAATTACAGGTGTAATAGTTCATCTGGGCAATTACAAGTGATACTAGCTCATATTTGGGTCAATTAAGAGGCTTTGTTGCTTAGGGTCTATTTTTCACATGGCAAAATCATAGCTGTGTTGTTCTCTAGGGTGTGGCATGAAGGATGGAAAAGCAGTTGTTTCACTTCGTTGGTTTTTCTTAATGAATATCATGGATGTTTGTCAGAAACCTTTAGGTAGCCCAGTTTAAAAGAAAAATAAGACTCTCACTAAATTAATTTTTAGAACAGTAGTTTTTGTGCAGTGCAAAATCCATAAACTACAGCATAGTATAACAAGAAGGCATTTCAAAATGACAACTAAAATGACCCATTTATATGAAAAATAACATTTTAGCTCTTCTGTGCTGACAGATCCAAAATAAGGATTACAAGAGAATTCTTAAGAATTAGAAAACTAGCAAATTGGGTTTACAAAGTATTCTTTCATGCTTCCCAGGAAGCACAGAATTGAAAAACAAAATACATTGTATTGAAAGCATTTTTCCACGATACCCGTAAAGGAATGAACAGAAAGAGTCGGGTAAACTACAGCAATTACTCAAATTTATCCATGAATCCTGAATACGAGGAGTAGCTAAGCAGGTTCATTTTGTCTCTTCAGTCCCTCCCATCACCATGAAGACCAAGTGGGCAAACTTGGCATGACTGTTAGTGGGACATGAGCTCTGAGAGAAGTCACAGAAGGGCCACATCTCATGTTCCAAGGAACCACGCTAGGATCACAGACGCCAAAGCTGGCTCATCTTCAAAATCAGATAACACCACACACAGAGAGAAGTGCATAGCGAAGAAACTGTGGTTAGATCACTATGCCCAAATCATCTATGAACTATGATTGAAACCAAAGCAGCCTTAGAATTTTTGAGCTATAAGGAATCTTAATGATTATCAAATGAATGCACCCACATCTTGTAGTGAAACATTAAATCGTGTTTGAAAATGGCATGTACATTGGGAAGTACAATTTAAGTTGTATTTTTCATGCTTATATGTGTTATTCTAAAATAACTTTTTATTAAACTATATTCTAATGCTAATTCATATTTCTAAGGTACGTATTACGTCAACATGTTTAAGATTATGCAACATTTCAGTGTTTTCCCAAAAGTGCCATAGCCAAAGGCTTTACTTTAAGAGATGATCTAATATTGCTTGTAGATCTGAAATCAGAGAGGTGACTAGCAAGATAAAGGAATATGACTTTAAAAGCATCAATCTTCTCTGGATCAAATTATTTGCAAGTGCTCCTTAGCTCCCTCAGGAAAGAAAAGGAACTGCTGACATCCTGGAAAAGAAACAGGCTAAGTACACATTACTGAGGACTCGGGCTCTCTTGTTCTCTTTTATGCAGACTCTTTGACAAATATAAGGTGAGTCAAGCACAGTCAATTCTTATCAGCTCTTCCCAAAACTTATCAAGAGAAATAATGGAATTTCTAGCAAACTACATGCATACTCAAGCACATGCATAAGCCCATCCATGCCTTGTATAAACTGTCCAAACCCAAAAGAATATTTAAAGTAAGGCCCTTTTTAAGGAGTCATTATTCTAGACATAACATTGCTCAGCATAATTCACACTCCTCTCAAATACATCTCAAAGAAAGCAAACTTTCAGCGCCCCTGGTCAGAATGTGATTGTTCATGGCCTTCCCAGAAGGAAATTTAATTACTGCCTATCACAAAGCGCAAATTGCCTTTTTGCTACAAATCAATTTTTTGAGTTATGTATGGCTGGTTTCTCAGATTATGACTGACCCCTGGATGGGTGGACAAACCAATGGGAAGAGCCAGGACTGGTTAGCATTAAGACCTCCACACCCCAAAGGGCAACAGGACACTCTTCATATGTGCCCTGGCCTGACAAGTTTCCATTGTGATAATAAATACTAGAATGAAATGAATTGAATAATTAAGACCCTGAGCTCAAATCTAACTGATTATATCCTTTCTTTTCAATGCTAGTTCTTATGCTGTCCTTTCCCCAGGAAAATCACAAACTAATTGCCAAAGTCCCTTACACAGAATCTAGACACATCTATGAGCTTGAGGCATTTTTGGCGGGGCATCAGCATTAAGAAAGTTAGTTATGATAACCAATGGCGCCTCTGTGTCCTTCATACATGTTGTGCTACACGTGTTTTGTGTACTAACTCACTCAACCCTTTCCATAACTCTTAGATCAGAGGCTCCAAAAGTGTGGTCCATGGATCCCTGGGAGTTCCTCAGGGCACTTTCATATTTTTATTATTTTATTTTAATATTTTATAATTGTTTTATATTTTGTATACCTTACTAATGTTTTAAAATATTTTTACTTCTATAATCTTTATAATAATTTTTATAATACTATGAAGACGCTGTTTGCCTTTCTCACTGTGTTGACATGGGCACTGAGGGCACAAAAGCAACAGGGGGTGAAACTTGCAGTGCCTGACCACAAACCAGTGCAGTGGCACCAAACCATGTGGGCAGTCATGGTATTCTTCACCACCAAGCACTACAAGGTTTTTAAAAAGCCAGTTTTACTTAAGAATGTTTTTGCTAAAGGAGTAAAACAAAAACTTATTTTATTAAATTTTCACCCTTAAGTACACATCTTTTTAATGTTCCATGAGATAAATGGGAGGTTCTCATAAAACACCCTCTACCATACATGGAAGATGACAGCTGTCTTGAGGAAATGGGCTTGTACAGTTGTCTGAGTCATGAGCTGATCCAACTGCTCTTTTCTTGGAATGCCATTTTCTATAGTACTTGAAAGACTGACCTACTGATCAACTGTGATTATTCAAATGGATATCTGGCAGACATTTTCTTGAATATGACGAAGTAAGCATGTAACTTCAAGAAAAACAACTGAGTATTTGTTTCCAAGGAAAAATTGGAGCCTTTGAGCAAAACTTAGAAACTGAAAAACAATATCTATTATAGTGAACTTGACATGTTTTCAACACTTAGAGTCTTTTTACATGAAATCAGTAGTAATATTAATGAATATGGGATTTTTTGTGTTATCATGTAATAAGGCATGTCAACATTTGGAAGATCTAGATAACTCAGTGAACATATGCATAATGTTACAAAATCTTTCAGAGTATGAGATCCATTCAAAGTGCCAGATAGACCAAGGAATTTTAATGTAATCCAGAATGAAAAGTTTACTGATACACTTTCAGTTTATACATTACAACTGGCCTTTAAGAAACTACTACTTGTTGAGTTTTGGTGTAGTATCAAAGAACAGTACCCACATCCATCGGAAAAGTTTATTAAAATATGAGGCCAGATTTTCTTCATATACTTTAATCAAAACAACATAGCACAAGATTGAATGCAGGAGCAGATATGAATCTGGCTGTCTCCTATTATTAAAGAGACGTAGAAGACGGTAAAGAGATTGGAAAATTGTAAAACAATGCCAGTGTTCTAAATATTTTCTTTGTTTTGGAAAATATAATTATTTTTCATTAAAAAGTATGTTATTTATATTAGTTTTAAATGACTTTTATAGGGAGATTTTAGAGTTTCTCATTTTAAATTTCTAATATGGGGAACTAATATGGACTTTTTGGGGTCCTCAATATTTTTTATGGGTGTAAACAGGTTCTGAGACCAAGAATGTTGAGACCTGCTACCTTAGAGGTAAGTACAGCAATGAAATCCCACCTGTCTACTAAAATTCAGGCTGGTAGTAGAATTGTAGGGTAAAAACGTTAAGTTAGAGAATCTTAAAACAATGATATATTTATACCTTAGCATTTCACTTTAAAGAAAAAGATGTAAATACACATTTCTGTCCCTCTTTTGATCTACAGGTAAGACATTTTCTTTGTGTGTGGTTCTGAATTTGGAGTTTTGCAGGATCTTTCTTGCATAAACTACCTATAATGCATCACCTAAGAATTTCTCTTTTTCTTTTTTGAAGTGGAGAAAGATATTAAAAACATTCTGGAAATCAACTCAAGTGAAGGCTCTTTTTTTTACACTATTTTTTCACATCCAACTTAATTTTTACAAAAAACCCAACTCTCTACACACAGACATCTTACTGGGTTATAATATGAAAACTATTTTACTTACAATAATAATTTCAATAGGCACACACAGGTTTGGGAACAAATGCAATAATATCAGTAAGCATAACATTCTTAGAGAAGAATTGCTACAGTTGACTTAAAACACACACCGATAAATCATTAGACTTTTAAGAATCTTTTAAGAAACGAAGCACTTCTTATGGGCAATGTGACCATGTTTACAGTTAGGCAACCTGTAGATCTGTTTATTCTAAAGTTTTATATGATCTTTTTTGTGCACGCATTCTACTTTTGCATTTTAACCTTGCCTAACCCCAGGACTATTCCAAAATTGACTGGACAAGACTGATATAACCCTGGTTTTTAAGCTGAGTTGGGAAATATTTATTTAGCTACTCAAGAGGCAACCAGTTTTCTAATTGTGGAGACTGAACAGCCCAATAAGTCCCTTTCTTTGGGAAATTAGAAATTTTGATGTGGCTGCACTCCTCCAAAGTAGGAAGCAAACATCCTTTCCAGTTTAAGATGAATATCTGTTATCTGCCTTCTCATGTTTTCAACCAGGTGCCTAAAAGATTTATATAGATTTGTGTTTCAGGGGTGGAAAAAAGATAATTTGCTTCAAGTAAATTTTCCTATACTTATTTTTTAAAAATTTCTAGATGGGTGACACAAATAGTTCAGCACATTTGATTCTACTCATATCATGGGGTGGAATTGCTTCAAGGCTCACCATCACATAGCATCTGCACGGCCTGAAATGAAATCCCTGTATCAGGAAAAGCACAGCAAGAACATCCAGCTTTTTCAGAAAAACAACATGGCTGCTTTGTGGTCAGCCATGGCCTCCAGGAGAGTCTCACCCTCTAAGAAAAAGTAGCTAAACAAACTGGAGAAGGTCTGTTGTCCACGCCGCTTCCAACACAAACACATAGAAAACCATACATAGCTGTAAGAGAATTTTTTTCTGGAGTAGACCTTATGTGTAGATAGTGATAGGAAGAGTTCAGAGAACAGGTTCAGAGGGTAATCAAAATAAAAGACAAGCTCATATCTTCACTGTCTCTCTTTCTTATTATTTGAGAATCACTTCAGACTTTTGGGTCTCCCCTGAATGCTGCGCTTTACCTCTTGGTTTGCTACTCTTCCCAAGATTAAAATTTGTGATATATTTTAGTCAGGACTTAGGCAATTTGATGGTGGGGAAAAAGGCAATAACCAAACAAATTCATTTTAAAATTAAAATGTAGTAACATGTAGTTTTTTAAGGTGATTTTTAGTTCTCACTTCTCTGTTTATTTGTTTTTATTGAAGTTGATTGTCTTTGAGACATATGAGAAATGAGAGCATTATCTGGCATTTTGTAACTTTATAAATACTAGAGGTAACACTTCAAATTTCTCAAATGATTCATTTTTGGAATACATTTTTTGGAGTATTGTTTTTAATCTCAACATTTCTGTTGGTGAACTAATACTGGTGACATTACTTTAAGGTGACCATGAAGAACACATTCTATAGATTGAGCCATTGGATATCACCTGCTCTTCGAGCCTCACCCACAGATCTACATAATAATTACAACTGCAACTCATAGTAACATGTTCAAGAAGAGAAAGAAGTCTCTACACACACATGAGTATTCCCTCACCAATCATAAACTACCGCCAAAATCATAAAATCATAGGATTTTTAATCAACAAGAGATGCTAAACATCATTTAGCTGAGCCCCTGAAGAAATCAGGGCCCAATTTTCTTCAGATAAAGAGAAAATTGACCATGATATATACAGCTGTTCTAAAGAGAGCATAATCACTTTTGTTCCTAAAACGTATAGAAAATTGTTTTAAAATAAATGAATGGTGTTTCACATGCAGGTTTGTACTGTATGATTGCTTAAATTGAATTTTCCAAAATGCTGGCACCTGGAAAACCGATATGAGTCCATTAATAGCCTCCAGCAGCCCAAACTTTGGTTTTAGTGCAGCCTTAAACAAAGCCCCCGCCCCCAAAGCGAACAACAGGATCTATCAGAACGATTTTCAGGCACCCTCAGATGGCTGGAAAAGCAGGTTTGGAGCTAGAGTGGGGAGAGGTAGGAAGGAAACCATCAAGAGAACTAGAGAGGCAATTTCGTCAAATTTGCTGCTCAGCAAGTTCACAGAAAGAAGCATTTGTTAGCTCCTCTGCTCTCCTGATCCAACATTATCCACTTTCCTCATGCTACATCAGCAGCTGAACACATAACCTTTTATGTCTGTCTGTAATCCATTATTTAAGGAGGCTATGCATAATCCATCACCGTAGGTACCTTCCTGCTCCATGACTACCACACATGCACGCAGTACTAAACAAGGAATTATACTAATGGACAAGGAAAAGTTATTCATCTTAAACAATGAGAAAAGACTTTGTGTGTTTATTGGTTGACTGCCGGAGGGTGACCCTGGGCTGCAAAAAAGAGCATTATTTGAAAGATAACAATGCATAGGCAACGTGTGCATAGGCAGACAGACTTGGGTTCACTTGGACTTTATGAAAATTATTCAACTTCCATGAAACTCAGTTTCCTCATTGGTAAAATAGATTTTTCACATTCTCCTGCTTGGAATATTGTAAAGATTTCAGAAAACATATGTAAAGACCTGGCCCTGCACCTGATCCACAGGAAAGATTCAGTACATTAACGGCATCAGCGGCGGTGGCCGTAGGAAGAGCAACACTTCCTTACAAGTCCTTCTAACCACAAAAACTGAGATCCAGGACTTGCTTTTGAAGTATATGAACAAAGATAGGGTTCCCCCACAAGTGCTCTGAGTCTGTTAGTTCCCCCAGATAGTGATTGGTCCTCAGCCAGAAAAGAATGTGGTTGAGGGGGTTCATCTGGTCATATAAGCTTTAGATATTGTAGGTTAAGAAGGAATAATATTTCCTTACTAAAGATTTCCTTGGGATTTAATATGCTAATGCATAGTGAACCTCTCCTAGAGGGTAGTATGATATGAAACACACCCCGAAAGCTTATTCAATGGCAGAATTATTTTTGAAGGAGCATCATATAAGACTAGTGATTTATGGGGAAAAAAATGGAAACTGCTGCTCTACATGTACAATTGATCACAAAAAACCAGTTTGACAATGTAAATGGAGACTTGTGCAATAAATGTTAGCATGCATACAATAGAATTCTTCTTTGATAATTTTATTAATAATATCAACAACTCTACAGATCTCTTTCTGCCTTGTTGTTTGTACAGTCTAAGGACATACCTAAAAAGTCAACCTACACTGTCCTGCGGGAGCTGTGGGTTATCCAGTCGGTGTCTCAGAAACCGGGGCAAGCGCAGCTCTGGAGTTTGGTGACTTCAAATCAGCACTTCATTAATTCGGCCACTAAGGCAGGGACCTGACTTCTGGAAGAGGCCATCGGGGTGGGCCAGAGCAATCAGAATTCTCCCAGTTCTGTACAGAATTTTGTCACTTAAACCTCAAACCAACATTTTGTGTAACTAAAGCCTTACAAAGTCTTATGAAAGCATATCCTTTAGTTTCTGCTTCTAACTTCTGACTCCACTGGAGGGGAAAAAAAAAAGTCAAAGAAACTGAATAAGAGATGAATGCTAGGCCAGCCTCCATTATAGAAACTACCTCATCTCATAATTTAGGCAAAACCCAAGGCTCCCGAGCCAAGCACGGAAGAAGGCAGGGGAGTCACTGGTCCACGACGGCGCAGACTGGCAAACCAGGAACCCCCTTTCCTCTTGCTGAATTTGAATAGATGGTGTCCAAGAACACGAGTGAGGAAAAGCGGGCATGGTGTGTGCAAAGGCGAGGATTGAGGGGTGAAAGTAGCCTCTAACTATTATTGAAGGGACACTGAGGGGACAGGGCCTCAGCAATAGCTCTGCCTTAAAGTTTATGATTAGCAATCTACTTCAACATGTTTTTAAGTTATCAAAGGACTGAACACAAAAGTACCAATATTCCTTGGAGAGAGAATACATTAAACATTCTACGCACCCCACGTTGAGCAAATATTCACGGAGTGTCCACTTTGTTATAGATGCTGGTGTTACAGCAATAAACAAAACAAACAGAAGTCCCTGCCCCTATACAGTTTGCATTCTATTGTGATTGTGAACAACTAAAAAGCCTCTGATGTTAGTTTTGATGTTACAGCCCACTTAGAACTGGGTTGGAATAAGAGCTTGTTCAAGCATGTCCAGAAGATGATGAACATTGCCCGTGGAGAGCAGGCCAGGACGAGTATAAACGACTGTCAGGAAAGTCTGAAGCCTGAAGATCCTAGGCACTGAACCCATGAGGTGTATGTGTGTGTGCACATGCACGTGTGTGTGCATTATGTTTGGAATGGATATTGAAAGCATTCACACAAAGAAAACCGAGGCCAGTTTGCCAACTTCAAGATTTGTCCCAGGCCTGGCTCAAATAAAAATGATATGAGAAACAAAAATAAATTGATGCCCATAAAGTACTTTGCTAAGGCAGCACTGCCATCTCTATAGTAAGTCTAATAAATTTCATTAACTATTTACATAGGCTTTGCTAATTGCAAAGGGTACTTGGGGAATTCTAAGAGGGTGCATACTTTTAACGGGTGAATAGAAATTCTGAGTCTGACAATACAGTTTTAAAATAAATTGGGGGAGGTAAAATGGTGTAATAAACATAGCGGACTCCTTCAAATTGCCTGCCTGGCTTAAGGGACAGCCTGTGAGCTCACAGTCAGGCCGATAACCCTGGTCCCAGCCACAGCTGACTGAAACCGGAAGGATACCAGATCCAACTTTGGAAAATAAGATTATCCTTCCTGGCAGTTTGTCATCAGAGCTATACAACTCTAATTTAGTCTGTGCTAATCTCTTTTATACAGAGTATCTTATTAATTCTCAAAATTTATGAGGGATTGTTGTCCCCACCTCAGCAACATGATATTGAGGACCATGGAATAATGCATCTTTCTCCTCCCTTGTCCCACATGGAGACTGAAAAGCAGAGTCGGAAGCAAAAGGAGAGAAGAAGGAAATAGATGTAAAGAGAGAAGCTGCTTGGTACCTGATGGTTTTGAGAGTGCTAACTTTAGTACTAAGGAGAAGCTGCAGATGGTATTGTCCAAAGATGACCAAAACTGTGTCCCCCATTCCACAAGCACTTCCAAAGCCTTGCCATTCACATCTCTATCAAGACGTGGAGTCCGGTTCCTCCCTCTAGAGCCTGCTGGGTGGAGCTTGACTTGTAACCAATAGAACATGGCAGATTTAGTGGCATGTGACTTCTGAAGCTAGGTCACTAGAAGCATTACAGCTTGTGCCTTTCGAACTGGAATACTCTCCTTGGAATCCTGAGCCACTACAGAAGAAGTCTGAGTACCCTGAAGCCACCACGTTGTGAGGAAGCCCAAGCTACACGGAGAGGTCACATAAATGTTCCAGCAGAGCACCAAATGAGGCTCCACTGACAATCAGCCTCAACCATGATGACACCTCCAGAACTCCAGGCCCCAAATGCCGATGCATCCCCAGCCTCTAAATC
The DNA here is from genome assembly GCF_041296265.1 of Equus caballus. Classification (NCBI taxonomy): domain Eukaryota; kingdom Metazoa; phylum Chordata; class Mammalia; order Perissodactyla; family Equidae; genus Equus; species Equus caballus. The sequence continues at coordinate 44,440,455 of NC_091691.1, forward strand.
TTCCAGCTGAAGCCTCGGGCATCGTGGAGCAGAGGCAAGCCAACCCTGCTGTGTTCTGTGTGGATTACTCACCCACAGAATCTGTGAGCATATAGAATGGTTGTTTTAAGCCACAAGTTTTGGGGTTGTTTGCCAGCCATAGCAAGTGCAGCAGAGATCTGGGTTTCTTGCTACCCTAGAATTCCAGCAGACTTTACTGCATCCTGTTTTAGCCTTCCCTCAGTTTGGGGGATTTCTATCACTTGCTGACAAACCATTGAAATTAATAAGAAAATTAGTATTGGGAATGGGGTTGCAGAGCAAATGTGGGACTGACTGAGCCAAGGTGGATTGGGTGCAGCAAGAAGTCTATTGCCTTGGGATGGACAGTTGGCAATGCATGCTTCATGGTAGCAATATGTCTTGTTTCTTGGGATTCAGACCCCCTATGTCATCAGACAGTGAGGCTTTAGGGGAATTCATTTTCTTAAGTGCCAGAAAATCAGGTTGTGTTAGTGCTTCCTGATGGCCTCCAGTAAAGGCAAGAGGCAATGTGAACTCCATTCCAGAGCTGCCCCGTGGAAACCAATGCAGAGAGAACGGAGGGCACCCCAGGAGACCGCATGGCTCCAGGCCACAAATCCACTGTTAGCTTGGCCACATTGCAGGGGCCAGATTCATGTGCGTGTGTGTCCGTGTGTGTGACAAACAGGATTGCTAGCAATTGGAATGAGGATACATAGGAGGAGCTGGAAGTTTTAGCAAACCCTTTACGATGGACCTTCTCCATTGTCAAGCAGAAACGATGATGATGCTTCCCTTTGTAACACTCAGTTGACTGTAATGAAACATTTTGGCAACACTCGAAAGCAGATTTGAGGAGAACTTCTCCCTGCAACCCACACCAAAACTCCAGTCCATCATATCTCACTCGTGCTCTGAGGTTGTTAAGAGAAAACACAAAATAGGTGGAGGCCCAGAGTTTCCACTAAAAGTCAGAAGCCCCAAAGGTATGAGTTAGCCCTGGGAGTTTATCAAGCCAGGAGCTTCACAGAGACACCGCAGCAATGTTCCCGATGTTAGTCTCTAGCAAACAGAGTTCTCAAAAGTGAAACTGGCAGACAGCTGACTAAGGTTTTACGAGAATGGTTCTGCAAGAAAAATTGTTCAAACCAACATCCACCTAAAATCTTCAAGCACAACTGGGTGAGAAAGACGATGCCTTTGGTTTGGAGTATGATGAGAAATATCAGGGTGCGCAGTGCTTTCCCTCTCGGACCCTCTATTTTTCTTCCTGACTGTTTTTGGCAGCAAATCTCTGAAACCGAATTTTGACAAAAGGCAGTACCAGAGTGGGGCTGAAGTTACTGCGCATTACGTGTGATTCTATAGTGGCCGTAATTAGAAGGGAAATTTGAGGGGTCCTGGAGAAAGGGAGTGAACATTTCTGGGTGCCTACCTTGTCACTTTGAAATAATCCCTCTCCCCTGACTCTCACAGAGACATTTTAAAGTTACGTATTGTGACCACTTTAAGGAGGGAAATCTAATGCTTGGAAAAGTGAAGTGACTGACCGGAGGCAAACTAATGGCAGGAATTCAAATAAAATTCCGCCCCATTCCGAGTCAGACTCTTTCTACCACACGCCCTGCCCTGTGCCCCAGGGTGCATCGAAGTTAGGGCTGCAGGGGAGGTGCCAAGTCAAATGACAACCAGCTTTACATTCTGAACCAGCCATGGTCCCAATGGTGATAACTAAAAATGAGAAAGAAACCAGGGCAGCGGGCAGAAAAATTGATCTCTGAGGACTCAGAGTAATGAAATCCTCGGATAAGGCAGGTCTGCAGCAGACATACAGCCGACCTCCCATTCGGTCAAGGAAACACCTCTTCAGCCCCCTGCAGACGCCCTCAGCTTCTGCTTGAGGAAGTCCAGCTGGGGTGGGGGTGCAATGCTGTGCAACTTAATGTCAGAAGGTCCTTCCTCAGGTTGGACCAAAATCTGTCTCCCTGTGTCTGCTCGTTGCTTCCTGTTCTTTTCTCTGGAGCAACACAATATACATTTACTTCCTTTTCTACAGGTCAGAATGTCATGTTTGAAGGCCACTGTCAGCTCTCTTGTAAGGAGCGATCCAGGCTGAACACTCTCTCTTCTTTCAATTAGTCCATTTGTGACATAGTCTTTTGACCTTCAACATCTTGGTGGCCCAAGAGAACTGTTCAAATATGTTACAAATAACTTGAATCACACCTTATAATTATGACTTGGATAGAAAACAGACAGTATTTCCATAAAAATAGGCATAGGAGATTTTTTAATTTTCAGAGTTGAAAATTTGAATTGTTTAGCTTCCTAAATCTATAAATATTCTCTTTAAAACTCTTAATTTCTTTCCTAACTTCTTTGTCCTACACTCAAGCTGGATTGGCCTCCCAAAAGCATTTCTCATCACGCCGTGATACCAAAGTGCACAGGAAATGTTTGATCGTAAAGAACTTGCGGCCGTCCTCCCAGACGCCCACGTCTCAATGCCTGAGCCTTTTGATAGACGTTACTGCTTTTAATTCTCATCTTCCGGGCATTTAGTAAGTCAGTGGAGAACTGGGCTGTTTCCAAAATCCTACTTGAAAGTTAATCTTTAATAAAAAATGTCTCAATGTAGCAAGTGATCTATGATCATTGCCTGTCTGGGCTTCCCAACCACAGCTCCAGACAGTCGAGGAGAATTCTGGAAGGGGCAGCTGTTTTATGCCATTTACACATCTCCCTTCCAGCAAAACACTATGGATTGCCTTGTTGTGAAACTGAAAAAGAAGATACATTCAAATTACAACTCATCTCTCCACCTTCAGCCTTATTAACTATTTTTAAGATGGTAATAACAACAATAACTTACCCATTGCTTCAACTCTCATTTTCTTAATGTGATTTCAGCCACTCATCTTCCAAAGATGAGTTCAACAACAGATAAGTTCCAAACCAATTCCATTCCTTTCAGTGGCTGCTCCATGTGCCTTTGTAGGATTGTAGCTTTCAATGTCCCCGCTGCTGGAAGTGTTGGGAGTTGAGTCCTTCTCCAAGAATTGCCCTCAACTAAAAAGGGCCACTTCACCCAAGCTTACACTCTCTTCCCAGGGGCATCCCCCTTCCAATGACAAGACAGGGAGTGAGGCATAGAGAGGCCTCGACCCTTGTCTCAAGGCCAGATAACTCTGAAGAACCAGCCTGGCCTGGCCCCAGAACTCCTCACAGGATTGGCTGAGGCCTCTACCGCAGTCACCTCACAGTTCAAATTCTCCCCAGCCCGATCCTGCTCACCTTACCTCTAACAGGTGCTGTTCCCCAAAAGCCTTCCCCATTAAACCACCCACACGTAAATCTCAGTCAGTGTCCTAGGGAACCAAATTACTATATCTACAATACAGAAGAAGGAAAGACATCCAGAGTCGAAGTCAACCTAGATCTGACATGTGCCATATTATTACATATACTATCTATGGATCCTACATATATGCTAAATCTAAAACTGAGCAATTACTTATTATTTCAAGCAGCCTCAAAATACATCCCCCAAAGTTACAAAAGTTAGAGCACTTTATTGTTATTATCATGAACATTTATCAAAATTAGTCTAATCATCAATTCCAGTTTTTCACTGAAATAAAAACACACAGCAGATATTGGATTAAGCTACATATTTAGCTTAATTTAACATCTTAATAAGGAATTTAGTTTACTTATAATGAAGAATTTCTTGGCAACATGTGCAACTCTTTGAAGTTATTTGAAGGATTATGAGCTTGTAGGAAATATTAATAATTTCTCCTATATCTGGAATGGGTGAAATAGATTTATCGCCTTAAACGTGAATATATGTGACTTTTTGTTCAGTAGTGTAGTAAAATAAGGACAAGATGAAAATCAGAAGACTTGGTTTCCACTCCAGACTACATCCCTAACTAGTTCTGCGACCTCTTGCAGCTCACTTTACTCCCTGGTCTCTATTCCTTTTTGTGGAATAAAGAAAGAGTCTATGATGTGCTTCCATATGCAACTCTACAACTGTAGGATGACATCCTAAGGCCTTTGATGTCATTGTTCAAGATCTCAGTACTATTAAAGAATAATGGCAAAGAATGGGAAATTTCTAAAGACACGACCTCTACAGAGGCACTATGGAAATTCTTCCTCAATAACAGTTTTAAACTATGCAGTGTACAGCATAGGAAAATTCTGCTCTCTGCTACTTGTACCCACATCAACAAATAGCAAGTCTGGCACATAGTGGGGACTCAAATTCTCGATAAATGAGTAAGTGATTGTTAAGCAAATGGAAGTTTCCTTTCCTGGTCACTATCCCACAGGAACTCTGCTTATCCAAAAGGAATATAATAAATTCTAGCCAAAGAATAAACCCATGTATCAGATATTTTACCATTGTCTATTTATCAGTCTACTTGAAGAAAATGATATCTATTTGGAAAATATTTCAGAAGAGAAATAATATCCAAATATCTGACTGTGATCTAAGTATTTCGACTAAGGCAGCATGTTTAAATTATCGAGTTGCTGGTTAGAGTAATCTTTTTAAATTGTTTTGCGGAGAAAGTGCCTTCAAAATGCTTCCCCAAAAGTTGCAGGGCTGCAGCTATATGGACTGTGTGCTGCGATCAGTTCTTGTTCTTAGACTTAGCTCATGACGGTTTTGAAGGGATTTTGTTTGACATTTCAGTGGGTTCAGCATCAGTATAGATGGGCACAGCTCTCTCGTGCTGTGATCCAAGGGCGTACCTGCACGCCTGCCGAAGCTTCACCTCCAGGGCCGCCGGCTCGCGCTGGCCATGTCAGCGGGTGTGCAGTGTTGAGAGTGTGGAGTTTGCAGTCACACAGTGTCTATTTTGAGTCCTAGCTCCACTACTAGTTAGATATGTTTTCTCATCTGTAAATTGTGGGTAGAAATAGATTACTATAAGAGGTCATACAAATAAAATGCTTAGCACAGTACCTAACATGTATTGAGCACTTATATATATATCTATGACAGCACATCTTATTAGTAAAGCAGGCCATTTCAAATACTTGGAATTATTTTTAATTTACAAAATAAGTTCAGGTGATGATTGAGATCTCTGGTTTTGAAATTTTATAATTCCTTAGTTTGAATTTTTAAGCTGATGTAAAATCAAGTGGATTTTTGAGTCTAAGATGTAATCATTTCCCCTGTACTTTAAAATGACCAGCTCGAAAGATCGTGCAGCGTTTCACTCAAGGAAGATGGATACTCCAAAAGCTGAGAGCAAAACAATACTAGGGAGACAAATATCTTGTAGTTGAATACCAACTAAAGAAATGGTGACACATCAGTATACTTAAACACTGCAGGTAGCCAAAATGGTCTGTTTCAAATGTGAATTCTATTGCTACTTGGAAATGCATCTATGAAACCTTACATGGGAAAAGCAAAATGTCAAGGAGTATGAGCCACTGTACACAGAGAGTTATCATGTCGGGTTTTGTTTACGCATCTCTCATATCTGCACCTTTGCCTTCTGTACTATCAGGAGGGCCCTCCAGTCTTCTCCAGGTGCTTCCATGCTCCATGCCAGCTGTAAATAGCAATGTCTGCAACCACACACCTGTAAGAACAAGGCAACTAAGATTTCAGACCCATCGGGGTTAAAGGCTTGGGTTACTCCACCAATCAAAGCACCCAGCTTGGCTGAAGTGCTGGTTAATGGTGAGGAAACCTTGAATGGGCAGTAAAGAGAGGAAATGAAGACTATTAAGTAGGATCCCAAGGCCAGCTACAGCTGCGGAGACTGTAGCTTGGCTCACGGACCCCCTTGCAATCTTGCAAGAGACTGCAACTGACCATCTCTGCTTTCTGGGAAAGAGTGAGGTCATCTTCTTTCCTGGCTATTTCGTTTGTAAAGAATGGAGATGTGCCAGGATGCTTAAATCAATTCTCCAAATGTGGTATACAAACAGCAGAGCATTTTCCTATTAAATCAGTTTTCTGGATGATAGTCTTTTTACATTAAATAAATATATTATAAATTGAAATATGAAAATCAGGTAATTTTTGAGATAATAAGAAAAATGAAGGACTCTCTCTCACTTGCTGCCTGCAGCTTTGGCCCAGGCCCCCAGACCTCCAGAGCTCCCTGTCATGTCTCTCAGACTGGACATAATAAGATTTGAAATTTTGAGGCGCCCTGCTTTAGGTGTTAGAGGTTTATGATAATGACTAAAGGGAACTCAGAAAATAGCTCAGAAGCAGCACAGCCAGCTCTCATGATGAAATGAACATGCACCTCATTGTCTGAACGCAGCATGACTACGCCATCTTGAATAGCTTCCAGAAGCAGATGCTGGCCGCTTCCTCTTGACTGACTATATCATTCCCATGGCAAGGCCTCTCTGTTGTGGCTCTTTCCTCCAAGTCTTTCACTCCTGCCTCTTGTTGTGCTTATCTTTTGCTTTTGCTAGTTTGCCTCTCTGTTTCACATTGAAAAAATACGAGATTGTGCCAGCTGGTAACTGCTCACTATGAAGCATCCCTAATGAGCAACATCCTTGTGCTAAAACACCTCATGAGCCAGAATTGCATCCTACGCTGGGTCGCTGTTGGTTAATGCCCAACCCTGCCCCATCAGTTTTGGGCAGTGTACCTGGCTTTTGTGGGTATCTGCCTTCGTCTGAAAGAAGACACTCAGCTTTCATCAAATTCTCAAAGGTACCCATGACACGCAGAAAGGTAGCCAGCATTGCTCTAAATATAATATTTTTTCCTGTGTGTGTATAAGATATGTATTAAAGATGTTCCAGTGGATCCACTTTTTCTAATTGAGGTATAATTGACATATAACATTATATTAGTTTCAGGTGTACAACATAATGATCAGATATTTGTACATGTTGTAAAATGGTCATCACAATAAGTCTAGTTAACATCCATCACCACAAGTAGTTACAAATTTTTTTCTTATGAAGGCAACTTTTAAGATCTACTCCCTTAGCAACTTTCAAATATACAATACAGTATTCTTAACCATAGTCACCATGCTGTACATTTCATCTCCAGGACTTATTTATTTTATAACTGGAAGTTCATACCTTTTGACCCCCTTCACTCATTTCACCCACCACTACCCCCTGCCTCTGGCAACCACCAATCTCTTCTCTGTATCTATGAGCTTGATTTTTTGTTGTTGTTGTTGTTTTTAGATTCCATGTATAGGAGAGATCATATGGTATTTTTCCTTCTCTGTCTGACTTATTTCACTCAGCATAATGCCCTCAATATCCATCTGTGTTGTCACAAATGGCAAGATTTCCTTCTTTTTTATGGCGGAATAATATTCCAGTGTCTGTGTGTGTGTGCATGTGCGTGCATGTGTGTGTGTGTGTATTTGTCAATCACATCTTCTTTATCCATTCATCCATCAATGGACATTTAGGTTGTTTCCCTATCTTGGCTATTATAAATAACGCTGCAATGAACATGGGGTATATATATCTCTTCGAGTTACTATGTTCATTTTCTTCAGATAAATACCCAGAAGTGGCATTGTTGCATCATGTGGTAGTTCTATTATTAATTTTTTAAGGAACATCCATACTGTTTCCCATAGTGGCCACACTAATTTACATCCCCACCAACAGGGCATAAGTGTTCCCTTTTCTCCACAGACTCATCAACACTTATCTCTTGTCTTTTTGATAACAGCTATTCTAACAGGAGAGAAGTGATGTCTCATAGTGGTTTTGAGTTGTATTTCCCTGATGATTAGTGATGTTGAGCATCTTTTTGTGTGTCTGTTGGCCATCTGTATGTCTTCTTTGGAAAAATGTCTATTCAGGTTCCTCTGCCCATTTTTTAATCAGATTGTTTGTCTTTTTGCTTTTGAGTTGTATGAGTTCTTGAAATATTTTGGACATTAATCTTTTATCAGACATTTGAAAATATTTTCTTCCATTCAGTAGGCTGCCTTTTCATTTTGTTTCTGATTTCTTTTGTTGTGCAGATGCTTTTTAGTCAGTGAATTAACTTTTATCAGTTCCCATTGTCTCCTAACATTGCAATATAATTTTTGAAAAAATTTAAACACCCTATTCAAATGAAATTTGGTATTTCTTCCCTCATATCCACAGACAGCTTAAATTACCATGTTTTTAATTATTCCATTGGCACTATAGAATACAAAGCAACTAAAATTGTCTAATTATTTCTCCCAATGAGGCATAACTCTCAAGCTCCTATTCTTCCAGAATTCAGTGAGTTATTAGTACTCAAGAGGATTTATCCCTTTGCTGCAAAGTTAGTTCCCTCCAATACTTTTAAAAAAATTGACTCCAAAATTCAACAATGGTAGGGCTAAGTGGTTTTAATAGACCCACAAAAGTCATAAACAAACACTTAACAACTTTCTATTGAAGACAATTCCATCAGTACATTGTTTCCAAATGTCTTTGGAATGCCCAGTGATCCGTCCAGTACAACGTCTTATGAGACCTAACAACTTCTGGCACAGAGGATAATTGAGTTTTACTTCTATAAAGAATGTTGTCTAAAGTTCCTTAGAGGTTTTATAAAACCAGGGAATCATTTAGTCCCAACTGTGTTTATTCCTGAAAATTTGGGCCTTAGTGTTACAGAGAGACCCTGATTACACAGGGAAGGCCTCGAGAGAGTAAACATGATCTCAGCCACTGGGAAGGAGAGCAACAGCTCACTTGCATATGCACAGAGAATTAAAAAGCAAGTGGAAAGACAAAATATTATGATTCTAGAAAAATGTACAAAGAATTTGCTCATCCAGTGAGAAAGATATTCTAGCAAATCCTAATCAGCTTAATTGAGCAGACAAAATTAGATGTTCACCTTGATGAACCTAATTATTGCAGTTTCAAAACTTCAATGGCCTTGGGGGGAGAAAACAAAAAACAACCTAGGCAGCCTCATTTTCAAGTGAAAAAACTGAAACCCAGAGAAGTTGAGTAAATTACCCCAATAGAATGCAGAGCCAGCAGTAGAAGGGAACTCTCGCTCGCACCCTTCTGTCCCCATAGGAAAGAGCTCCCCTGGTACCTAAGGGGCTATAGGAATCATTTTTTCCTAACCTGCAGCCTTAGACACAAGAGCCACAGCTCAGACAGGTAAGCAGAGCTGCTAAGAGGAGTTATAACAGTTAGCTGAAGGAGGACCAAAGGTCTTCTGATAACTTTTTTCCTCCACACTTGGACTTGTTACCTTCTTTCCCTACACCAATTTATCCAAAAAGTTGCAAATCTTTCCAAAAACATTCATAAGGCATATCTCTTTGTGAAATCATCCAGGCCGGAGTTCAGTGTTTATTTGTGATTTAAACTCACAGTCAGTGCTCTAAAGCTATTGTTATACTTTGTATTGGGTAAAAATTTGGATTTTCACTGGGATTTCACTTTAATTTCTGAAGTTAATCTTCCTGAGGTGACCAAGAATCTCCATGTGGCTAAGTCCAGTGGAATCTGATCAGTCCTCATCTTATTTGACCATCTGTAGCACTTGGCACCACTGAGTATTGTTCTCTCCTTCTTGAAACACCACTTTCTTTTGGTTTCCAGGAAAACTATAGTCTCTTGGTTTTCCTCCTACATTTTCCTCTCAATAGTCTTTGCTGGCTCATCTTCCTCCACTCAGTCATTAAATGCTGCAATTTCTCAAAGTTCATTTATAGTTCATTCATTTCACACTCTCTCACTACCCATGGCCATGTAAAGACTCCCGAATTCCTAAATCCAATTTCAATAGCTTTTATGAGATCAATTTCTATATAGTCAACTGTCTTCAGATGTCTCCAATAATATATCAGAAATATATACTTCAAACTCAACATTATACACATATAAATTGATAGTATTTCCCCAGAAAACTTCATCCTCTTCCAGCAGTCTCTACGTGAGTGAATTAGACCACCATCCAGCCATTTGGAGAAGCCCAAAATCTGGGAGTCAATCTACAGACTTCCTCTCTCTCACCCCCGTAAGTGATCCATCTCCAAATGAAGGAGGATTTTTAACTTCCTGGGTATCTCAATCTCTGCCCTCACCACCACCTTCATCCTAGAAGCCACATCTACTGCCTACCTCTGCCACCACCCCTCAACTTGTCTCCGTACACCCAGCTGCCATTCTGCAGTTGTTCTCCACATGATACTTAGAAAGGTCTTTACCAAATGCATATTTGATTAGATCACCCTCTGCTTAAAGCCCTCCAGTAGCTTATCTCAACTCCCTTTTCAAAGCCCAAGAGGCTCTTTATGGTCTGCCCATCCTGAAATCATTAGCTTCATCTCCACCATGCATGCCAGGATGCCCAAGCACCAGCCACGCCCCCAGGATGCCCAAGCACAAGTTACACCCCAGGATGCCCAAGCACCAGCCACACCCCCAGGATGCCCAATCACCAGTTACACCCCAGGATGCCCAAGCACCAGCCACACCCCCAGGATGCCCAAGCACCAGCCACACCCCCAGGATGCCCAAGCACTAGCCACACCCCTAGGATGCCCAACACCAGCTACACCATGTGCTTTCAGTTCTCCAAAGGCACTAATTTTCTCCCTGCCCCTGCCACCACCACAGGGCCCCTGAATCCATTTTCCCTCTAGCTAGAAGGCATTTCCCAAACTTTGAAAGGTCAAGTCTTGTTTCTCCTTCAGCTCTCAGCTGAAACATGACTCCCTTGGAGAGCTTTTCTGGAACCCCCATCTGAGTCGGGGCTGCTCACTCTGTGCTCTCACAGCTCCATTTGCCTTGCCTTGCCTTTGCAGCACCTGCCACAGCAGTCCTGGACAATCGTTTCTGTGGTGACTTGATTGTATGGCTCTCAGCTCTAAGCTCCATGGGAGCAGGAAGCACGCCTGGTTTTTTTTTTTCTGTACTGAATCTACAGAGCCAAGTCCACAGCCTGGCACATAGCAGACGCTTGATAAATATTTGTTGAGTAAATATCAGTCAATATTTTTACCCTTTCCCTGAAGATTTCCAAGATGTGAACTGGATTATTCAGGGGTAGATAGTTTGTCCCCAAGTTATCAGCCTAATAGATTCTCTCACCTACGCCCTCCTCCTCCTTCAACCAGCCTGACGTCACCAATTTCACCAAATATTTTCATCTCTGCTACCAGAGACAACTTACCCTCCTTCCGGAGATAGACAAAAGGGGCCATTTATTCTGCCTACTTACTCCTCATGCTAGAAACATTTTTCTGGCGAAGATATTAAAACCACTAACAAAAATCAGTTTGTGGATTTGATCAATTCTCATCACCCTAATGCCACATGAGAATAGACTCGTGAAAGTAAGCTGCAAAGATGACTAATCTAAAATAGAGGTCACAGCTGTGCCCCAGGGCAGTCATACCCAAGGTACCTGCTCTCGGCTTCAAATGAGTCACCCTGCGGTTCTGGAAAGAACAGTCTTGACAGAGATTCAAATCCTTCAGCCAAATAACTAATAAAAGGATAAAGGTCACATTGTCATATTTAGCCTCAGCAACAGGCAATAAATTTGTAAGTGTATTTTTGAATTAAGTTCCTGCTCTTAAATTTAATAGGGTACTTAGTCACTTTTATAAAAAAGATTTTAATTTTAAAAACAAATAATTCTCTTTATCCTCTGAAAAGGAAAAAGTCAGGACACCGAACTTCTGGCTGGTTATCTCTGCCAGGACAACAAGGAGGGGCCATAAGCCTCACGTATTTTTCCAGTGGAGAGTAGGCCACTAGTCAAAGTTCCTCACTGCAGACAAGAGAATGATTGATTTACGAGGGGTTATACAGATGCCTGTGTTTAAACTGGATGACTTTTAAATACTTAACCTGAAGAAGAAAGCATTTCATCTTTATCAGGCTAAGAACTTTAAAAAGCAGAAAAAAAAATTTTAAAAAGGAAAAGAAAATAGAAATTTTCAGATTGGAAGGGATCCAGATCCTTTAGCCACAATGAGATCACTCAGCACAGGAGCTAGCTCAGAAAACATGCTATACAGTGTTTGCCTTTCTCTGTCTGACTTATTTCACTTAGCATAATTCCCTCAAGAGTCCCTTCATGTTGTTGCAAATGTCAGGATTTCCTTCTGTTTTATGGCTGAATAATATTCCATTGTGTATATGTACCATTCATCTGTCGATGGACACTTAGGTTGTTTCCATTCCATTTCTTGGCTACTGTGAATAATGCTGCAGTGAACAGGAAATCCTGCCATTTGCAACAACATAGATGAAGCCTGAGGGCATTATGCTCAGTGAAATAAGTCAGACAGAGAAAAACAAATACTGTATGATCTCACTTATATGCAGAATCTAAAAAAGTTGAACTCGGAGAAACAGAGAGGACAATGGTAGTTACCAAAGGTTGCAGGGTGGGGGAATGGGGAGATGTTGTTCAAAGGGCATAAGTCTCTGTTATCAGATGAACAAGTCCTGGTGGCATAATGTGCAGCCTGGTGACTATCGTTAACAAAACTGTATCGTGTACTTGAAATTTGCTAAGAGAGTAGATCTTAAATCTTCTGACCACACACAGACAAAAGGTAACTATGTGAGGTGATGGCTGTGTTAACTTCACTGTGGATCATTTCACAATATATATACGTAAATCAAATTATCATGCTGTACACCTCAAATTTATACAATTTTACTTATCAATTATACTTCAATAAAGTTGGGGGAAAAGAAAGCATGCTATACAAAAATATAAATAATATTACCTTCATTATCACGATTATTTCCGTATTTGAAGTTTGTCTATATGCAAATAACAAATTTAGAATATTGAATTAATATAGACATTCTTCAAATCTTAAGAAAGTAGGGTTGCTGGACTTGTCTTCATTATCTGATTTTCACACTTTAGATGTGTTTATACCCACTGTACAGATAAGGAAATCAACACTCGGAGAAGAATTTGTTTGCTTAGTGGCTCTCAAAGTATAAAGGACATAAAAAGCTGAGTGGTGCTTAGAACAAGGACTCAAAAGTCAGATTCATGTGTCCACTCCTGCCTGATCACTCACTGTGTGTCCGCAGGCGAGTTCAATGACCACTCTGAGCCTCAGCTTCCCTGACTATAAATGGAGAATATAAAAATTAGATCTCCTGGAGTCGTGTCACATTCTAAGTGCAATAATGCAAGCAAAGCACTTACAGCGGTTTCTGGCACATAGTAAGTTTTTTAAAGATTTAGCTATGTTTAAAAATCACCTACACAGCTTGCTAAAAATTAAGTTTCCAGGACCCGCTTCCAGAGATCCTAATTCACTAGGACAGGGTGAGGACCTAGAAATCTGCATTTCAATACAGTGATTTGGAGAATTGCTATTAGTGCAACCAAATATACCCAATGCCAAAGTCCACGTGGCCTCACTCGGAAGCAAGTTCTTTGGCGCTTCCCCATTTTGATTGATATCGCTGTGATTTCCCAAAGGTGCTGAATGCTATTGCAATCTAGCACCTTCCTAAATATTACATCCATCTACATCAACTTAAAAGAATTTCACTTTTTTGTCTCTTAGAAGCTCCCCTAAGTCATGGTAACCTAAAAGTAAAGAGTCAAAATGAGAGGCAGAGACGCATTTATTTGGGGATCAAAGAATTGCAATTGGGGAGCACACATTCAGGTAGAAACCCAAATGTGTCCTGCTAGGGAGCAAAAGTCAGGGGCTTTTAAAGGCCAAGAAGGGAGGTTTGCATTGCAAAGAACATTAATTGGGGTTGGTGGCAGAAAGCTAACCTTGGCTAAACATAATTGATTGCTAAGGCTAGAGGGAGGCAGAAGCCCATCGCTGTGAGGAGCTGCAGCGTCCTCAGAATATTTGTGTCTTGACTCTGTTCAAAAATTCATGTTCTGCCCGATGAGGACACGCAAAGATACACTTTATTAACAGCCTCCTAGCTCTGTTGTAAGGCCCTTGGACATAAGTGACTCCATTTTGTTTCACATTTCACAGTCACAATATCTTCCATGAAGCTGACCCTAACTTTCAGTGTCCCATGGACCTGTCCTGACTGGGCCATCATGACCTTCAGTCACTCACATCAAGGACTTGACTCGTGTCCTCTCTAGACTAAAACCGCATCTCCCAAGGGGCTGCAGAGGGTCAGAGCACCCCTGGGAGCAGCCGTGTTTCCAGGCTGACTCCAGTTTGGTTTTGCTGTTCCCACCCTTAAACCAGAAGACCGGTAAGCCCCACATATCGAACAGTGGTTTGTGAAATTCCTTGATGTTATTACAAGGAGACAACCAAGCTGCCTCCTAAAACATCTTAAACAAATAGTCTTAAACCAAGGACTGTATTTTATATAATATATACCCAGTGCTTTCTGGAAAAATAGAGTGTATAACTTTATTTTCACCATATTGTTTTTGGAAAATGGGCCTCAGCAACCAAAGGCAACCACTCAACATTCCAATCCAACATCGTCTTCCACTATCTGGGCAATGAAATCATATTTGGTCGGGATTTTAGTTGCCCTCCAGGAATGATAAACTCTGTAATATAGACGTTCTAAGAAGCAAACAAAAGCAAAAAAGAGCTGTATATGCAGCTTTTTTTAATGACCAAGTGATCTGACAATAGAAGAAGCAAACAGTGGCGTTACTGCACATTGTAGATCAGATATTCACTTTGAATGAGGCTCTTTGAAGCCTTCAGTGGCTCAATTTGGAAACAAAGAAACCCCATGGAAGATGTCAAAGCAGGAAATAGCTCTCTAGTGTGCTACAGATGTGATAACTGAAAAATCAAAATTCATTAATCCTTTTTTAATTTGTAGTAAATTCAGTCTTGTTGACATATTGGAGGACCAACACTCTTTTCTATCAATAGAACATACCCCAAGTGTTCACAATCTCCTGCTCAAAGACGACAGGACAGGCTCAAGTACTTTGTGTTATCAAAATAACCCTGTGGGGTTTTTTCTCTACCGCTTCAGGAAATCCAGTCACCCTGTGTGTGGACGGGCAGGAAGAGAAAGAGCAATAAATGAGTATTCTTCACAAGGGGTCCACTGTCTTCCTCACCCACTACACTGAACAGCTGAGGAAACATCAGCTTTTACTGAACATTCCATAAATGAAAGGAAATGAAGTCATTAAAAGGTCACAAATATGAAGGTTAGGAAGGTATATAAACAAAGGTTTATAACCGTTAAAACCGTGTAGCCTGCACAATTACTATCATAAGAGACAGAAATTGTGCTGTTAAGGCCATTGGTTGGAGTAAGACTTGCAGCAAAAACTATACATAACCTTCAGTCCATTTTTAGGAATCTATCCAATGGAAGCAAAAATATCAGTATATAAAGATAAATAAAAAATAAATGTTTATTACATTTACGTGTGCTTTAAAAAGAAAAATCTGAGATAGATGTAGAGATCTATATCTACTTATCTCAGACATCTCTATTTACATCTATCTATGGATATGGACAGTCCGTTCTTGTAAAAACAATTACACGTTACCTGTGAGCTGGAAGGAAAGTGCAGAAGAACACGTACATGGCTGCTGTCCTGCATGAGTGGGGGACTTAGGAGGGGACGGTGTCAGGGTCTTCCGAGCTGTTTCTCTCCTCTTGGGCATTGTCTAAATGGGCTATTTATGTCATTTGTGAAAGGAAATTTAACTTTAAAATTTAATAAAGAAGAGACTGTGAGGAAATGTAGCAGTATATAGTTGCTGGGTAAAGGCGAAGGGATCTTCAGTTTTTGGAGACATTTCTTTAAGTACTCAGTGCTTTTAAAATCATCTAGTTCTACCTACTTCATAATATATATTACATTTTTAAATTTAAAATAAGCATTTGAGATGTACATTTTGGAAAAAACCTACTTTTTAGACTGCAGTATTTCTTTCTATCTAGTCCTAATAAATAAACATTCAGCGGCTTTCTGGAAGAGTAAATGTGGCCCCATACCCTTTTGGAGAGCATTTGCCAAGAGGAAGCACAGTGTGCTGGCACAAGCAGTGATTTCGTGTCAGAAAACCCGGTGGCCCTACTGGCTTTACCACTTACTAGTGGACACAGCAAATATCTTTGAGTCTGAATTTCATATCCTTAGTGTCATTAACAATGGAATAATAATATAGTATATCCATATCATATCCATATAATAATGTGTAGTATTGCTGAAGGCCTGCTCTGGGCGAAGCATATTGCTAAGCCCGTTGAACAGATGATTGCTAAGTCTCACAGTAACAGCATGAAGTAGACATTATCATCCCCGTTTTATAGGTAAAAAGATTGAAGCGCAGAAACCTGGTAGGTGACATGCCCAGTAACTAAATGATCATATGTTCTCAGGACATTCTTTTCATACCTTTGAAAGGTAATTTTAAATTTCTAACTTTCGTCCCAGGCTTCAGCGACACTGAGAGCCCGCCGCTCCCTCACCCTCTTACTTGAAGATGAGGGGAGCTGTGCCTGAGGAAGAGGGAGGCAGCTTCTTCCAGCCCAGACAGCGTGGCTGCCGCCAGCACTGGGACCAGATCCCCCCAGGCGCCTGTGTCACCCTTCCACGGCCTGTCCGCAGACCTGAGCTTGCCCCTATGCCTGCTCCCCTGGTCAAAGTGATCACTCCTTTTTTTCAGAAAACAATAGTACTTGTTTCCCTTGCCTGGTATTAACTAGTGGTCTAGATGGTACGATGCTCCTCAGGGCTGGGGCTCACCCGTCTCCGTGTGTCCCCAGTGCCTGGCACAGTGCTTGGTATAGAGTTTTCATTCAACCGAAACTTAATAAAAACACACGCGAAATGAGACTTGATTATTTTACAAAACAAAGCTACTCCATATCTTCCTGGAACTACTACCTTTCAAATGGTAGTGTCCTTAAAAAATAAGAATTTGACTTTCTATAGAAAGTATTTTTTAATCTAACTGTAGAAGTGTTTTTAAATAATTAAAATATTTTTGACAGAAATATACACTTCAGTCCCAACGTTTCCATCAATAAGGAAATAGTTACATACAGCAATAAATTCACAGTACAGCATTATATGCAAAAGTTGAAAAGAAGTTAATCTATATGTACTAACATGGAAAGAATTATCAACACAAATGATCCACAACCAATCTGTAAATCAAAATTGGGGTGACTTTATTATGAGCTGGATCTGAGGACTAGCCTGGGTCTTCCTTCCCCAAGGAAGGAAGGGCACCAAAGAAGTGGGGTATACAGAGCGGTTATGTACCATCTTGGAACAAAGAGTAGGCATCACATATGATAGGAAAGTCCCTTTTACAATAGTCAGGAGACTGCCTCGCCAGCACAGGGAGTCACACAGCAGGTAGCAGGTCTGCTGTCTCAGGTCTGTTGTCTCCAGCTGGGTGGTCACAGGCGAGCACAGCAATCAGTTCCTAGCCTAGGGAGAGACGCTTATCCTTAAGGAAATGCCAATGTGGGGGAAATTGCATCTTTATTTGTTCTTGTCTTTGGGACATAGCAAATGCTTAAAGGAGATACAGAATGCATGCTCAACAGCCACGTCAGGCCCTTTTGGAAAAATAAGGTCAGGCCCAATTATGTTTATACCAAATGGTTTCCTCATATATGCCAATATATCCTATTGCTTGCCATTTGTTTATCAGATCTTTAAACATAATGTTTTCTGAAGACAGCAATTCGGAGAAATATAAGTAGAGTATTCTCTCACTTTTTAACTAAGGTAAGTGAATCAGGTATTCAGACGGATGAAAATAAATTTTCAGAGGACTTCTATAATTTTAATAGTTTTTAAAACAGCTCTCCCCACCACACATACATAAATCTCATCATGTCAATAAAAATAAAGAGAGAAAGAGACTGCCTGCTCTTATCCAAAAAGGATTCTTGGCAAGGCTATGATTCTAGCCTGTTCTACCTGCAAAGGATTGGAAGCTCTCTTAGAGGAGCCCCTGTCGCAGAGAGCCCAGAGCCTGCCGGAGAAGACCAGGCCAGGAAGCAGATTTCTGGGGGAGAAGGTCAGATGAGCAAATAGTCTCCGGAGATGAGGATCAGCTGCCTTCCGCCGACCTGCCCTGCGCCCTTGTAGCCCTTTTCTCCCACGGTGGACTTGCTCACATCAGTGGAAGAGCGGCCAGCAGACCCTCCATGCAGCAAGGCCCCTGCAGCCACGGTGTCCAGGCTGAAGGGCGGGGTGTCAAGGTGAGCAGGGGTGGAGTTTCCAGCAGGCACGGCTCACGGCAGGAATCTGGTGTGAAGCTGAAAAGGCAGCCTGGGACGGGTGACACTAGTGTGAACGCCAGGACCTGGGCATTTTTCCCAATGAACAAAGGGTGATTCACAAGCAAAATTATTTCATAATGCTTAGCTATTTTTAGTTGATTCACTCACTTGACTAATCTGATTATAACTTGTTACTAAAGATGCTGGCAAACTGGTAAACAAGTAACAGTGGTTACTTGTTATAGACCCAGTTATTCTCCCACAGACTGTGTAACTGATGCAATGTCTTCCATCCCAACCAGGTAATAGTGTCAGCTAAGTGCTAACACCTGCAGCAACCAGAGACGGCCTTTCAAAGGAAGGACACAGAGCTTACAGACACTCCTGACAACAGGCTCTTCCGGGGTCACGGCTGGCTATCCAGCTACCCACAGATAGCCCAAACTCAAATCTTCTGTCTGCAGATGTGCCTTTAAAAAGTTTGACTGGCATTACTGCTTTTTTACTTCTGGTAATTGCTTTAAAAGAACAAAGCTCTTTGTTTAAGGGGGGCCCAGGGATCTCATAATTGCCACTAGGCACATGAGAGGTTCCTAGACTTTCTAAACAGTTTCTCTTTTAACATTAAATATTAAATTCCTAATGTTTGGCCTAAATGTAGATGCTCCCCAGGGAGGGGGAGGGGATGCTCTCAGGAAGATCATGGAGACTGGTGTGTGACACCCCGTGGTCGCTCGCCTCAGAGCCACAACGCACACAGCATAACTCAGGCGGGGCGCAGGGCCGATCCGTGCCCACGTATCCAACAAGCCCTGCTGGAAACACAACATGCTGCCATGTCCCAGCAGCGTCTTGGGCTGCAGCCTCACTAAAACTATTCCTACGTTGCAGCAAATTATGATTCATCTGTCCGCCCACGATGAATCCAGTTGAATCAATTCTCGAAGGCGTAGTTCTGGAATCTTTAGGAGCTCCAATCCATCCCATGCAGGTGCTCACCTCCTGAACCTCTCTTTGCCCTCCAACGGTTGATATCTCTTCTTTTTTCCAGAATTTTCCACCTGTAACTAAGAGTAATTTCCACAAAATTAAGTACTATAACTGGGACTTTGGAGAAGCAGAGGAGACTAGAACAAAGCCCTTCAGCACGAGGGTGCACACCACTCATTCCACCACCACCTCTTGGCTTTGATGTTAATCAGAAGCTGTTCAGTGAACCCATCTGCCTGAACGGATGATCCAGGCATGCAAAAGAGCAGACTAGGGGCAAACCTCAACTTGCCCTTTCCAGACACAAGACCAGTTCTCAAAGTAATGTCTTGTTTGCGCAGAAAGTCTGCGCTCTGATAAAAGGTCATCTGCTTACAATTTTATGATACAAACCTCAAATCTACAAACAGCAGGAATTTCTGCTTCCGGGTTAACTGGTCACCTGCTGCATAGGAAACAATGCATAGGATCCAGGGAGCTGGGCTTCTGAGACACTTAGAAACAAGCGCCAATAAAACCTAGCTTCCCAACCTGGCTCTCGCTTTGCACTAACTAGTTCTCCACTAGTTAAATAATTATATTTGCAGATTGGTTTGCATGGATTATTTAATCTTCACATGTGAATCAGGCGTTATTAGCACCATTAAAAGGTGAAAAAACTGGGAGAGGACTTCATCCAGGCCTCTCTGGGTCTCAGACCTTAGCAATCCCTACACACGAGGCAGCCCACCCGGGCTGCGGGTTATTAGGAGCCCTTCTCTAAAGAACCTAAAGTGACAAAAGTGGAAGTCTCAGCAGTGGGGGTGGTCGGCGTAGACAATCCCTGCTAAGTGCATGCACGCCGGGCTCTGTGCAGTGCTGGACGGACACCTGCGTCTTCAACATGCACAACAACCCTGACACAGGTCCACACACAGCCCCATTTACAAAGGAGTGGATGGAAGTCTACGTTATCATCTGGGGCAATATGGAGGGCTTCATCACCTGGCTCTCTTTCACCCTGTTTACTCCTTCCAGAAATAAGTGGAAGGATAAAGCCTCACTCTACAATTTGAGGTAGAACTAATTGTGTAACAAAGTCCTATGTTACCAGAAACTTCTGCACACAAGGCTGTCTTGACGTGCTGGGCCTTGAGGGTGAGAGGTGGTGTCTCCACAGAATAAAAATGACAAAGAGAGGGACATCAGGGTCAACTCTCCAAGACAAGACGAGCCCTATCCCAGAGAGGACCAGGGCTGGCAGTGTCACCTCTGGTTTTCCTGGATAATCCCAAGGGTCCCCTGCGATGGTGTAGGTTTCATGGGACAGATAAAGCACTTGCTTAGAGGAGCAATTACGTAAGACTCACCCAAATGTGAGACAGTGAGGAGGACAGGGACAGAGGCAGCCCCAATATTCCCAGTGGAAAATTAAAGTCACCTGCAGACATTTGCAGTTGCTTAGGTAGAAGAGCAGTTATAGGAACACCTACTTTGACATTTTACTCTCCTTTTAAAAACACTTTAAATCTGGTGTAAGTTAGGGAGCGTCATTTTTAAACCCAAAACATCTTTTATAATAGAAATTTTAACACCATTAATAACCAACTACAATGTGCTATTCAGAAACAGTGCCAGCCAGCTCACACACAGACATGACACCCATGGGGCCCGGAGGCCAGGTGCTGCGCGTCTCCAGCAGGGAGCGCCGGGCTCCAGCCTGGGTTCTCAGTCTCTCATCCGCTTTAAATCACCAGGTTTCAGCTGTGGTGCTGTTCAACAGGTCAGCGCTAGGAGGTAGTTCATCCGTCAAATGGAAGGAGATTAGGACATAGGAGTTCTCAGCAATCCCTTCTTTCAGTTCATTGTTTTAGAGACTACTAAACCAAACCTAATTTAACCCAAAGCGGCTAAAACTTAACCCAAGGGGTTATGTGGTTAAGTGAAGCTCACGCCCGGAGCTGCCCACCTCCCCTGGCCCCTCTCCCTCTCATTTGCAAGGAGCAAACTCAACTCTGAAGAGGAAAGTGAGAGTTTATGTCCAAATGAATGCTCCAGTGATGGAGAGACCTATCCGTGGCCTCAGTAACGCGGCTCTGCTGTCCTTCAGACATGTGATTACAGTAGTAGCAGCAGCACTGTTGGTGGGGCTCCGTGGCTTAAATGAAACAAACATTATTCATAGGAAAACCCTTTCTTTCCACCTCACCTTATGACGTGGTAAACAAACTTTGGGCAGCTGGTTCTACTTTGCTTTGCTGATGCTAATTTTGAAACGAGTCTGCACTCCTGAACATGCGCCCAGGGCCAACATTATGAATGCCTAAGTGTGAGACTGCACTCTTGGCAGGCACTACTGAACATCCCTCCCCTCCTGGTGCCCCGCTGCGCCTTTCTCTGACTGCCTTTCTCTGGGTTCCTTCCTCTGCGGTTCTCTTTTAAACGCTCCTGTGAGGCTAGACACGTTAAGTAACTCACGCCAAAACGATAGCTATTTCTTCAGATATTTTCCTCCTGACTGAGGACCTGGGTAACATGAGAAGAGCAGGAGCGGATGAGACAGCTTCATCAGAAAAGGAAAAGGTGGCATGGGAAACTCTTCACACTTCTTCCTGGAGTTGGCCCTGGAAGCTATCAGCACGTTGACATGGGCCGTGCATGCTGGCTGAAGGCGGGAAGACAGGACGAAATGCTCACCATGGAGAACCCTCAGGAAGAAAACGCTGCACACAAATGACAGAGAGTTGATTAAACTAAATACCACAAAAGAATTTGTTAATTATGCCATGGTCACTCTCAAGGAAAGCTGAAGTGCTGATGCGGGTGTGGTTCATTATCAACTCACGAAAATAACATTTTCATTCCATGTCGTCTCCAGCAAGACTGAGTGACCTGCAAGACGAAAAGTCACTTTCAGATTTTTTCTTTTTTTCTCAGCTTTACTGGGATATAATTGACATATAACACTGTAAGTTTAAGGTGTACAACATGTTATCTGACATACTTATATATCACAGTATAATTACCACCAAGGCATTAGCTAACACCTTCATCATGTCACATAATTACCACTTCTTTTCTGTGGTGAAAACATTTAAGATCCACTCTTTTAGCAACTTTCAAGTATATAATACAGTATTGTTAACTATAAGCACAGTGCTGTGGATTAGATCCTCAGAACTTATTTATCTTCTAACTGGAAGTTTGTACTCTTTGACCAACATTCCCCCTTAATCAAACAAAATGTTCAAAAGCATTACCTTACAAATAGGAGCTGGGGAAGTTTATCCTCAGAGAGCAGAGGGAACAACTTTTAGGGACACCTTGGCCTCAGCAACGGAAGAGGCAGAGGGAGTGGCCAGTCATAGCACCCTTACCTCTGGGGGAGGGGCTGTGCAAATCAATTAAACTCCCTGAATTTCAACACCCTCCTCTGTGACTCTCACGATAACCTCACTTTCAGAGTCAGTATGAAAACTCTAAAACTTCAGTTATTGAATTCCCGTTGGAGAGAGTCTCAAATGCCAGTGGCGATGTGTGCATTACCACCTGTGACTAAAAGGGAAGCAGTGTTAATCTCTTCACCAAAAGAATGAAGACTCTGCCTGAAATACTTCTGCACGTATCTTCAAGTGACTTACTCATCCTTCAAGACAGCCCCTGTGTCACCTTGTCCAGAAAGCCTTCTCTGAACCAGAGTCTAAGTTGCGTGCATTCCTTCCGTGCTTCCATCTCCTACACAACATAATGCAAACGTAAAGTTGACTGCTCCGTGAGGAATTGCTAATGCCTGTGCTTATTTCCTCCATTGGACTGTAAGCCCCATCAGGATAAGGTCATCTTCTTGAACCTCTGTATTCCCAACATATCCTCTGGGATGACGCCGGGCCACACTAACACTGTCTCTCCTGAACTGTGCAAGAATTTCCTAAAGGAACCTCCTCTTGTTTTCCTGCTCCCTCTAACCTGTTGTCCACAAGGTCACCAGAGTGATCTTCTCAAAATGAAAATCTGACGCCAGCTGCTCTGCATAAAAATCCTTGAGTAGCTTCTCATTGCCCTTATGACATAGGCCAGAACCCTGAGGATACATTGGAAAGTCCTGGTTCATATCAGACTTGGCCCACCTTCCTGCTCCCTTGGTCTTGTGCGACACTGACTTCAGTTACTTCTAAAAGAATAAGCTGTTTGAAATGCCCTTTTTACAGTAACTCCAGTTTACCTTTAAGCTAAAGTGAGGTGCCTCTTCCTCCAGGAAGGCTTCTGACCTTGCACCCTAACCTTCTACCAGCTAGATCCGATCCCCCATTCTCTGTTCTCAGAGCATCCATAACCTCCTCTTGAGCACATTTCACATTTAAACTGTTGCTAAGTAATTAATTGTGAAACTATTTGCTTATTGTCCACATCCTCCATTAGAATAAAAAACTCCATGAAGGCAGAGCTATATTTGTCTTTTCACTGTGGGATTACCAGGAGCTAGTAGGTACTCAAATGTTATTTGATGAATGGGTATTAAATAAATTTGAAAATGTTTAGAAACTGTGGAAATTCTATAAGTATATAATGGATGGATAGATGTATGATTGAAACAGCCCCCTCACTCAGCAACTTTTTTCCACATTTGTCCCCAACCCAGATTCAATTCTTCACACAAAAGTCAGAACAATTGTTTCTAATCATTATGTCAGATAATGTGTCTTATCATGTCACTCCTCTGCTTAAACTCTCTAAAACCTCACTCAAAATACCCACAGTGGGGCTGGCCCCATGGTCAAGTGCTTAAGTTTGCACACTCTGCTTTGGTGGCCTAGGATTTGCCAGTTCAGATCCTGGACATGGGCCTAGCACCAGTCATCAAGCTATGCTGCGGTGGCATCTCACATAGAAGAACTAGAATGACCTACAACTAGTATATACAACTATGTACTGGGGCTTTAGGGACAAAAAAAAAAGGAAGATTGGCAACAGATGTTAGCTCAGCGCCAATCTTTCTCATGAAAAAACAAAAAAATCCTTCTTTAAAAAACCCACCCACAGTCCTTTCAAAGGCACACCAAGTTATATACCATCTTACCCCCCATTACTCCTCTGAATACACCCTCTATTTTTCTCCCTTTGTTCCCTCCACTGCAGCCACTCTGGCTTTCTGAACGTTCTTCAAGCACACCAGATACACTCCTGCTCCATGGCCTGTCACTAGCTACTCCTTCTGCAGGGAGCAGGTCTTTTTGGAAAAGCAACCTTATAGAAGCCTCCAAATACTAACAACCAAGATCCTCTCTGAAGAAACAGACAAGTAGGGACTTTCCTGCAAAGACAGAGTAACAGGGACACGATTCACCCTCCTTCCTAAAACAACAACTCCAACAACATATGAAGCAAGGGTTTTTTAGACATTGGTTTGAAACAGGTTTTATAAAAGCAGTCCACATGTTCAAGAAGTTAGAGGGAAGATGAAACATGCTACGTACAGACATGGAAGATATTTTTTTAAAAGACTCAAATCAAAGAGACATAAAGAAAAGTACCCCAAGGGACATCATAATGAAATTGCCTAAAACTAGTGACAAAGAAAATGTTAAAAGCATCCAGAGAATAAAAGGACACATTCTAGACAAAGGAACAAAGATAAAAATGACAGCAGGCTTCTTGTTAGAAACAGTGAAAGCCAAAAGACAGTGCAGCAAGATACTTAAAATACTGAAAGAAAAACATTTCAATGCAGAAATCTAAAAGCGGTCAAAATATCTTCCAAAAACAAAGCAAAATAAAGACTTTTCAGAAATACAAAAGCTGAAAGAATTCATCACTAGCAGATAAGCATCATATGAAATGATTTTTTAAAAAATTTCTTCAGGCAGATGGAAAATGAAACCAGATGAAATCAAAGTCTAAACAAAGGAATGAAGAGCACCAGAAACTAACTATGCAGCTAAATTAAAAAGACTTTTTATTATTAAACATCCTGAAAAGATAAATTGTTTAAAAGCAAAAATAATAAAATTTTATTGGAAGATTTATAACATATATAAAAGTAAAATGTATGGGGGCCGGCCCGGAGGCACAGCAGTTAAGTGCGCACGTTCCACTTCAGCGGCCCAGGGTTCGCCGGTTTGGATCCCGGATGCAGACACGGCACCACTTGGCAAGCCATGCTGTGGTAGGCGTCCCATGTATAAAATAGAGGAAGATGGGCATGGATGTTAGCTCAGGGCCAGGCGTCCTCAGCAAAAAGAGGAGGACTGGCAGTAGTTAGCTCGGGGCTAATCTTCCTCAAAAAAAAAAACGTAAAATGTATGAAAGCAATAACACAAAAACCAGATGAGAAAAATAAAAGTGCACTGTTAAAAGGTTCTTATGTGATACATGAAAAACTATTCTCATTTGAAGGTAGGCAGTGAAAAGTTAAAGATGCATATTATAAATCCTAAGGCAACAACTGAAATAACGTAAGATAGAAATATATAAAACAAATCAACAAAAAACACAAAATGGAACTATAAAATATACTCAGTCCAAAAGAAGACAGAAAAAAGAGAGAAAAGGAAATAAAAAACAGGAGAATTTCTTAAAAATAGCAAAATAGTGGATTTAAAATCAGCAACATTAATAATCACATTAAATGTACATGGTCTAAAATCCCAATTACAAGACAGAAAATTGTCAGATTGGATTTAAAGAAATCAAACCTTATCTATAGGCTGGCCACAAGAAACCTGCTATAAATTAAAGACAAAAATAGATTAATGGTGAAAGGATGCAAAAATATATATCATGGTAACACTTATCAAAAGAAAGCTGGAGTGGCTATATTTATATCAGACAAAGTAGGATTTTAGAACAAAGAATATTACCAAGGATAAAGATGGCTATTTCCTAATGATGAAGGGGTCAAATCTTCAAAAAGACATGATTCTTAAATATTTATGCAAACAATAACAAGGTTTTAAAAGGAAACAAAAATTGAAAGAACTTATAGGAGAAATAGAAGAATTCACAACTATAGGCTGAGACTTCATCACCTCTTTTCCATAGGTGATTTTAAAAGTAAGCAAAAGAGCAGTAAAGAATATGGAAGACTTGAAAACACTATCAACCAACTTGACCTAATTGGCATTTATAGAACACTTCACTTGACAATACAGCAGAAACACATTCTTTTCAAGTAAACATAGAACATTTTCTAGGATAGACCACAATCTGGGCCATAAAAAAGTGTCTCAATTAACTTAAAAGCCTTCAAATCATAAAAAATATATTCTTTGAGCACAATGTAAACTACAAATTAATAATGGAAAGATATCAGGAAAACCCCCAAATATTTAGAAATTAAATAACATACTTCTAAATAACTCATGGATCAAAAAGAAATCAGGGGCAGGCCCAGTGGCCCAGTGGTTAAGTTCACATGTTCTGCTTCAGCAGCCTGGGGTTTGCCGATTCGGATCCTGGGTTCAGACTTATGCACCACTTGTCAAGCTATGCTGTGGCAGGCATCCCACATATAAAGTAAAGGAAGATGGGCATACATGTTAGCTCAGGGCCAATCTTCCTCAGCAAAAAGAGGAGGCTTGGTGGCAGATTTTACCATTCAGGGCTAATCTTCCTCTAAAAATAAAAGAAATAAAAATTAAATTATAAAGTATTTTAAAAGAAATTGAAAGCACTACAAATCAAAATTAGTGGGACACAGCTAAAGCAGTATGTAGAGGGAAATTTATAGCACTAAACGCATATATTAGAAAAGCTTAAGAAATATTAAAAAGAAGAAAAAATTTAACCCAAAGCAATCAGAATGAAGGAAATAATAAA
The DNA here is from genome assembly GCF_041296265.1 of Equus caballus. Lineage (NCBI taxonomy): Eukaryota > Metazoa > Chordata > Mammalia > Perissodactyla > Equidae > Equus > Equus caballus. Next base: position 44,467,428 of record NC_091691.1, read on the forward strand.
TATCAGAGTGACAATCATTTAAATAGTAAACAGTGAAATAAGAGATACAACCAATGGAACCAAAAGCTGGTTCTCTAAGAAGATCAATAAAGCAACAAACCTCTAGTACCACTAATCTGGGAAAAAAAGAGAGATGAAACAAATGACCAGCATTAGGAATGCCAGCTCTTCAGATTCCACAGATGTTAAAGAATAGAACACAAATATAAAGAACAACTTCATGCTGATAAATTTGATAATTCAGATGAAATGGCCAAATTTGTTAAGAAACAAAACTACCAAAATTCTCTGAAGAAGAAATAGGTAATCTGAGAGCCCTCTATGTACTGGAAAAATGAGTTGTAGTTCTAACCCTTCCCACAAACATTTAAGGAAGAAGCAATACCACTTGAACACAAACTCTTCCAGAAGATTGAAGAAGAGGGGATGCTTCCCAACTCATTCTATGAGGCCAGAATTACTCCAACATCAAGACCAGACAAAGATCTTGCAGTAAAAGAAAACTACAGAACAATATCCCTCATGAATAAAGATACAAAAGTTATAAACAAAATGTCAGCAAAACCAAGTCCAACAATTCATAAGAAGGAGAATACATCATGACCAAGTGGGATTATCCCAGGAGCGCAAGGTTGCTTTAACATTACAAAGTCAATCAAGGGGGCTGGCCCAGTGCATACTGGTTAAATTCAGGCACTCTGCTTCAGCAGCCCAGGGTTTGCAGCTTCCGATCCCAGGCACGGACCTACACATTGCTCATCAGGTCATGCTGCGGGGTGTCCCACATACGAAAAAGAGGAAGATTGGCACAGATGTTAGGTCAGGGCCAATCTTCCTCAGCACACACACACACACACACACACACACAAATCAGTCAATATAACTCACCATGTTAACAGACTAAAATAGAAAAGGCATATGATTATGTCAATAGATGCAGAAAAAGTATTTGAAAAAATCCAAAATATATTATTGACAAAAATGCTCATCAAATTAGAAATGAAGGAAACTTTCTTAACATGATAAAGAGCAGCAGTAAAAAGTCTACAGCTTAGGGCAGTGAAAATACTCTGTGTGATTGTCTAATGATGGATATACGTCATTGTACATTTGTCCAAATCCATAGTGAACCCTAATGTAAACTATGGACTTTGGGTGATAATGATGTGTCAGTGTAGGTTCATCAGTATAACAAATGCACCCTCATGGTGGGATGTTGATAATGAGGGAGGCTATGCATGTGTAGGGCCGTGAGTATATGGGAAATCTCTGTACCTTCCTCTCAATCTTGCTGTGAACCTAAAGTGGTTCTGAAAGAATAAAGTCTTTTAGAAAACCTACAGCTAAAACAATCCTTAAACATGCTATTTAGTGGTGAAAGACTTTATGGTTTCCCACTAAAATCAGAAGCAAGTCAAGAATGTCTATTCTCACCACGTCTATTCAACTTTGTACTAGAACTTCTAACCTCTGCAATAAAGACAAAGAAGTAAAATTCATCTCAGTTGAAATAGAAAAAGGAAAACACTCTTTATTCTCAGACAACAAGGTTATCTGTGTAGAAATCCTACAGAATCTCAAAAAAAAGCTATGAGAAGTAACAGGAGAGGTTAGCAATGTTGCTGAATATAAGATATACAAAATCAATTGTATTTCTATGTGTTAACAATGAACAGTTAGAAATTTAAATTAAAACAATACCGCTTACAATAGCATTAGAAAATATAAAATACTTAGGAATAAATCTTAAAAAGAGGTGAAAGAACTTTACACTGAAAACTATAAACATTGCTGAGAGGAAATTAAAGAAGACCTAAATAAATGGAGACACATACTATCTTCATAAATCAAAAGACTCAGTATGGTTAAGGGGTCCATTCTCTCCAAGCTGATCTACAGAGTCTAGACATACAAGCAAAAATCCCAGCACAGATGTTTGTAGAAATTGACCAACGGTATATAGCACTGCAGCGCTACGAAGCAACTTTTAAAAATGGAGCAGATTTACATGAACAGATTTGAAAAGAATCCATATCAAAAATTAAGTAAAAAGAGATGCTTTCAAACGAAATGTCTGGCATGATTGAATATAGCAAAAACACCGTAAAACTATGTCTGTGCATATGTGTACAGCCACAGAGAGGCACAAGGAAGGGTCTGTGGTGATGGTTACTAACCTATCAACTGTGGCTACTTCAGGGGCAGTGGGAGGAAAAGGGAGAGCTTTACTTTTTAATTCATATACTTCAGAACAAGACAAGTAAAGTATTATAAAAAATCTACTTTTTTTTGCATTTTTGTTGTTTCTAAATTTTCTATTTCTATAAAACTATTCTTCAAAAGCATTTTTAACGAAACCCTTGCTGCTGACCTCAAATATCCACTTCTATTAAGCAAATCTGTTTAAATTAGACTGCAGACTTCGAGGCTCTCATCACTATTTTTCTGGCCTGCAAATCACGTTGAAAGTAATAGAGGAGTGGACTGGACAACAGAATGACCGAAAGCCCACAGCTGTCGTAGCCGGTTCTCAGCCAGGCTATGGGAACAGAGATGGTCCAAGCGTACACTGTGGCAAGTCCCTGGCAAAATAGTTTTCCTTGACCGGTTTTCCCCTCCCGAGAAAGGCACCAGGCTTGTAAAACTTAGTATATCACATAACCTCACAAGGGCTGGCCTCGAAACACTTTCTTCTAACACATTGTTAAAAGCAGAACACCCTCTCCATCCTTATTACATTCCAGACAGCAGCTTGGGCTGGTTTCATTCCACAAGGGAAGAGCAGGTTCTGGAAACAACCCAGTCCAAGTGTTTCTCACAGTTGCATTTGGTTTCGCTTAGATAATTCTTGGCATAGCGTGTCCTCCCTCTCTAGCTGACCATTCTGTTTCAAGGAAATGAGAAGATAATATATTATACTCCTCTAAGTCCAGACAGGTCCACTATGAAAAATGTTGCCAACGAAACCCCTTTCATCATCATAGGATTGTTCTGGACCAAGGTCTGTGCGTGTCATAGCAGCCTCTAAATTCTGAGATCACCTACCTCCTTCCCTGTCGCTGGGCATTCAACTTTCATCTGTTCCCATCACTGCAGTTGCTCCCAGGTGTGTGCAGGTCTGAAAGGCACCAATCCAAAAGGTTTGCTTGCTATTCCAAGCCAAGGTCAAGCTCACTGCTGAACTGCATTTAGCGTGTTCCCTCAAGTGTGCCAACTCTGTAGGAAAGGTAAGTTTCTTTATCCTGTAGAAAAGGTATAGTTTCTGCACTTCAGTGGACAAGATGGTGGTGGGGGGAAGAAAGGGTTAATGGAAAAATGAAGAAGAAGGGTGGAGTTCTGTGATCTGGAAAGCAAGGCTCTCCCGTGTTGTCTGATTCACCCACGGCTATCAATGTTCATCAGAGATCCACCTGGGAATGGATAACAACCATGCTGTTAGAGCAAGATAATCCAATTTTCAAGCAACAGCAGCTCCAAGATACAGTATTAATTCCAGCTGAATCCATCCTCTTAAAGCAACATGAGCAGGGGCATTTAGAATATTAGACCTTTGTTATATGTAGTGGCTTGTTAAGAAGTCAAATTTCATCAAGAGATGAAAGCAAATGGCTTCATTAATGGAATCCGTATGCTCTTTAGTTACCCAGCCTCCCCAAAACTTACCACTGAATTGATTCGAAGCACCTTAAATATCAGTTTACAAATTGGACACAGATTGCTTGCAATCTACATTTCTAAACAAGAAAACAAATAAGCATTCTTTCTCTAATCCTCTATAGACTATCCTTACCTTGATATCTCCAGGTGGCTCCTTTTTCTAATTCATTAGACCTTGTAATGGGAAATTAGAATGACTTTTCAAGCCATAAAAACACAACTGATATTGTAATATTTATTATTTATGTCTATGAGTTTGTGCTTATACATGCATTTTATAGAACACAAGAGATATTATAAAAAAGGGAGTAAAACCATAGGGATTTTGGTAATGAGACACCTGATAGTTCACATCTAGGAGAAGTTTGTTGCACCACTTCTATACTGGGACCAGGACACACTTCTTGAGCTCCTACTGTCTACTTAGAGGGTACAAATTAGTTGTTATTGTCCTGAAGGAACCATTCTGAAACTATTTCATGATATTTTCTGGACTACACTTCATTTCCCCTAATGCATTTTGTGAACACAAACATTGATGAATATATAAAAGACATGTTTATCACTTCGCCTTTCAGATGTATTCTTCATTTTTCTCATCCTTTTTCCAACATCTCATCTACCAGGCATTTTCTACCTGTTGTGATCACCTGGTTTATATGCTCACTCTTTTCTTAATCCTAACATGAATTTCCACCTCCATGGAGCCTTATCTGCCAAAAATATGATATCACTATTTTTTTTCCGAGATGTTTTTGTCTTTGAAAGTTGGAAAATAAAGTGGCATGGGAAAACAGTGCTTAATATAGGAATGATCACAACTCCTTCAGCACCCACGGAGACAGTAAAGGGGAGTAGACAGGGCTTAGCGCAAGTAGAGAGGGCAAATTCATTTATTTAAATGTGCTAGTTCTTTATCTCTTGGATAAGGTACAGCCTCCTAGCGGTTGTTTCCAGGGACTAAAAGACTCTAAAGAAAAATGACATCAAGAAAATTGTCTCAAGAGACAGAACTTTGAAAGAACGACAGAAGGGTCTCCAAGTGATGTCTAGGCTGTGGTCTGCCGCAGAGTTACCAAACAATACTGGCCCTGGTGATGGAGAAAGCCGCCAACTCTGACCAGTGGGTCCAGTTAGCCCGAAGCAAATGCAGTCAATGCTTGTAGATGAATCGTAAATGCTTCTGCCTCCTGAGGGAGAAGCCATGAGAGAAGCCACAACTACACAACAGAAATTAAAGACTCTTAGTACACGTGGGCAGGGGTGGGGGAAAAGACAGCAGGGAAGAAGTGGCAGAGTGTACCAAAGAGAGCCCACCCACCGCCTGGAGGGCCAGGCCTGAGCGCTAACCTCACTAAGTCAAGGTCACTCCAGGTGACTCACTGGCCTTATCTATAAGACGAGACTGCATGAAAAGATGCTGAGATCTCCCTTTCTCCAAAACGGTGTAACTTCAACGACTTTACATTCTGATCTTGGTGCATCTTTCAGTGGATGTGAAACTGCCCATAAGTGAGGCAATGTTTCCTGAACCAACCATTCTGCAAATTTGAGAGTTTTATAAGCAACCTGGGAAAACCATAACATAGAGGGTAAAATAAAACATGGCTTCAGCCTCCACCTTAATGTGACAGTAAATAACTAATTAAGAAAGATCAATAAAACTTGGACCCGGCCTTTACCTGTAGTGTACGCAACAGGAGGGCTCCTGGGAGCGCTGAGCAATCTAGAAACCAGGCAGGAGCTCCCTCCTTCCCTACAAACACTCACACCGGAGAGGGAAACTAATGGGGGAGGCCACCCCTTTGAGGGAAAATCACATGAAATTAGTTCTTGGCGCTATGCTAGTCACTTTGAAGGAACAATATGGGTGAAGCTGCTGCCAGGAGGGACATAATGCCCCTAAGGCCCTATCAAAGGGAAACAAGATGACACAAAGGAAACAACGAAGCGACTACCCGTGTGGACACCGTCAGTCCTGAAGGTACCTGACCAGCCCAGCCTCGCGAGACTTACAAAGGGAACGGGATGAGTGAGTCCTAAAGGATGCTTACACTAAAGCATCAGATGAAGCAGGAGGAAGCATGTGACATCAGAGCAGGACACAACCCTTGAGGGATGGGAGAAAGCCAGCTCGACTGCACTCAAGGATACTGAGGACCAGCCAGGACTAATGGGCATTAGGAAAGGGAGGAGCTGATTATGGAGGACGCTGAAAACCGCTCGAGCCACGAAGAAGTTTGGGTCAACCCACAAGTGCTGATATGGAACAATCTTCAAGACATAAGGTTGACTGAAAAGCACAAAACGCAAAACATTGACTTTATATGACACACTGCTTCTTTAACAAGCTACATGGGCCTGTGTGCTTACAAGAGCAGGGAAACTTCTGAACGACACACAGCAAACTATTATTTGTGGTTGCCTCAGAGGAGGGGTCCTGGGAGTCTGGGGCGGGAGCAGGAGATTTACGTTTTACTGTCTGCATTTTTTAACTATTTGAACAAATGGAGGGAGAGAGAAAGGGGGAAAAGAAATGAGAGAGGAAGGAGAGAAGTGGATAGAGGAGTCTAGACTCGAAGCAATAGGCTGCTAACTCTCCTCTTCTATTTCATCAGAAATGTTGAAGATTGGTAAGTCAACCAGCAGGTTAGGTAAGTCAACTAGTAGGTTGGATCAGACAGAACACTCTAGACATCGACTAAAGAAATGTGATGAAAGGGGCAAAAGAAAGCAAACTTTGGGTTGAGTAGGAGTGTTGAAAAGAAACAAGTTCTACTATAGAAAAAAGGGCCATGGTCTTACACTATGGGTTGCTCATAGCAACTGTAATTTATCAAAAACAAAAAATTCCTCAAGAAAGGGGAAACAATAATATTGAAATCATTATCAAAATAAATTTTTTGCTGCTTTTTCAGTTTTATAGGCCACATTGTTTAGAATTCAAAAGAAAAATGAAGATTATCAAAATAACATCTACAAGACAGATTTTACTTCTTAGAAGAAAATCTATGCACTTCCAAGTTATCATTCAAGGTTTTCAGCAACAATTACTATTCTTAAACACAATCCTCCACCCATCTGAACAACCCTGGAAGAAGTTATTTAATAACAAGAAGTAGAGTGATTCAACAGATCACCACGTGCCGGCCTGTCTCGTCAATCCTGCGGCCGACGCCAGCATCCCTCCAGCCGCTGCCTCCAGCGCTCAGGTTTCAGCCAAGGCTGACTTCACCAGAGCGTGCTGCGCATCGTAACAAGGATCCCATCAGAAGACCACATGTGAACATTCAAGGAGGCAAAACCTAATCCGTTTACAATATTTGTCCCACCATTTTAAAGATTGCAACATGCACATTAAATCGTTGAGTATATGACAGCATGACGTTGGTAGTCAGACAGCAAGTGTCCCAGGACTTCCTGGGCTGTCACAGGGGCATTCCAGGGGAATCCCTGACCCAGGCCTGAGCCCTGGGACTGCCCGGCTTGGTGCCAGTGATTATCTTCAAAGCCGGAGGCGAGCTGAAAGGAAAAGTGGCCTGTTGGGCCACTTGATTAAGTGTTAGTTGGAGAATTTTCCACCGCGCATACATTTTGCAGTGCAGTTCAGGAGGGAGAAAAAAACAACGACTCTCTTGCAAATAATCTATGGGGAAATGCTTGTTTATGAAGAAGCCCACTGCCCCCAGGCCCACCAAAATGGACAAAGCATTAGTCTACAAATGTATGTCAGGAGTGGGCTCCTAATCCCTTCCAGATGGTGGCTTTGTCCCCCTGTCCCTGTGAGAGGGCTGTCTGCAAAAGCATCCGGCCCGCCATCTGTTAGGACTTCAGAGGCTTTTAGAGGCAACAAGAACCCAAATAAGGATTTGAGAGAGTGAAATAGATGCCCGTCTCTCCTTTTCCTGTTCTCTGTCTTATTGTCAGAGGTGCTTTCCTGGCCGTTTTCCTGTGGAGCTAATGGCAGTGGGATGGTTTAGAGCAGGAGCGGCGAGCTGCAGCCCCCAGGGTTCACTTTGTATAAAGTTTTATTGGGAACACACACGCCCTCCTTTATTTACGTATTCTTCATGGCTGCTTTCGTGAAACAATGACTGAACTGAATTGTGACAGAGACCATACAGCCTGTAAGGTTTAAGATATTTACTATCTGGCCCTTTGAAGAAAAAGTTTGCCAACCTCTGGCTTAGAGGCTGGGAGCAGGACTGGTAGGTTTCTACTTCATCAAATCCCACCCCACCTGTCACAACCTCTGCCTCAAGTTTCATAGGCTAGAGGTGGCTTCCCTGGGGAGCAAACGAGTTCAGATACAGCATATTGAGAAGAAGTCTAAATCATGATCCTGTCACTTAGAAGGTGGCCGGTTCCCTCTGACCCATCCACCATATTGGCAGGACGATACTTTGTTGTTGAAGACCAACTCGATCCCAGTGGTTTGGTATAAACTGAGAATGTAGCAAAAGGTGCTTTAGGCTTTTGGTGCCGTATAGGTGGGGGTCCCTAGAGGGACTGATTCACGTGGCCGCCTCGGGTGAGCAGATATGGTAGGACTATGTGTGCCTTTGCTGCAAGTAGAAAGACAGAGAGACACGAGCCCCCTCTTATCTCATGCATCTGACATCATCCATCTGACGTTGGTGGGTCAGATTTCTCAGTGAGCAATGGGAGTTGTACCTTGGGTGAGGGTCTGGGCGGAGTCAGTCATTTGAAATGAGAAGTTTGGAGGAGAGGGAGCCATTCTTCTAGTGTCCCAGGAGAAGCTGAAGAACTGTCAAGGGCCGTGAGCTGAACTTGGCCTTGGCCTGGAGCGCTGGGTTTGTCTGGCCCAAAGGAGAATTTTCCTCAGAACCTGAGAGCCTGGCCACCTCATGGGAAGAAACACAGAGGCCAGGAAGAGGTTCCTTGCACACTGTTCCACTCTCTGCCTGCCATTGACACTACTTGTCCCAATTTTTCTGTATTAAAAGGAGCACCTGCTTATCTTCTAACTCTGGATGGAGGGCATGCCGAAATCTGGCAACTTCAGCATCTTTTTCTGGAGCAAGACCGAAGTCCCCTAACTAATCATCAATCAAGTCATCAAGGCCTAACAGAGCGGCAGGCTTAACTCACTCTCTCATAAAAGGAGCTCAACTTTTCCAAAGGCTCTTGAGTGAATTTTCAGATCAGGTGCTGGCAGCGTCTTTCTCCTGTGCTTAATAGCTAAGGATGAACACTTGATTTCCAACCAAAATTCAAACTTCCATTGGAACAATGAGTAACACAAGATTTACGAAGCTTTTTGTTTTCTTGTCAAAAAAGTAGTGTGTTTAATTTTGAAAATTATCACAATTACTACAATGTTTTTCTTGAACTGATAAAGCCGATTCGCTGGTCAGGAATGCACAGTTTATACTTTGAGGTGTTAAAAATTCTTCTCAATCAATTATTGGCCTTAAAATCAAAGCTATAAACACCCTACGTTGGAAACTATATTCTGTTTTCTGTCTTATACTTAATTTCATTGGAGATAGAAAGTTGGATAAGAACTTCTTGGTTATTTGTGAGCAGAAAATTATAAAACTTTTCTGAAAGAGAAATTTCTTTTGAGTTTCTAAAAATTTTTACGTAAATGATTTAATCAATGCATATGAAATAAGTAAAGATGGGGAAAATCATTAATATTAGTGTTTAATTCTGATTTAATCAATTCTTTAGCAATTCTTATGGGCTAGGTTCCTCCAAAAACGTCCTCACTTAATCATCACAGAACCCCTGTGAAGCAGGCACCAAGAACCCATTTAAGAGATGAAAAACTAAATCTCATTACGTTTGCCCAAGGTCATATACTACTAATTAGATTTCCCACTAAATCACACTGACTCAAAATAGATTTTATAAAATCCAAACATAAAGAAAGTCTGAAAATATAACGTCCAAAAGCCAATAGAATATTTAGGTCCAATTTGGTTTTCTTTTCTCAGCTAATATTTCCCAATTCATAATCGCAAAGATTGCAAGCATGAATATAAAGCATCAAACAAAAACAAACCCTTTCATTGACACAGACTGATTATTGCTAATACCTGAAAGCACACTGTGTGAAAGAATACAGGAAAACTGTTTAAACTGTGTCTACTTAAACTCTTCCAAGGGCCCCTCGTCCCTGGGGAGCAGGTCCAGGCTGCTCTCCGTGTTGCCGGACATGGAGGCGATCCTGGCTCCCTCTGCTGGCTGACGCGCGCCCTCTAGTGGCGTTTCGTGAAAGCGAATTCAGTCCTTAACATTTCGAGAGGATTACGCACCCCATTGAGGATATGAAAGCCATGAAGCTCTCTTCAAAAACTGCATTGCTGAAAAATGCACACACAATATTACTGAAAATTTGTAAATAAGGAGCTCAATGAAAGGACAAATCCACAGGCAGAATACAGATCCTTCCCCATTTCTTGAGGAGAGGGCCAGTGATCTGGCCATTGGCCAATAGAATAGTTTAAATTACAGTTAATTTGGAGATGCATCAGTGTCACTGCTTGTGGAAATAATAAAACCAAATTTCAAAGAGGCTAAAATAGCTTCAGCTCTCGGTCGCAGCAGAGCATGTTTTCAGCAACAAAAACTGCCTTTCATTTTAGCAAATACCTTATTTCCTTCCAACCAGTTCTGAAACTACTTTACTGCAAAATAGGCCTAAAAATGTTTTTTCTCTTCATAAAGGTAAACTTAAGTCTTTAACATGAAAATAAGTTTAGACCTCCCTTTCAGAGTCCTGTATTCGCGGTTTGTTGTAATTTATTTATTTCAAGTTTAAAGCTAAGTTTAAATTCCCATATATTTTTTTATTAAACAAATAGAGCTTTTAAAAAACCTAGTAGCAATGCACTTTTTTCTCTTTAAAAAAATGATTGTTTTCAACCATTCTAAAATTATAAAATGCCTATTTAGAGTTATGAGCAATGTGCAGCCTAAAATTTCACAGAATAAGAGAGAAAAGGGAGACAAAATAGGGGAAAGGATTTTACTCAAACTGTACAGTTTGCGAGAATACACACATCGTATATTAGAGGGAGGAGAAGCTGTCTTCACTTTCCAGTGTTTATCTACGTACCTTTCTTATTAGAGCTTGAGGTCAAAACCCATGTCCTGCTTATCTGGTTCTTTTAGAGGGATGTATTGTGACACAATAACCTCATGATGCCATTTGAAGTCCTCAGAAGAAAGATAATTGGGAAAATCCTGATTTTAGCAGTTCTCTACTGTTCTAAGCAATCCCCTGATTTTCCTGAGTCTGTGTACCAACTCTGAGGTTCCCCATCTTGTCCACTGCTGAACACTGGCTCTCGTACAATTCTTTCCTAGCTACAAATACTGCAATGCAATAAGTATTCCTGCAATGTTTATTGATTATCATAAGTTATTTTCTTCTTCTTCTTCTTTTGGTTATTGATCTCTTTAAGCAATTTTTTAAAGAAATAATTATTTCATTTTCATATTGATTCATAGTATATATTTTTGTTACACAAGGAAACCTCTTACAAAAGGCACAGAAGAAAACAGAACAATTTAAAGTTGTTTATTCTAACTAATTATACCATTAAATCAAAATTAGGTATTGATTTGAAGTTTTAATTTAGAGCTCTACTTTTATCGAAAAAAATTCTTTTTCAAGATTCAAAATGTTTTTATTTTTCATATGTTTATATTTTTTTAGTTGAGATTCATAATAGTTACATCTTTGTGAAATTTCAGTTGTACATTATTTCGTGTCTGTCACCACATAGGTGCTCCCCTTCACCCCCTGTGCCCACCGTCTACCCCACTACCCCTGGTAACCACTGACTTATTTTCTTTGTCCATGTGTTTGTTTATATTCCACATATAAGTGAAATCATATGGTGTTTGTCTTTCTCGGTCTGGTTTATTTCACTTAGCATAATACTCTCCAGGTCCATCCATGTTGTCACAAATGGGACGATTTTGTCTTTTTTATAGCTGAGTAGTATTCCATTGTGTGTATACATATATATATATATAGCACATCCTCTTTATCTAATCATCGGTCGATGGGCACTTGGATTGCTTGCATGTCTTGGCTATTGTGAATAGTGCTGCAGTGAACATAGGGTACATATGTTACTTTGGATTGTTGATTTCAAGTTGTTTGGGTAGATATCCAGTAGTGGGATAGCGGGGTCATATGGTATTTCTATTTTTAGTTTTTTGAGGAATCTCCATACTGTTTTCCATAGTGGCTGCACCAGTTTACACTCCCACCAGCATGTATGAGCATTCCCTTTTCTCCATATCCTCTCCAATATTTACTATTTTTTGTCTTGGTGATTATAGCCATTCTGACTGTAAGGTGTATCTCATTGTAGTTTTGATTTGCATTTCCCTAATGATTAGTGATGTTGAGCATCTTTTCATGTGCCTGTTGGCCATCTGTATATCTTCCTTTGAAAAATGTCTGTTCGTATCCTCTGCCCATTTATTGATTGGGTTCTTTGTTTTTGTTGCATTGTGTGAGTACTTTATACACTTTGGATATCAACCCCTTGTCTGATAAATGATTTGCAAATATTTTCTCCCAGTTGGTGGGTTGTCTTTCCATTTTGTTGAGGGTTTCCTTTGTTGTGTAGAAGCTGTTTAGTCTGATGTAGTCCCATTTGTTAACTTTTTCTTTTGTTTCCTTTACCCAAGTAAACTTGGTATTTGAAAAGATGTGGCTAAGACCAATATCAAAGAGTGTACTGCCTATATTTTCTTCTAGGATTTTTATGGTTTCAGTTCTTACATTCAAATCTTTAATCAATTTGGAGTTAATTTTTGTGTATGGTGTAAGGGAATGGCCTGCTTTCATTCTTTTGCACGTAGCTGTCCAGTTTTCCCAATACCATTTATTGAAAAGACTTTCTTTTCTCCATTGTATGCCCTCAGCTCCTTTGTCAAAGATAAGCTGTCCATAGATGTGTGGTTTTATTTCTGGGCTTTCAATTCTGATCCGTTGATCTCTTTGTCTGTTTTTGTACCAGTACTGTGCTGTTTTGATTACTATAGCTTTGTAGTATGTTTCTAAGTCAGGGATTGTGATGCTTCCAGCTTTGTTCTTTTTTCTCAGGATTGCTTTGGCTATTCATGGCCTTTTGTTGTTCCATATAAATTTTTGGATTCTTTGTTCTATTTCTGTGAAGAATGTCATTTGGATTCTGATTGGGATTGCATTGAATCTGTAGATTGCTTTAAGTAGTATGGACATTTTGACTATATTTATTCTTCCAACCCATGAACATGGAATATCTTTCCGTTTCTTTATGTCTTCCTCAAGTTCTTTCAGTAACAACTAACAGTTTTCAGTGTCCAGGTCATCTCTTTGGTTAAGTTTATTCCTAGGTATATTATTCTTTTTGTTGCAATAATAAATGGGATTGTATTCTTGATTTCTTTTTCTGCTAGTTCATTGTTAGTGTATAGGAATGCAACTGATTTTTTTAAAATTGATTTTGTGCCCTGCAACTTTGCTGTAGTTGTTGATTATTTCCAGTAGTTTTCTGGTGGATTCTTTAGGATTTTCTATATATAGAATCATACCATCTGCAAATAGCAAAAGTTTCATTTCTTCCTTTCCAATTTGGATTCCTTTTATTTCTTTTTCTTGCCTAATTGCCCTGGCCAATACCTCCAATACTATGTTGAATAAAAGTGGCAAGAGTGGGCACCCGTGTCTTGTTCCTGTTCTCAGAGGGATGGCTTTCAGTTTTTCACCATTAAGTATGATGTTGGCTGTGGGTTTGTCATATATGGCCTTTATTATGTTGAGATAGTTTCCCTCAAAACCCATTTTATTGAGAGGTTTTTTTTTTGTAAATGGATGTTGGATCTTGTAATATGCTTTCTCTGCATCTATTGAGATGATCACATGATTCTTATTCCTCATTTTGTTAATGTGGTGTATCACACTGATGGATTTGTGGATGTTGAACCATCCCTGCATCCCTAGAATGAATCCCACTTGATCGTGGGGTACGATTCTTTCACTATATTGCTGTATTCGATTTGTCAATATTTTGTTGAGGGTTCTTGCCTCTAAGTTCATCACTGATATTGGCCTGTAGTTTTCCTTCCTTGTGTTGTCCTTGTCTGGTTTTGGTATCAGGGTGATGTTGGCCTCATAGAATGTGTTAGGAAGTGTTCCATCGCCTTCAATTTTTCAGAATAGTGTGAGAATAGGTACTAAATCTTCTTTGAATGTTTGGTAGAATTTTCCAGAGAAGCCATGTGGTCCTGGACTTTGTTTTTTTGGGGAGGTTTTTGCTTACTGTTTTAATCTCTGTACTTGTGATTGGTCTGTTCAGATTCTCTGTTTCTTCTTGATTCAGTTTTGGGAGGTTGTATGAGTCTAGGAATTCATCCATTTCTTCTAGTTTATCAAATTTGTGGCCATATCATTTTTCATAGTATTCTCTTATAATCTTTTGTATTTCTGCAGTATCTGTTGTAAGTTCTCCTCTTTCATTTCTAATTTTATTTATTGGAGCCATCTCTCCTTTTTTCTTGGAGAGTCTGGCTAAGGGTTTGTCAATTTTGTTTATCTTCTCGAAGAACCAGTTCTTAGTTTCATTGATCCTTTTTGCTGTTTTTTACGTCTCTATTTCACTTATTTCTGCTCTAATTTTTATTATTTCCCTCCTTTGGCTGACTTTGGGTTTTGTCTGTTCTTCTTTTTCAGCTCTCTTAGGTGCATTTTAAGATTACTTATTTGAGATTTTTCTTGCTTATTGAGGTGGGCCTGTATTGCTATGAATTTCCCTCTTATGACTGCTTTTGCTGCATCCCATAAGAGTTCATATGTTGTATTTTCATTTTTGTTTGTCTCCAGGTATTTTTAATTTCCTCTTTGATTTCTTCAATGATCCAAGGATTGGTCAATAGCATGTTTAGCCTCCACATATTTCTGATTTTCCCAGTTTTGTTCTTGTGGTTGATTTCTAGCTTCATAGCATTGTGGTCAGAAAAGATGGTTGGGATGATTTCAATTTTCTTGAATTTATTGAGGCTTACCTTATTAACCAACATATGGTCTATCTTTGAGAATGTTCCATGGGCACTTGAGAAGAATGTATATTCTGCTCTTTTTGGATGGAATGCTCTATATATGTCTGAGTCCATCTGGTCTGGTGTTTCATTTAAACCTACTGTTTCCTTGTTGATTTCTTGTCTGGATGATCTGTCCATTGAAGTAAGGGGGGTGTTGAGGTCCCCTACTATTATTGTGTTGCTGTTAATTTCTTCCTTTAGGTGTGTTAATAATTGCTTTATGTACTTTGGTGCCCCTCTGTTAGGTGCATATATATTAATAAGTATTATGTCCTCTTAGTGGAGTGTCCCTTTTATCATTAAATACTGCCCCTCTTTGTCTCTCATTGTCTTTTTTAACTTGAAGTCTGCTTTGTCTGATAAAAGTATGGCAACACCTGCTTTCTTTTGTTGTCCATTAGCTTGGAGTATCGTCTTCCATCCCTTCACTCTGAGTCTGTGTTTGTCTTTGGGGCTGAGGTGTGTTTCCTGGAGGCAACATATTGTTGGGTCTTCTTTTCTAATCCACCTAGCTACTCTGTGTCTTTTGATTGGAGAGTTCAGTCCATTTACATTTAGAGATTATTATTATATAAGGGCTTAATGCTGCCATTTTATCTCTTGTTTTCTAGTTATTCTATGTTTCCACTGTTTCTTTTCCCTCATATTTCTGACTGCCATTTCATTTTGTTGGTTTTCTGAGAGAGATTTCTCAGTTCTCTCTCTTTTTGTGAATTTTGGCCCTGCTCTGATTTTTTGTTTAGTGGTTACCATGAGGATTGTATGAAAGATATTGGAGATGGGATAGTCCATTTTCTTATAGCCTCTTATCTCTATTATTCTATGCAGATGCCTTCCCGTTCCTCTCCCCTTCTGAGTAATTGCTGTTACACATTGTTGTGTTTTTAATTTTGTGAGTTTGTGGCTAAGTTGAAGTGTTTATCATTACTTTTGATGCCTTCTTTCCCTCTCTCTTTTAAGTTGTAATTGAGTCTTTGCCTCCCTGTTCTCGTGGAGAGCTGCAGGTTTCTGATCACGTCTGTCTATTTATCTCCTTGCTCAGAGCTTGATAGACCTTTGCCTTTTTGCTGCTGTTGTGAGAGCTTCTTTAATTATTTCTTGTAGGGGAGGCCTAGTGGTGTGAACTTCCTCAGCTTTTGTTTATCTGGGAAAGCTTTTATTCCTCCATCATATCTGAAGGAAAGTTTTGCTGGATAGAATATTCTTGGCTGAAAGTTTTTGTCTTTCAGTATTTTGAATATATCATTCCATTCTCTCCTATCCTGTAGGGTTTCTGCCAAGAAATCCACTGAAAGCCTCATAGGGTTTCCTTTGTATGCTATTTTCTTCTGCCTTGCTACTCCTAATATTCTTTCTTTATCCCAGACGTTTGCCATTTTTACTATTATATGCCTTGGAGAGGTTCTTTTCACATTGATAAAGTTGGGCATTCAATTAACTTTGTTTATCTGTAAATCTGAAACCATCTCCATGTTTGGGAAGATCTCAGCAATTCTTTCTTTGAATAAGCTCTCTGCTTCTTTCTCCCTCTCCTCTCCCCCTGGGATACCTATAATCCATATGTTGCTTTTCCTAGTTGAGTTGGATATTACTCGAAGAATTCCTTCATTTTTTAAAAATCTTAGTTCTGTCTCCTCCTCCACCTGTAGAACTTCTACATTTTTATCCTCAAGAAGACTAATTCTTTCCTCCATAAGATCAATTCTGTTTCTCAATGATTCTAGATTATTATTTAATTTCATTAATTGTGTTTTTCATATCAAGAATTTCTCCTTGATTTTTTTTTATAGTTTCAATCTCTTTGGTGAAGAGATTCATTTTATTGCAGAGCTCCTTGAATTGTCTTTCTGTGTTTTCTTGTAAGTCGTTGAGTTTCCTTATGACAGCTATTTTGAATTCCTTGTCATTTAAGTTGTATACTTCTGTGTCTCCAGTGTTGGTTTCTGGAGAATTGTCATTTTCCTTCTAGTCTGAATTGTTGCTGCACTTTCTCATGGCTTTTGGTGAACTAATCTTTTATTGGGGCATTTGTGGTATTCTTAGGATGCAGATTCCCCCTGTTACCACTAGAGGGGAGCAGGAGCAGTATTTCAAGCCCCACCCCGTCTGCTGGAAGCTTGCCCCAGCCTGGGATGTGTTCAGGCACTTGTGTGGACTGTCCTTGTCAGGCAGGGCTTCCTCACTGGGCTAGGGCCACTCTTTGGCACCTCAGGGGTGATCTGAGCTCCCCCTCCCCACCAGAAAGTGATCACCAGTGGGCTCAAAGCTACTGTGCCTATCCCCACAGCTGCCCAGGACACGTTCCCTCTTTGGGAGTGCAGCTGCACTGTGAGTGCTTGCACACACCTGGGAAGTGTTTGCCCCAGCGTGGAAATCTGCTGAAGTCCCTGTTTATGATCTGCAGGCCACAGGGCTGCTGAGCTTGGTTGGTGGGGCTTCCCTGCTGGGACCCAGGCTACGACTGCTCCTTTTTGGCATGGGGCATGGTCAGCTCCCTCTCTCCACCAGGAGAATGACCATGAGCTTAGGCTAAGGTTTACCACCTCCAATTCTTACAGTTGCTCTGCTGTGTGTTCCCACTTTCCAAGAACTTGCACCAGGCTGGAAAGCATTTGTGTGCATGCGCAGAGATACCAAGGGAGAGCAGAGTGTGCTCACATAACTCCACCACTTCCCAGGGAGCCAGTCTATCCACCCTCAGTTGTATAGCTGCGTGTGTCTCTCAGGTGTCCTGTTGTGCTGTGTGGGCTTCCTTCATAGGTCAGTGAATGTCCAGTTGTAGTTCAAAAGGGGGAGAGATGAAGGGAATAGGTCACTCTGCCATGTTGCCGACATCACTCCTTTTTAAGCAATTTTCTTTCAAAAAAAGTCAAAAGACATCCATTGAGGTAAGGTCAAGATGTACCCATCTGAATGCCTACTGCTCTATGGCATTTTTCCAGTCAGAGCTCTTTATTCCTGTGGCTTTTTGAGCAAACATTTTGAGGCTGCCAGCCTTTCTAGCAATCCTTATATACATGACTCAACAATTCCTGACTGAGAAAGTTTTCTCTGCTTTTTCTTAATTAAAAGAGGAAATTCGTAAGCAAGCAGCCTGACATCCTTATATTTTGTCCTCTAACAGAAAAATAATTAGAGCCATTTTCCTTCATTTTTCTGAGTGACCTTTCACAATGTGTAAACTAACATGGACCTTGCTCTAGTTTTGTGTGTGTGTGCATGTGTGTGTAACTGCATGTGTGTATTTGTCATTTTAATCAAAAGTGCTTCTAAAAAAGAAACTGATGATACACTGAAATCAATCCTTTTCCTTTACTTCACTTCTGCATGCGACAAAGACCATGTGTAAATGGTTTCCCTATGCATCAAACTTCAGTACCAGCAACGAAGACACAGAACATCAGAAATGCAGGCACATTCGTATTTTGTTCAGATTCTCGCCTTCCATTCCAAAAACCATAGGTCATGCCCCCTCATACTGCCCACACCATATCCCCAAGAGCTGTAAGGGAGAGAATTCCTGCCTTTGCTCCCCTTCTTGACTCTAGACAAGCAGCCATTAAGTGGCATCCAATCACTTAGGAATTTCTTATCCTAAGAAACTCAGTAGATCAACAGTCCACTACATTCCTGACCATGCTCCTGGGCCTGGGCGCCGAAAGATCACGAACAGTGGAGTTCCTCCAGGCCCACCCAGACCCTCTTCTCTTCTCACTTCTCATCCAGACCCCATATGGGACTGTCACTTCAAACCCCCATCTCTTGGCCAGACCCTCACAGAGTTCCAGACCCAATGTCCATCATTTGGGTGTCCCAAAAGCACCTCCAACTCCATGTGTCCAAAGGGAACTCGCATCTTCACAGGTTCATGTGTGTCTCCTGCACCAGTGATTGTCACAGTCGTCCTACCACACGACAATCCAGAAGCATGGGAATAGTCATTAAAAACTCCTTTTTCCCCACCTGACATAGTCGATTCATCAGCAGGTCCTGTAAATTTAAATTTCTAAACATCTACAGAATCCCTTCATTTTCTCCATCTCCACTGCCGCTCCCTAGTCCAAGCTATAATTACGGTACATGTGGGCCTATGGAAACGACCCCTCAAGTTGGCCCCAATCCACCCCTGCCTTCCAAAACCTGCTGTTGATACTGAACCAGTATGTTCTCCTGCTGAAGCCCCACTGCCCTTAGGTGGAAATCCCTCAAGTGACCTGGACACCTTGCCTGGCCCCATGTGATTCCCCTGCTTCCTGCTTCCAGCCCACCCTGGCCCTGACAGTGCCTCATGCCCTCCTTTCCTTTTCCTCCAGATCCTGCCTTCTTCCCACTCGGTTTCTCTTGTTAGCTGATGCTCATTGTCAGATCTCAGCTCCAGAATCATTCCCTATCAACATCCTTCCCTACCCTCGTGGTAAAGTCTCACAGCCCCCTATGACTTGTCTGTCGTGGACCTCGTCACAGCTGGTAAATACAAACTGAGAGACTGAGCTCCCTACCTGTTTGGTCCATGCCTCTCCCCTCCACTCAACCCTGGGTCCCATGAGGAGGGACCAAGTCTGTTTTGCTCATCGTTGTGTACTCACCATCCAACACAGGGTCCAGAACATAACTGTTGCATAGTTAATATTTGTTGAAAAGAATATTTTTGCATGAGCAAAGTGTAGAGCTCATGAAAAAAACTGCTTTGCTAATGAATGAAGAATAAGGAGTTGTTGTTATTGACTTCTCTTTTATAAGTGCACCTTACCACCCAACATACACAGCAAAGGGAAAATTTCTTGTTTTGAATTTTCAGAAAAAAATATTGATTCTTCACTAAATGCTAAACATTATGTGCATTATGCTAAACGCTAACGATGCACTATTTCATTGAATAAATTCAGAAGACACTAACATTTTGGGGCATCGATCAGGATGCCTGGCAGGGACACTGCACTTCTACCTGCATCATCACAGATTGTCACAACCGCTCTATGGGATGGGAACTCTCTCAGTTTGACGAGTGATGAAAAGGAAGCTCGGAGACTTTATGAGATGATAAAGTTCACTCAGCCAGTTAAATGGCAAAGCCCGCATGTGACCCTTGATGATCAGGTCATCCAACTTGACATTCATCACTCACTCTAATGCAACAGTAGGCCCAAACTCTGGCAAATTACATAGAAATTTGTATCTCATACTGCTAACCAGACTCCCCAGAAGACTGATTTTGATCTAAAATGTTTTATGCCCTAATTTGTGTTTTCAATAAATATCTACCATGATGAGAGGACTAGAGTCCTTCACAAGCCACAGCAAAACAAGGCAAGTTGACCCATCACCTCCCCAAAGCTCGATGTCTCGCCCAGACCTGGTAGGACTGGCACCGGTGCCTTCACGAGTCACCTTGACGCTCTGCAGTTCCCTAGGTGCTCTAGGTCAAACCCGGGGTTATAAATGTTTACAGGAAATTTGCTTCCTGGGCTCAAACACTAAGTTTTTAAAACTCTTTTCAACTTATTCAAAACTCTACAGGAAAGTTATTATTTTTCTGCTTTCTAGACTGCTGACTTGGCAATTCATTCTCAATACGGGACAGGTACAGAGACCAATTCAAAGCATATATTTATTCATGTCTGAAGCTTAAATGCCTTTGCAATGTTCATTTTTTGCCATTTTGAGTAGGGCTCAATTTTTTTTATGTATTTGAATGTCCCTATAAAAAACAAACTCTTGCTTTAAAATCCAGGATGGCTCAAAAATGCACTGTGTACTTTAGTGATTTTTTTAATCAACTTTTTAGCTAATAAAGTGGACTAAATGACAAGACTCAAGAGAGAAAAACAGTTTCTTTTAAAAGCTAAGGTTGTCTTACAAAAAACATTCAGAGCCACAGCCATCTGAAAGCCGTGGGGCTGGACCGGGATGCCTTCCTGTGCTCCCTCTGCGCTAGGGGCTGGGGAAACCTCATCGTTCTCTCCACTCATGTTCAAAGCCCCATTGCTGAATTCTGTATGTCTCGTATCAATATCCCTCAGTTTACAGCTTTCCTAATTCTCCTGACGCTGGGCATATGCCCAAATCTTTGTCACTGTTTTTAATACATGCTCTACTGGGACTTTCACCAAATGTCGCTGACAAGGGAGCAAATAACATGTTTTTCTAACATATGACCTTTAATTTTCTGCCCCTAGCTATATTTGCTATGGATATTTGGCTGAGCCACTGAGTTGGCCAGAAGTCTCTTATTGTTTCAGTCCTTGCTGCTGAGATCCTTCTAGAATTACTCTGCTTCCCCACCTCAAGAAGTACAGCACAAGCACTTTCTAACTTAACACAAATAAGCTTATTTCAAAAACTCTTTTTTTTTTTTTTTTGAGGAAGATGAACCCTGAGCTAACTGCTGCCAATCCTCCTCTTTTTGCTGAGGAAGACTGGCCCTGAGCTAACATCCATGTCCATCTTCCTCTACTTTATATGTGGGATGCCTGCCACAGCATGGTTTTTGCCAAGCAGTGCCATGTCCGCACCCAGGACCCGAAGCCGCAAACCCAGGCCGCCAAGGTGAAACGTGGGCACTTAACCACTGCGCCACTGGGCCGGCCCCCAAAAACTCACTTTTAATGGACTATTTAGAACTTTAGTCACATTATCGCATAGAAACACAATTAGAAATTCTTGCTGTTTCAAGCTAATCTGTAAAGTATCGCGGACTCATCACGTACCTGAAGTCGTGGCTGCGACGTGGAAGCTGCCCATCCCCATCCTCCTCACAAGCAGGACTCGTTGTACTTCTCACCCTGTATTTGACTGAGAGGCTCCAAAAGGGGTGAACCAGCTCAGACACAAAAGATGGATTTTGCCAAAGTCAACCCAGCCAGACTGCCCCCTGCGTCCCGATTCTCCGTCATTCTGACCTTCGAGTCCTTCAAAGATTTTCGTTCAACAAATCCTTTGCTCTAACTGCGAGACCGCGATGTTGCTGTGGCTTGTTGTCTGGTGGCTGTTGCTGGTAGTCAGCCTGCTTCAGAGCTGTGATCGGGACTTCCCGGCCACGGTCTGCGCACAGTCTCAGCTGCCTGCTTATTCTCGTCACCAGTGTCTGTCCCACTGACCGAATCGATGGCTGCGTAGTAAATCCTCTTGGACACCAAGCCACTTGCCCTTCAGAGCTGAGGCACTCTTTCTCCTGCTGCAGGGATGCTGGCTATTGACGGATCACAGCCAAGTGCCCCCCAGCAATTGCCCTTGGCTGAAGGGAGCTGCCTGGCCCAAGGTCGTGCCTCCATGCTGGGGACAGCCTGCATGCAGGGGCTGGTCAACACAGGAGCCAGAGGCCTGGGCCCGTCACTCACTCTGTGATGTGGCACCTCCAGAGGTCCCTGAAGGGCCAGCTGAGGACAGCTCAGCTTCTCCTTTCACTCAGTCCTGCTTCCATGACCCCTCACAGATATTGTTCCAGAGAGCACCGCTCCCCACTCCACCCTGCATGCAAATATTGGCCTCAGGGTCCCTTCCCAGGAGGACTCAAACTAAGGCATTTGGAGCTGGGAATAATCTGATGGAAGGTCCTGGGACCTCACTCATCTGTTCTCTACCTGGCACTAAGGCTCCCACTTGGTGGCAGATGGAGCACTGATGACCCTTGGCAGGTTGTAGCGAGGCCACTGCTTAGGGTCCCCTGAAGTGACCTAGGCCAGGATCGCTATGAAGGGAGTCAGTGCTGGGTGCTGATTCAGAGACGCTGGAGAGGTTCTGGTGGCAGTAACTGTGAGGTCTGGGGAACTAGATGGCTCTGCTAAGAGCCATCAGTGCATCGCAGAAAGACAGGAAAGTCTCCTCTAAAGGAGGCTCCTACTTACAGTATAAAATGTGAGAGTCACTAGGCCACCACAGCAACACAGAAGGGGGCTCTCCTCTCCTCCAAGTGCAGGCCTTGACTCCAGAAAGGGCAGAACACTCAGACCTGGCAAGTCTGACATATTGAAGTCAAGGCCCCACACAGAGAGGGGGGTCCTGAGATGGAGACAGGAGCATCTGGGAAAACTTTGAGTCCTTGTATTTCCCAGAGCACTCAGGGCCCTCTCCTCCCTGGTAACCACTAGTGCTCCTACTTGCTTAAAGTCAATGCAGAGGCCTCTGCTTTGCAAGGCAATAGGTACCACCCACAGAATTCATCCCCAGATGTTGTCCAGGCCAACTGATGAATAATAAGGGTCAAGAGAAAACATAACTTAGTCAGGTAAGTGCCGCATTGGTCTGCTCAGGAAGTATGATAGATTAAAGATGGTGTTCAATTCTTTGCTACTCTCCCCGTTAAAAAATGATGTTTAATCTCTTCTCCTTGAATCTGAGCTGGACTTAGTGACTTGTTTGATCAAGAGAATGTGGAAGAACAGACAGTGCTTGGACTTCTGAGGCTCAGTCATAAGAAGCCTCGCAGTTTCTGCTCAGGTCTCTTGTAACACGCTGTCTGGGAGCCCTGAGACACTGTAGGAAGTCTGTCACCCTGAGGCCACCATGCTGGGGAGGCCTTTGCAGCCATTACTGTGAAGACACCAGACACGGGAGTGAAGCTGTCTCAGACCCTCCAGACCAGCCTGTTATCCAGCGAACTATCACCAAGTACCTCCACTGAAGTCTGTGGAATCAAAGAGTCACTTGGCTGGGCCCTGCCTGTATTCCAAACCCAGAAAATTGTGAGATAATAAAATAGGTCTTGTTTTAAGCCACTAAGTTTGACTATATGCTGATGTTGCTGTAAGACAACTTGTACCAGCAAGAGCCAGGAGAGCATATGTGGGGCCTGATACTGAAGGTGCTGGATCAACGGTGGTAGAATATGGAAGTTGGAAATGGGGAAGTTCATTAAAATGAGAACACTTTCCTCTAATACAGAATTAAACATTCAGCAGGAAACTCGGTAGGATGGTTCTTAGAAGCTTGGGTAACAATGGCGCACGCTATATGAAGTGGAAATGTCAGAACTGCCATAGCAGAGAACAGAAGAGTCCATCGGAAGGTTGCAGAGTGGACAACCTGGAGGAGAGGTTCTGCATAAGGCCACAACCCCCCCATACACTTTTCTCCAAGCAAGGACCCAGAGGACACTCTGTTTACCAGAGAAAAGGGATGTGCTGTGAGAGGAACATTGGCATCACTGGGAAGCTCAGAGTGATCATAGGAGATGCTGTTACAGAACCGGCAGTGATGGAGCTGACGGGGGGGGGGGGAGGGGGTCCAAACGTGATGGAAGCCAGGTGTCAGCACTTAACTGTCAGCAGCACGGTGGATGCAATTACTAAAATGAGAAGCAAGACTGTAATGGCAGCCAGGAGCCTCGCCTGGAAAGAACTATGGAGATGGTTAACAGAACAGTGTCCGAGGGGCAAGATGAAAAGGCATTGAACACGAGTATTATTCAAAACACGCAATTTCTAAACATCAAAGATGAATGATTAGGGCACTTCGAGTAGCTGCCTTAATAAAAAGTCACAATCCCTTTGCCAGTTTTCTTACTCGGTGCCCTTTGATTGAAGGAGCAGTTGTGTCCCCACGAGGAGGAATGCCTAGAATACCCTAAAACATGTGCATATGGCACTGATTCCCCCAGTCCTTCCCCAAGGGGGCCATGGCTATTTACTTAGGGAATTGTGAAGTGGGGAAAAGAGAATGTCCAAACACTTCCAGCACCGTTAGACACAATGTCTGAATTGACTTTGAAACCTAGGGACCCAAAACATCATCACATCACCCCTGTTAGAATGGAATGTATGAGCCCAGGTAATAGAGTCCTGGCCCAGGGCCAACCTTAAACAGGCCTTCTGGATCCTTGATCATTTCACTGGGCCCCAAATGTAATTAGAATGAACATACTTGATAGTGAACGTACCACTGACATTAGTTTGTTGGCCTATGGCACGTGGAGAAGGCCAAGTGGAAGCCACTGAAACCACTACACACACACACTACAAACACACTGCTATACAGTGAATCAAAGCTATCACATCCCACAGGGAATGGTGCTACCCTGAGCACTTTAAAATTGCAGGGGTGGTGGTCTCCATATATCCCAATTTTCTTCACCAGTTTGCTCCCACAAAATCCAGATAGATCCCGATGGATGACACTGAACTATTGCATACAGTTCAACCAAGCAGTATCCCCAGCCACAGCTTCTCTGCAAATACATTATCTTTCTCAGAGCAGATTAGCATGGTTTCAGGTATGTGGTTTGCAGCCACTGATATGGCAGATGCATTTTTTTCCCATCCATGTCAGTAACAAGGCCCAGCAGCAGCTTGCCTTCTCAGGGGACGGACCGAGTATACACGTGCAGTGTTGCTTCTCAGCTCACACGTTCCACCACATTGGAGGTGAGGGTCCCTTATGATCAGCTGACAGAGGGGGAAGGGGCCAAACTTTGTTCATAAATGGTTGAGCTCCGCTTGCAGGTGAAGCCAAAACACATACAACCCCCCTCAGCAGTGGTTGGTCCTGACAGTGATGAAGTAAAGCCTCCCAAGCGGCAGAATTTGGATGGTGTATCTTGTCATCCACTTGGGGTGGGAGAAGAGGAAATCAAGGTCAGAATGTACAAAGACTCATGACTAGCAGCAAATGGCCTGGCTGGTTGGTCAGGGACCTACAAGAGAGGCATTGGACTTTCAGGGACAAGGTGTTCTGGAGAAGAGGCATATGGATGGACATGTGGGAATGGCTGTAGTGTGAAGGTGTTTGTATAGCATGAGAACACCCACCAGAGAGCACTGACCATGAAAGAAGCACTGAAGACCCAAGGAGACGCAGACAGCTGATATCAGCCAGCCTCTGTCAGAGGCCACCTCGGTGGCACAGTCAGCTCATGAACCAAGTTGCCATGGTAGCATGGATGAAGAAGATGCCCCGGCCCAATAGCATGGGCTCCCACTCTCCAAGGCTGTTCTAGCTACAGCCACTGGCAAATGTCCAACCTGCCAGCAACAGAGATGAATGCTTAGCCTCCAATATGGTGCCATCCCTCATGAAGCCCAACCAGCCACTTGATGGCAAGTTGATGATATTGAGCCCTTCTCCCCTGGAAGGGGCAGTGGTTCATATTAGCTGAAATGAGTACACATTCCCAATGGGCCTCAGTCAGAACAAGTATTTGATGGCTCATAGAGAGTTGACCATCTGACACAGCACCCCACATATCATTGCATCAGATCAAGGGACCCACCATGTAGTAAAGGAGGCCCTAACCCTAACTCTAACCCTGTATCTGGTACCCAGTAGAGAATCAATATCTTTTGAGTGAATAAATGAATATGTGAATAAATGAATGAATGAATGAAGAGAAAAAAGAGATAGCAAGAGGCAAGGACAAAGAGAACAAGAGAGCATTTGTACATCAGGGACAGACTTGAAGAAAACACAACTGAGTCTTCAATGTTAAAAGGTAGATTCTGCTGTTCCAGGGAGAGCTGGAACATAAATTTCCACTGCCTGTGATCACTTTCTAGGACTGCATTTAACAGCCACCTTTGGGTTCTCCTTTCCAGTCAGGTTCAGCCACTCATTTGCTGTCACTCATTCAGTCTTTGAACACACACTTTTTGCTCATTATACATGATTTGGGACCATTTAGTGGAAAAGGTCAGACAGACTCAGTAGCTGTGTGCCTTTGGTCAAGTTACTTAACCTCTCTGAGCCTTGGTTTTCCCAATCACGAAGGAGGGTAATAAAGGAGGTTCTGGACCCAATTCCAACATGGGGAGGAGGATTTTTCCCCACGCCACTAAACAATTCTTCAACATCAGCTGGGTGTCTGATAATTTAACTCATTCTGACATTATCTACCCAAAGATAGCATCAGATTCCACAGGTTAAAGGCTCAGCCTCAAATCCAGGTTGTTACCTGTACTTCCGACTGAATGGCTGTGAATCAGAGGCTCCCACAACCGCTTCCTGGGTTCATGTAACTCGCTGGAGCAGCTCACGGACTCAGGAAACCCATTTACTCACTCGATTACCAATTTATTACAAAGGATATTAAAGGATACAAATTAATAGCCCCATGAAGAGATACATAGGGTGAGGTCCCAAACAAAGAAGCCTCTGTCCTCGTGGAGTTTGGGCCTGGCACAGTGGCATGTGGACGCATTCTGGTTCCCCAAACTGGAAGCTCTCCGAAACCCCTCCTTTTGGGTTTTTATGGAGGCTGTGTTACATAGGCATGCTTGATTAAATCATTGGCCGTGGGTGATGGGTTCAACCTCCAGCCCCTCTCCCTTCCCCAGAAATCAAGAGATGGGACTGAAGGTTCCAACCCTCTGTTCCTGGTTGGTTCCCCTGGCAACCAGCCCCGACTCTTAGGTGCTTTCCAAAAGTCACAGTACTAACATAAACACAGTTGTGGTGGAAAGGGGCTTATTATGAAGAAGAAGACACCCATTTCACCTTGACGGCTCTGAAGTGTTTTCAGGAACTGAGGATAAAAGACCAAATATAACAAAAGATGCTCCCATTGCTCTTATGAATCAGAAAATTCCAAGGGTTTGGGGGCTATGAGCCGGGAATCATGGACAAAGACCAAATATATATAAGAAATATATCTTGGTCATCTGAATGATCAAAATATATTTCTTATAAATCAGAATATTGCAAGAAATTATGGAATAGATTGTATACATAAAGCACCTAACCTTATATCTGGTCCATATAGGCACTTAATAAATGGCAGGCTGTGGGAAAAACAGAGATGTACCCTTCTCTTAAGGATCCCATGATCTGATGGCAGAGACAAACAAATAAGCAACCTCACCATGCAAGGTGACCAGAGGGATGTGGAAGTGTCCGCAGACGCTGAGGGGCAAGAGGATGCCCCTCGAGGAGATAGCTTATCAGCATGCATGTGAGATTTGCAGGCAGACAGGTAGAAAAAGACATCCCCCATGGAGGGAGCAAAGGGCAGGCAGAGACAGTGTCCTGGGAACAGAAAGCAGCCTGGTGTTGCCGATTCGTGGTGGGAGTAGTTATCTCCTCTGGAAGAATTCTCAGGGGACTCGCTCCATGCTGTGGCCTGCTAAGGACCTTAGGTTGTCCATGTGCGTGGCAAGCAGTCCTCTTTCATTCTTCATTTTGGCACCCACATTCTGAATCGGTGCCTTGCACATGGCAAGTGCCCAACGATACCTGATGGTTTGTTTATGTTCTCTGATAGGGATCATGTGGAAGCTTCGGCCCGATCCGGAGCTGTCGGCAACACCACTCGATGACTGAGCGGGCTTGCCTGCTGATTCTTTGACGTCCTATCCACAATCTGCCCTGACCTCTGGGAAAGGTCAGCTACTGTTGAGCTCCTGGACCACTCATGCCTTGGGTCCTGGACCTCTGCTTTGTTCTGGGGTTCTCTTGTTCACTTAGATGCCTCCTTCAGTCCCGGTCATATTACCTTTGGCTTCTGATACAGCCGGGCTGGTCCCAGAATGTCCCTGGGCCTCTCAGTCTGAGGGCTGTATCCTTCCTGATCTGGCTGTTTGTTGCACCCAAGGCTGACACCAGAACTGACTTGCTAAACAATTCTGTCATCAAATTGATTTCTTATTATTTCCCTCCTTTTAAAATGTTTGCAGAGAAGAGTAATCCAATTAATTAAGGATTTAGATGATTGGCTGAGAGTTTACCGAGTTTTCTGAACTAAGAAGGCTTTAGAGGAGAGTGATTAATTAAGAACGTGGGGATCAGAATTTGCCACCCAAAAATGTGTCTCCTTTGGCTTGATTACTTTTTAAGAACAAAAGACTCAGGAAGAAACTCTGACCATCCCCTCAACTGCCTAGAAGAGTTTAAGAGAGAAGTCCTGTTCCAGGAAGGAGCTGATACCACAACTGGAGTATAATATAAACTAGCTGTGACAGACAGGAGGGACCCTAACGAGGGTCATTTAATCAGAGTCCTCATCATCTCTCACTGTCTTTGCAAGGCATAGTCAACATTTGTTTACCGAACATTTGCTTTTCTATCTCCATGTGAATTGCCTTCCTCCTCTTTGAAGTGCCAAACCTCTACCTTGACATCCTCCTTTGTCTTTAGCTGAGGATGGTATTTAAGGTAGTGGCTTCTGCCATTTTGGCAAGTTATTCAGGTTTCCTAGGTTTCTCCTCTATATACGTGTTATTAAACTGTGTTTGGTTTTCTCTTGTTATTCTGTCTCATGTTAATTTAAATCTTAGGCGAGCCAGAGGACCTAGAGGGCAGAGGAATTGTTCCTCCTCCCCTGCAAGAGCGTAAGCCTGGGGGTCAGCCAGGCCTGGGCGCCAGCCCTTCTACTTATGGTAAGACTAAAAAATCACATCACTTCTATAAACCTGCATTTTATCATTTATAAAAATGGAATAATGTTGGTACTAACTCAGAGGGTTGTATGAAAATTAAATGGGATGATGTATGTAAAGATTTGAAACAATTTTACATACAATCTTTCTCTAGCTCAGTGCGCACCACCTTTATATTTTATTTTTATTTTATTTTTTTAAAGATTGGCACCTGAGCTAACAACTGTTGCCAATCTTCCTTCTATTTTTTCTGCTTTATCTCCCCAAACTCCCCCTGTAAACAGTGGTATATCTTTAGTTGCACATCCTTCTAGTTGTGGGATGTGGGACACTGCCTCAATGTGGTCTGACGAGTGGTGCCATGTCCGCGCCCAGGATCCAAACCCTGGGCCGCCACAGCGGAGCGTGCGAACTTAACCACTCGGCCACGGATCTGGCCTCTATATTTTAAATAATTAGAGATACAAATCCAAAAACTAGAATCATAAATCAATAAAGTGTGACTGCTTTTCTAAAAAGTCATAGATCAACCTAACTATAAAATTAGTAGAGCCAAATTCTCTTTGGATGTTTCTTTTTGTTCTTTTTGAAGCAAAGCTCTATGATTTCAAAGGCAGAGTTTTCCATTTATGTTTCTTTGTTGCTGTTTTTATTTTTGCTGGCTTTGTGTGAGTTTGATCTTTTTAGCAGAAGAGAAGATCATTACATGATCATGACAGTTAAATCTTGAACATTTCACACACACAAAGTCTACGTTTCTGTTTTAAAAGTGAAAAGAAAGTTTTCTTAGAAGTGAAAACACTGATAATTGCCCAGCTGGAAATGTCAGTGATTTACACAATCAGGGTGTTGATCTATTTCCTCTGCAGGTGATAGTAAAAGTCTAAATAAAATACCACGACTTTTACAAATTAATTGATGCTGTTTTAATCCAGAAATTGATTTCCAACTACTTACTTATCCCAATGATTCCTAAAAACATAAGGAAAATGTTTAAATCTAGAGAGCAGGTCTGATGTTCCAGCCAGCTAATGCTGTATAACAAGCGGAGGGGCGCAGAATACGTGATCCCAAATTATGCCACTTCGGCGTGTAGATTATTTTGAGCTGAACACAATCAAGGCCCGACAAAGAGCTGTTTCTTTTCTCCTTAACCGCCTAAAGAGTTTAGATACAAGGTCTGTACTAGGAGAGAGCCAACATCAAAGATAACTTTTCATCAGAAAGACTTCTCTGCGTGGCCTGGCAAACATTTGTTTACCAGCCATTTCCTCTTCTCATCTTCCTGTCAATTGTCTTCCTCCCCTTTGAAGCCCCCGGCCCCTACCTGCTACTCCTTAGCTCAGGATGGCATATACACCTCAATGGCTTGACTGTCTTTGGGTCTCATGTCTTTGGGCTCATGTGCATATGAAATTTGTTTTCCTCCTGTTAGTCTGTCTTACGTGAATTTAATTATTAGATCAGCCAAACAACTGAGAAGGGAAGAAGGGAAAAGTTTTCCTCCCCTGTGCGAGCAACCCCAAACTCAACAGTTTAAAACAGCAAGCGGTATGTAGCTCACAGACCTGCACCAGGTGGACTCAGAGGGACTGACTCACTTCTGCTCCATGTGGCATCATTTGGAGCAGCACCTGGGAGCTGACAAAATCTGAAGTCCCACTAGTCTACCTGTCTGGAGGCTGACACCAGCTGTCCCCACAGCCCTTCCATGTGGCTGTTTGCCTTCTGTCCAGAATGATGGCTGGGTTTCAACAGTGAGGCTCTCAAGAGAGAGCGATGAAGAAGCTGTTTCACCTTCTATGACCTAGAGTCAGAAGTCACATGGCGTCAATTCTCCGGTGTTCCCCTTGCTGAGGCTGTCACAAACGACCACTAGGATTCAGAAACTCCACCTTTTGGTGGGGGACTGGCAAGGTTCTAGTAGAGCAAGTAGGATAGGAAATAGTTTTGCAATCATTTTTGGAAAATATTTTCTATCACACCTGATTTCATCACATCCACACAGTGTATTTATCTACTACGGAGTTTCGCCAGTGCCTTGTATCCAAATTAGAAATTCATTCATTCATTTATAAAACACATACTGAGGGGCCAGCTGAGTGGCATGGTGGTTAAGTTCGCACATTCCACTTCGGCGGCTCAGGGTTCACTGGTTCGGATCCTGGGTGCAGACCCACACACTGCTTGTCAAGCCATGCTGTGGCAGGCATCCCACATATAAAGTAGGGGAAGATGGGCACAGATGTTAGCTCAGGGCCAGTCTTCCTTGGCAAAAAAGAGGAGGATTGGCAGCAGATGATAGCTCAGGCCTTACCTCCCTGCCCCCGCCCCAAAAAAAGTACTGAGTTCCTTTAGTGGGTGATGGACATATAAACACTAATATGACATGATTAGACATGTGATAACTGTCAATGCCTCTGTTTAAAATAAATATTGCCTCCTAACTTAATAATCATTTGATTGACAATGATTTAGAGCAGTTGTTAAGAGTCAGAGTCTGCATCCAGACTGTCTGGGTGTAAATTTTGGCTCTCTCGCTCACTGCTGTCTATGATTCAGGCAAGTTATTGAAACATCTCTGGACCTTGTTTTCCTGTCTGTAACATGGGACTAGTAATAGTATCTCCCCATGAAGATTGTCATGAGGAGTAAATGTATTCATTCATGCAGTTGGTTAAACACTACCTGATACATAGTAAGCATTCAATAAATGTTAGCTAATTATCATAATAATTATTAATTAACATTACAACAATTTCAAATGTTCATGACATAATAATAATAGATGACAAAGAAGAGAATTAGAAAATAAATGATGCATACTGATAAATATATCCAGTAGGATATATTGGAGTATATGAGGAAGCCATTTGGTTTAAAACTAATTCAGCCTCACCTTGTTTTTCTAAAAAGTCCTGACACAGCCTTGGAGCATGCAATGTACATCTGCTTTAAACATTTACAATGTCCCAAAGACAAGAACGATGCCCTTAAAGACAGGAATGTGGCTTCCCCCCATATTGGCATCTCTTTAAAGATAAACCTCTCTTCCTAGAAACTGAGAATTAATTACCCACCTGCTGTGTTCACCTTGTGACCGCTGATCTGCTGTGCCAGCAAAGCAACCTCATAACTGTTGTAAAAGGGACATTCCTGCCATATGTGATGTGTGCTCTTTGTTCCAAGGTGGTACATAACCTCTCTGTACCCCCTGCTTCTTTGATGTGCTTTCTTCTGTGAGGAAGGAAGGCCCCGGGCTAGTCCTCAGATCTGGCTCATATAATAAACTCACTCCAATTTGATTTATAGATTAGTTACAGATTATTTGCACTGACAATACTGACAAATAAAAATGGCAAGCAATAGGATATATTGGAGAATATGAGGAAGACATTTGGTATAAACCTAATTCGGCCTGACCTTGTCTTTCCAAAAGGGCCTGACCGTGGCTGTTGAGCATGCATTGTATATCTGCTTTAGATATTCCCTACGGCAAGAGCAAAGGCCCTTGAGATAAAGGTGCAACTTCCCTCACCCTCCCAACGTTGGCGTCTCCTTAAGGATTAAGCATCTTTCCTTAGGCTAGAAACTGATTGCTGTGCTCACCTGTGACGGCCCAGCTCGAGATAATAGACTTGCCTCCTGCTACGCCCACGAAGATAGCAGACCCACTACCTGCTGTGTCCATCAAGCGGTGTGCGACAGGGCAATCTTGTGACTATTGTGGGAGGGACATTTCAATCATATGTGAAACACCCTGTTTGGGGGTATATAACCACTCTGTGCACCCCACTTCTTTGGTGCCCTTTCTTCCTTTGGGAAGAAAGGCCCCGGGCCATGGTCCTCAGATTTCAGCTCAGAATAAACTCACCCAAATTTTCATTTACAGATTGGTTATGGATTATTTTCACCGACAATACAATATCTCATAACAAAGAACAGAAAAACTTTATGTGTGGAAGAAATTTTATATTGGAAAAAATGTAGCAAAATATTTAACATGATGTGTTGGAGTGGAAAACTGTGTAAAGTTTTTTTCTTCTCTTCTCTATATTCCAAAGATTTTTCCCCAAAAAATAAATTGCTTGTATAACTTTTTAAAATGTGTTTTAAGGAAATAGAATCTGCTGACCTATACCTAAAATAATAAAGCTATTTCCCATTAAAAGGAAAATCAGATTTTTCAACGTATACATTCTCTGTACTTCCAGTTCCCTTTAAAGCTGATCATATTGATCCGCATTACACTTTGCTCTCATCCATACAATGTACCTACTGCTGCAGCGAATGGAGAAGGAAAAGAAAAGTGGCTCGAAACTTGATGACATGTAACAGTCTGAATTCCTAATGTGAATTTGGTCAATCTCTGATGCCCCAAAGACCATCTGTCTACCTTTAATGTCTCAGATAACCATCCATATGTTTCAGATTTATCACTCTGGCCCTAGTGCATTTGCCAAACTCATGAATATTTGAATATCTAAAAATGATTGCATCAACAGAAAATGTGACAGATTTACAGCTGGGTTTTTCCTTTGGTTACCCATTGCCCTGCACTAGTGCTGGGACTTTGGGGAATTCAAATTAATTTCATCTGGACGGATTTAAGATCCCAAAAGAAAGGACTTCCATAATAATGATAGCGAGCACTAGTCGAGGGCTTACTATGTCCTGGGCCCCAGGCTGTGTGTTTGATGTATATGATCTCTTTTCATCCTCACAACAGCTCTGCGAGGCATGAAATACTATTAACCTGTGATATTGTGATTAAGTATATATTTGGACTTCATCTCAGTTTCTGGCACAGAGCTCCTGAAACCCTTGTAATTTCCTAAGTGATAAGAGCCAGAAAGGTGTCTTTTGTTATTCATAACAAGCCCTTTTCAACCACACCTGGGTTTATGTTAATGCGGCAGTTTTTGGAAAGCCCCTAAGGATGGGAGCTTGTTGCCTGGAGAACCAACCATGTGATTGGAGGGTTGACCTTTCAGTTCCACTCCCTGCCTTCTAGGGTTGGGAGAGGGGCTGCAGGTTGAGTTCAATCACCCACGGCCAATGATTTAATCAAGCATGCCTATGTAATGAAGCCTCCATAAAAACTAAAAAGGGGGCGTGCTGGCTGGCCTGGTGTCATAGTGGTTAAGTTCACGTGCTCTGCTTCCGTGACCAGCGGTTTGCAGGTTTGGATCCCGGGCGCAGACCTACACACGGCTCATCAAGCCATGCTGTGGTGGCATCCCACATACAAAATAGAGGAAGATTGGCACAGATGTTAGCTCAGGGACAATCTTTTTCAAGCAAAAAGAAGAATATTGGCAACAGATGTTAGCTCAGGGCCAAACTTCCTCAAAAAAATTTTAAAACTCCAGAAAGACTGGGTTTAGAGAGCTTTTGGCTTGGTGAACATGTGGAGATTTGAGAGTGGTGCTCTCAGAAAGCATGGAAGCTCTGTGTCCCTTCCCACAAACCTTGCCCTCTGCATCTCTTTCGTCTGGCTGTTCCTGAGTTATATTCTTGCATAATAAACTGGTAATGTAGTAAGTAAAATGTTTCTCTGAGTTCTGTGATCCACTCTGGCAAGTTAATCAAACCCAAGGAGGGGGTGGTGGGAATCTCTAATCTCTAGCTGGTTGGTCAGAAGCACAGGTGATAACCTGGACTTGTGAATGGCCTCTGAAGGGGGGGGGCAGTCTTGTGGGACCGAGCCATTACCCTAGGGAATCTGATGCTATCTCCAGGTAGACAGTGTCAGAATTGAGTTGAATTGTAGAACACTCAGCTGGTGTCAGAGAACTGCTTGCTTGGTGGTGCGGAAAATTACCCTGCTCGTCAGAATTGGTATCCAAATTATTCAACACCATTTTACAGGAGAGGAAACTGAAGCTGGCAAAAATTAAATGACTTGCCATGGTCACATAGACAGAAGGTGGCAGAGCTGGGACTCACACGCCTTCCTTCCTTGGTGAAGGTAATTTCTCCTGGGCTGTAGTGCTCAAACCAGCTCATATAACAAAGTCACCCCAATTTTGATCTGTAGATTGATTACAGATTATTTGCATTGACAAGAGAAAATATAAACATGCAATATTCAGAATGAGAAAGAGCAAATGACTACATAGGCAGAGGATGCCTTTTAAAAAGTATGTACAAGTGTATGCTAAAAACTTTGTTGGTATTAAGAATTTTCCTAGCCTGAATTCAATAAATACTACTTTATCTAAAACATAAACATTCTATGACAGGGATGGTTTGAGTTTCTTTTAACACTGGAAGAATGAAAGCATTGATTGTTCAAGAGCTAAAACTGAAAACCAGATCCATTTAATTTTCTTCTTTTCAGGAACCGTCTGCTAGGGCTGAGGGGAACATTTCCCATGAAACCACTGCGATCTCTTAGAACAGCATAAGGTTAGAGCCAGAAGTTACCTTAGGAGGCAACTCTGCCAGAAGCCTCATTTTCCAAATGAGGAAAGCTGGATCCACTTTCCAAACTCACTTAGCTAATTAGTGAAGAGCCTCTCAGACAGAATAAAATCAACGTGTTGGCAAATGAGCCTTTTCTCTGAGAACTCCGTTAGGACAAGCCCGTTCTTCCTTCAGTTAGTTGTTAACGTGATTGTTGTTGAGGGAGATCTGTGATTAGTCCCCTCGAGGTCCAACCATCTCAACAAAGCAGCTCTCACATCCTCGCTCAGAGAATCCACCACCTCAGAATTTGGAACCCGCATAAACGTCTGAACCTACCACAGCCCGCCTGCATGACCCTGTTACCCAGCACCAGGTTCACTGTGGTACATGACAGAGACTCTCAGCCAGGTCTCAGGATATGTGGGAATATGCAAGGTAATAATGATTTAAGTCAACTCTTTTTCTTTTTTTTTGAGGAAGATTAGTCCTAAGCTAACTGCTGCCAATCCCCCTCTTTTTGCTGAGGAAGAGTGGCCCTGAGCTAACATCCGTGCCCATCTTCCTCTACTTTATATGTGGGACGCCTGCCACAGCATGGCTTGACAAGCAGTGCCATGTCTGCACCTGGGATCCGAACCTTCGAACCCCAGGCCACTGATGTGGAACATGCGCACTTAAACGCTGCACCACCGGGTCGGCCACTAAGTCAACCTTTTTGTGTTACTCTGACTAGTGGGGACTTCCAAAGACAAAGAGGAAGAAACCCTAAAGTTTAAAATGTCTTACCCAAAGAAATTCAATCCAGTAAGTCAAATTGTAGGGTGTAAGGTGGTCAAAGGGGGCCCGTGAGCATGAGAGAAAATACATCAACATGCAACATTCAGAATGAGAAAGGGCAAATGATTACACAGGCAGAGGATGCTCTTTAAAGTTTTTTCAATTTCCTCCCCTATAACTCTTCTTCGTCTTTATCTTCTTCCCAAATGTGATATTTCTTGTATAAGTCCCCTCGTTTGCTTCCACGTGAATGCCAGTACCTTTCCTCTATTCACGCTGCCTTTGTGCCTCACCATAGCCTAGACCCATCTATGAAATAGTCAGCACCGGCTTCTACCGCCCTCGCCAGGAGCCTCTCCTTCTCCCACTCCTGTACAAGGCACATGCAGGACAGTGGCCCAGACCTCGCCTGCCTCCCGCTCAGGCAATCATATGTCTAAGTGACGTCCACCTCAAGGAGACATCAACCACACCATTTGTAGACAGAAGGCCTTTGGAAAGAGTTGATTTCCCTTCACTTCTACTATCTCCCTCCGTTCTGGTGATCTTCTAAAGACACAAAGCCTTAACTCAAAAGAATCAGCTCCAGTAATGTATGGGTATGTCAAGAAAGCAAGAGAGGGATTTGGAGGTGGAGAGGGTCTATAGAAACTCTGACTCATGCTACTGAAACGTCTGTTTTACTGGATTGCAGCTTGCACCCAGCGTTGCTCTAGCTCCTGAGTAAGTTTAAGGTCTGTCTCCCTCAGATTTCCACTTCCTGAGCCCTTTCTCATCAGACCTGCCTGAGAACTCTTCCTCAGTGGTGTCACTCTCCTTGAGCTGACCTCACAGGATCCAGGAGCATCCTGACAGCAGCGTTTAGGGTCTGAGATCATCTCTTCTGCTGGAGTTTTTCAGGTTTTGGGGCTTCCCTTAAGAGCAGCCCCGCCAGGGCAGTTGAACCTTTGATCAACACTTTCTCGGGCTTGGTTTCATCACTGTTACTATAAAGAGAGTAAAACAGTACCTGTGAGTCTTTCAGTCTAAGAAAGAGCAAAGCAGAAGCTTCCACACAGAATGCAGTTTTGTTTGGGGATAAATTAAAAACACAAGTAAAGCTTTCTTGCCAAGTGAATATAGACTTTGATATGTATCTTGTGCCTAAGGGTATCTGAAATGAGTACACTCAATGCGAACAGTCTCTCCTGAAACTTCATCAAGTACAGGCTGGCAGTGGGTAACGGCTTAGAAGGCCAGTCTGGGGTACAATCTACTATGCAATTCTACCATTTTGCAAGTGACTAAACTTCTGGGCCTTAACTTATTCATTCAAAAAAGAAAGAGTAATCCAAGCCTAGTTCATTGGAATAGCATTAGGAGGTACTATCACTGATAGCATCCACTGAAATTATACGCACAGTATATGAAGCTTTGTTTTTTGATATATTGAGAGAATCAGAGAGCCAGTTAAGTAATCAATCATTGTAATGAATTTTTTCCAATTACATTGCCCCATAGTCCATACGATCGCCCTAAAAACTGCAGATTCATGGACTTCAGAGTTGGGAAGTACCTGAGTGGTCATCATATTACAACTATCTCTCTCAACAATTCTGTGTGTTCTTGTCTTCTCATCACATTCCCAAATACCACAATTTTTGACAGCACACTTGAAAGGTTCAAACAACTCACAACCAGACCAAACAAATCAGCAACAATTTGGATGCTGTCACCCTTCAGCACTGCGCCACTGTTGAGTAAAACTCATTTCTGTTTCATCCCAGCTTGTCCCAACTAACACACCAGCTTTACTTGGTGTCAGCTGGAAACGATGCTACTTACTCACAGCAAGTTGGCCCCTCTCTGTGCCATTCTTCATGATCTCAAAAGGCTTAGCTCAATGCCTTCCTGACAGACATTACTTAAGAACATCTTTCTGACTGGAGCAATAAAAATCCATTTCCATATTATCTAAATTAGGCAACAGTCCCGTGAATGATCTTGGATACAGCAGAGTGCCGTCATACAGTGATGGAGAAACATTATTCCACCCTAATGAGATATGATGAAAACAGAGGACCCTGAATGGGTTATTAAGAAATCTGAATTGTTGAATGGGTTCTTCCACTAATTAGCTGTGTGGCTTTGGGAAACCAGCCCTCAGTTTTCTCAGTATCTATGAGGCATTTGGAAGACTCATTCTCTTAGGAGTCTTCTACTCTAAAGTTCCGTGGTTCTTATACAAGGACCGCAGTGGTTCCCTGAATGGTGTTACTGTTAGACCCCACACAGATAGTGCCTGAAAGGAGAGCAATGTCACAAATAAATTGGAAGACCTGTTTTTCCTGCTACGTAATGAATAACCAATTCTGTCATCAAAATGTGCTTAAGTCACTGGCATAGTAAAGGCTATGCCAACTGGCTATAGAATTGAAGATTGGGAACCAGACAACATCAATTTCTTGACATTCAGAAAGATAGGTAAAAGGCCAAATAGCACATCTTTTTTCATAAATGCATCATCATATAATGATTTGTGTGCACATAATCATCCCTTCCCTATGCTTTTCATCCTTCATATAGACACTTTTCAGGTTTTTGAAGCTTTTATCAAACACGGAGAAAATGTTTCATTAAATACATACCCTAATGCCATGAAGTAGTTTACTAACTAAACCATACGATGTGGAAAATTTAAAAATAACAAATTAAGTAAATGGGGAAAAGGTAATAGTCTTTACCACATTTAATGATTATATAGCTATCATAAAAGAAAGTAATAATAACTTAAAGAACTCAAATTATCTTCTATAACCAAAGTATTCGTTGTACTGCAAGTGAATTAGCATTTTCTTATCAGTGAGATAGACTTCTTTTTTCTATTCTGAATTACAAATTTAATGAATTTTTAATTTATTTTTTCTAAATCTCTTGAAAATTATTTTTATTTTTTCCCATTCAATATTGGCATTCATCTTTGGGCAAACAACTTGGTTTCAACAACCTTCAGGTCACTGCAACATAGTGTGGCGCCCAAATCCATACTCACAAACCATGGAATGGCTTCAGGAAGTCTCCAATTCCGCAAAGTTATAAGCAATCCCTTCATTAAAAAAAAAAAAAGATACTTGATCCAACATAAAACGACCCTGGGAAATTTCACCCAGGGGTTGACTCTCTGGGCTACCAGAGCAGTGCGTCAGAACTCCCTAAGACGCCAGAATGAAAGTCATTAAACACCTCACAGCAGAACCAGCCTTTCTAAGGACGGGTTCACTCCCAGCATGGGGCAAGACCTCCATTCTGGGGATCAGCAGCATCCGAGGGTCTGCTCTGATCTGAGTTTGAACTCCTGTAGGGATTCCTATGTCAAGGCTCCAGAGCGCCGAACACTTTGGATTTCGCCTGGGCTCACCTTCCCTCTTGCTTTAGTCAAACTTTATCTGATAGTCAGCTTTGCTTTTTGTAAAAGGCTGAAAACATCCCCCCAAAGATACACCCTGATCTCTGGAACATTAAATGGCAAAAAAGAATTTTGTATATGTGATTAAATTGAGGATCTTGAAATAGGGAGATGACCCTTGATTTCCCCAGTGGGCTCTCAGTGCAGTCACAAGTGTCCTCACTGCGAGGCAGAGAGAAACTTGACACAGATAGAGGAGAACACCGTGTGAAGATGGAGGCAGGGACTGGAGAGATGTGTCCACAAGCCAAGGACCACCAGCAGCCGCCAGGAGCTGGAAGGGGCAAGGAGCGGATGCTCTCCTGGAGCGTCCAGAGAAAGCTGGCCCTGGCACACCTTGATCTCCACCCAGTCCTGTTGATTCTGGACTTCTGGCTCCAGAACTGTTAAATCTGTTGTTTCAAGCCATCAAGTTTGTCGTAATTTATTGCAGCAGCCACAGAAACCTAACGCAATTTTCACCTGGACTTTCCGTTGTTTTGCAGTGATTGTGACCTCAGAAACAAATGTTTGTATTAAACACTCCTGAGAGATATTCTGCAGACAGTGACTATGCTTGTTGTACCAAGGACCTCTCTCAAGACAGTTCTGCTTGAGAGAAACATCCATTTTTGTTGACATTAAGAAGTAATTCAGCTTGTTAAACACAGGAAAATGCAATTTTAGATTCCACTTTTAGCAGTTAGCGCTTCTTTATGTGCAAATAGAATTGGCATTCCTATTCTAACTAGCAGAAACTAATAAATAAATTAAATTCCATTTCCAAACTACTGAACCCTTATAATTATATTATTTATTATCTGTCTGTCCAGACCAAATCCTAATTACAGGTCTCAGAAGAGAGTTTTCAGATAAACACATTATCTAAAACGTGATAGATTTCAGAGGATTTAGTAAAAACAAGCAACTCCTTAGAAGAGGCTTTTTTTCCTTGTTAATATTTTGAATGTAGACTGCCTTTGAGATCGATGTAATTTCCAACAAATGTAATGTCAAACACTTTTATGCAGAATTATAATAATTGCTACTGTGCTGAGTTGAGACTGTTGTGTAATGTGTTTCATTAACATGAAATTCCCATTTTAAACATTTCAGCCATCCCCATCACCTCTGACCAGCACTGCTGCCGCACGGCCACATGACCACGGAATCTGCCAGCCGGGAGATGCCAGTGCTCTCAGGAGCCGGACAGTCTCCCTAATCTCTCATCTCATGGTGAAGCCGTCCAGGGCAAGGACCGAAGTGTGATGGAGCATTTCCCACTCACCCAGACACGGAGCTGACGACATCCCAGGGGAGAGCTTTCAAATGCCAACATTTGCGTAGAACTACGGTTGTTTACAGCAGCTGGGATCTGCTCACTCTAAAGTGACGTTTCACAACAACAAAACAGTGAAATGGAGCCCATTTTGTTTATGAAGTGTGAGTAAAGAGTAACTACTGGGCTGGGTTAAGCCCTTCAGGAATCAGGTCAAGGGGGATGCTGAGTTCACCCGGGGCTTTAAATAAGCAAGGAGCCCCTCCTTCGGCAGATTCCAGCTGCACCATCTCCAAGCTCCCACCTAAATAGCCCGCATCTGTGACTGGGAGGAGTGGGGTGGACACTGGGAACAAGGCCAGCCCTGGATCAACACTTGCTCAGCACAGCCACGGAGGAGAGTTTAAGATTTGGGACAATCAAGATTAACGTGGGCTGAGTATCAGGGTAATCATCCAAGCGCAAAAATGTGGGTCTGGTGTCAGAAACTAGCTTGCCAGGTGACCTGCCAACTTTTGTTGCTTGAGTTCTTCTCTAAAATTTTAATGTTGGTTGAATTGTGAATAGTCTATGTATGCCTGGTGTGGAACACAGAGGTTTACACGCGCCTCTGGAATGAG
Source organism: Equus caballus (assembly GCF_041296265.1). Lineage (NCBI taxonomy): Eukaryota > Metazoa > Chordata > Mammalia > Perissodactyla > Equidae > Equus > Equus caballus. The sequence continues at coordinate 44,508,969 of NC_091691.1, forward strand.
AAGCTGTGACTGAAGCAGAATTTCCTATGTTGTGTTCCAGAGAAGACTCATCCTAAGATATGCCCCCTGGAAAAGAAGGACGGCAGAGTTAAAGCAGCTGGAGACAGGCTGCATATTGAGCCCTCTGTGTGGGCAAAGGAATAATGGACATTAGCGTATTCAAAATTCTGAGAAGTCTTGGTGGCAGATATCACTATTTGCTTACCCAAAACTCCTTCTCCCCTCCTTCCATACCAACAGGGACCCAATATTTAGAGGAGGTGCCATGCAACTGGCTAAACTTTACATTGTCAGCCTCCTTTGCAGGTAGGGATGGAAATTTGACACAGCTCTGGCCACAGGGGAAATGACACATGAGACTGACTCAGATGATTAATATCATTTTCATCCTTTGATCTTCCCTTTCTTCCTTGCTAAAGTGGAAATGTGGTGGCTGGTGCTTCAGCGGCCATCTTGAGAACTCAAGGACAAATGTCAACAGAAGAGAAAACTGTAAAAAACTTGGGTCTCTAATGAAATTGCGAAGCTTCATATCAGCATAGCCTGACCACGTTCAGATTGACATTATATGAGAAGAAACAAATTCCTAATTTGGTTTAAGCCTCTGACCTCTTGGGTTTCTGCTACTGGCAGCCAAATGCAACTCCTAACTGATTCATCCTTTTGAAGCCAGCATGTGCAAACTTTTGGAATGTGCTTTGAGAAATGCTTCATGTGCACATCCACTGATCCTTAAACATGTTCACGGGACTCTCCTGTTTACTTGGAAGGCTGCACTTTTGACACTGTTTGAAAACTCAGTCTATCGCTTATAACTACACCTTTTAACTGAATAGGGGCCCCAACAGCAGTCACAGCATGCACGCTCCTTTCTGTAATTCCACCAACGTTTGGTTTCTCACAAAGTATGGCGATGCTGGCTGAAATCTCTCAGAACCTAAAGTTCGGGGGGAGTAGAATCTATCATTTTATTAAAATTAATTGTTAAATATATAATACAAAGTGAATTCAGCATCTAAGCTGATGGCACTTATAAATGGTTATATGAAGCTAATAACAGCAATTCTTGGTTCCAAAGCCTATAAATTTGGGATACCAAGGACGAATACAAGTTGTTGGCACTGGACATCTTCAAAGCAGGAGGAGCCCCTAGAGTTGTACGATTCTGTCCTAGGATGCAACTGGTTCAACACAAGAAAATCTAAAGTCTTAAATTTGAGATCTCCTTTGGAGAAATTTGACTGTTCAAATCAAATTATTGCCAGATCCTAACCACAATTGGCAGTAAGTCCTGCTGAAAAGGAAGTGCTAGTCTATGTAGTATGTAGGCTTTTAACAATTCTGATCTGGAGAGATGGGCTTAGTAAAGAAGATGTGTGGTGTTGTGTTCCTGCCTCTCTTGTGATTCTGCACATTTACCTCCTGTGGGGATGTGCTGTGATAGGCCACGTGCCGGGAGCTGGGAGAAGACTCACCTAAGATTGAGGACAGTTCCAAGGGTCAATTGCCCACTGTGGATTCGCAGACAACAGACAGAGCTTACAGGCAGGCCTCACATCCATGTTTCTGTAGCTGGAACCTAGAGGAGTCTAAATGTGCGGGCCTGTGATCATGAGTGTGGAGGGTTGGGGGCATGTCACACGGCAGTGGAATGCATCTCAGGCTCTGGGATGCACAGCTAGACTACCGTGGCTGAGGGAAAACCTCTGTCGACATGATGAGGAGAGAGGTGGTGTGCGCCCAGCCCAAGGCTCACTGTCCTGCAGTCTTCCCCCGCTTCCCCATTTGCTAATGGAAGGGACTCTGAGGGATAATGGGAGGGTGGACCTCTAGGATAAGGGGCCTGAGTCCTTGACTAACACATGGAAGGTTGCCCACCAGCCAGAAACATAACACATAATACTTGGAGTGAGAAAAAATAAATGTGAGAAGAATCTATTTCTCACTCACTCAAGGTCCAGGTGATTCTCTGGGAAACTTGCTCTTGATCCAGTCTGGGATGCTTCTGTTCTGTAGCCTGCCCATGTTGGCCTCAGTCTCCGTGCCAAGAGAAGGGAGTGTGTGGAGAGGGATTCTTGACTTCAGGTCCAAGTGACACTAGTCACATCCCTCCCGACACATGGGCCAGAACTAGTGGCACGGCCCCAACCTAACTGCCAGGGCCTGGGAAACAGAGTAATCCCATGGACTGTTGGGAGAGTGTTACTACATCTGCCACATGAATGCGGGGAAGAAGGACTCAGAGGAAGAGCCCTGAGGTAGGAAGGAGCATTGCATGTTGGAGGAAAGGGAACAAGACAAGGAAGGCTTGAATGTTGAGGGCAGAGGGATGAGCGCATGAGAGAGAGCAGCTGAGGTAGGTGGGGTCCAAGTGCAGCAGATATGTGGGAACACCTCTATTCTAAAAGCCCTAAAACCTCAGGAGAGCTGGGTACATGACATACATTTGCACTGTTAAAGAACCTTCTCCAGGCATGACCAGGTAAGAGGCTGTTTTGGGTGATTAGACTAGGATGATGGCTTTTGGGATGGAGAACTTGGTGATTGGATGTGCAGTGAAGGAGATGTAAGTGTTAAGGTTGAGGGTCAGGAGTATGGACTGTGTAAACGATTTGATAGTGGTACCTTTGACAGAGACGTGGAACACCATGGGGAGGACCAGCCAGGAAAGGATGCCCAATATCAAGACGAGCTGTGCATAACAAAGTAATTTCCTAGTCCCAGAGAATGGCTTATAGTTGAAAGAATATGTCAATGTTCTAGTGAAAATAACCAGTTATGCAGAAAAGTAGCTGTAGAATAGCAGCGTCTCCTACTTCTGTCCCATTCAGGGCATAGAGGAAGAATTTGATTGTACGCCACTTGCATTGTGAGTAGATAAAGCTGAGCTGTTCTCCCTTCTCCTCCCCTGACCGAGCACAGTTTCCCCAGCTCACCAACCACTTCCCACTTAAACCAGTAAAACCAGCCCAGATTCCAAGTCCCTGGCAAAGCAAGTCAACAGGCATAACTCCCCAGGGGCTTAAGACGGTGGCCCTTAAACATCATGGCACACCTCGAGAGCGTGAAAAATTAGTCGTAACTCTGTCTGACCCCCAAAGACCCTGACTTAATTGGTCTGGAGTGTGGTCTAGACATTTTGGAATCTTGTAAGCTTCTCTAATTATGCTTCCAGTGTGTGGCTGAGGGGAGCGCCTGGGCCAGGGAAAGAAGAGGAAGGCATAGTCCATACCTCTCTCCTCCTACTCAACAAAGGTTTTTGTTTTTTTGAATTTTTTTTTAAATTAAGATATAATTGATATATAATATTATGTAGGTTTAAGGTGTACAATGTGTTGATTTGCTACACTTATAAAATACAATACAATTTCCATCATGGCATTAGCTCAACAAAGGTTTTCTGAGTCAATTACTTGGTGGTTTGGAGTCCAATAGTTGTCCTGGCTCACAGCAGACACTTAACCCAAAATTTGGGATCCGATAGCATCACTAGCCTTTTTGTAGAACTTATTATCTGTCAATAATGAGCAATTGTCCTCCTCTCCTTCTCATCCAGGCACGCTCTGCAGATACATGTGAAAGTTTGCACTGCCGAGGCTAATTGTACACAAACACTCCACCGAATTAGAGCGTGTAACATTTTATCATGTTAGCCACCAAGTCATGTCCTCCAAATCAGTCTAGATAAGTCAGCACTTCTATGTTTTTGTCTCATTTCATTGCTTATTAGAACTAATAATCATCATAGTTTCTACTCTAACATTCATACTAATGGATTTTCAGGAAAACACTCAGCTTAGAAGGTGGTTAGTAGCAGACAGCCAGCAACCTTGCTGATGAATGCACAGATCTCCCAGCTTCTCAAAGCACCACTGGTCAGCTCTGATTCTATAGTCATGCCACAATGTCTCTGGCCTATGAATTAATAGTAATCACCCAACCGTGATGGGAAAATGGAGCAATCGCCCAGAAGCATGTGGGGGCAGGTGGCGGGAGGAGATTTGGAGATTTGGTGCGGTTATTAAGAGCTGTTAAATTTCTGCCTTATAATCTGGGAGACAGGTTTTATAACTATAAGTAGGTCATTTTTGTGTCATTTGCCTGAACAATACAGATAGACACCCAGCTGTATTATTAAGCTAATCAAAAGGATGCATACTAAGAGGCCGTGATAAAAATATGGCACCTCCAGACACATCTGGTTCTCTCCACAGTTTATGTAGTGACGAGTACATGTTAGAGTCAGACCCTTGAAAAACACCTCATCTTGCCCACTATTTCATCCTTAGTACTAGCACATAGTGGGTCCTCAGCACAAATGCAGAGCCCTCCCACACCCCAGAATGATATTTGCGTTCCAAACTAGGGAAAGACTTGATTTGTTCTGAATGAATCATTAACCTTTGTTGGTTTCTTCTGACCTTGATTAACTCAAATAACAACAACCACAATAATATTAATAGTTGATGTAGTAACTGCTTACCATGTGCCAGAAAATCCTGCTGTCATTGCCAAATGTTACCTATGTAGTCCACACCCAACCCTATGAGGCTCAGATATTACTATTATTCCCATTTTACTTCTGAGGAAACTGAAGCTTAAATGCTGATGGGGGAAATTTGGCAGCCCATGTTAAACAAGCAGTGTTTTTGAAATATTTGGGCTAAGGTTTTAAAAAACAAGAGAGTTCACATAAAAATCTAGATTTCTGAATTTTCTTTAAAAATTTGACGGTATGGCAACAAAGAGTCTGCATAGCCACATGACAAGAGTTGACTTGGCCCACAGTATGCTCTGCACGCACCTTCTGATTTGCCACCTCCCACCTGGCCCTCTGCCCTATTTATACCACCTCTGTGGCCTTTAAGGCATTTGCATTTCTGGGCCCAGCTTAAAGAGGTTATGGACTCAGATATGCAGTGCCAGAGCTGGACTTGGGTCTGTGTGTCTTCAAAACCCGTGTTGTTGCTCCTTAGAGTGTTGTAGAAGGCAGCATGCAGGGCACCTGACTGTGTCCCTTTCCTTGTCATGACTGGAAGGGGTCAGTTCTTACCATTTCCCACGACCCCATGACTCACCCTACCCAACACATGTACCACTCCCCACCCCTGTGGTCCAGCCACACATGCCATTGATGCAGGTACATGAATCAGTGTGACTCTGTCAGATTCCAGACTCAGGTGAGGCAAGACATATAGATGGGCTGTTCCTGGCACTTGGTGAATGTGGCACCAGCTTAAAGCACCGCAGAAAACCCTTCGGCAGAGGTTACAGATGGGAAAGTTAGAAATGTGAATACATTAAAGAGACTAACCAAAGAGAAGCAAGATTCACCCAATAGATCTCAAAAGCCTAACCAACAACTCAGTTTTCCCTAAGACCACCTAATAGTGTGAGTTATCAACTCAGACTCACTAGACGGGCTCACGTTGGGATCGGCGAGGGGCCGTGGCATACCTCCTCGTAGGACCTAGGTCATTTTATGGTCTCCAGAACCAAGGCTTTAATGCTTTGCCGGGGAATATAGTGTTATGAAGTTAATAAATGGGTGCCTGGATTTTAAAATAACGTATTTTTTTTTTAAACTTGGAGAATGGCTCCATTGCCCAATTACCCAAAGAAACCCCAGTGGCTCCATGCTACCTCTTGTCCCTGGTGACAGCTAATATTTGTGAGGAAAAGTACCAGAAAAGAAAGCTCCAAAACCAGGGTTCAGAACAACAACACAAGTCTTAATTCAGAATTGGTAGTTCAAAGCAGCAAACAAAGGCAGTTTATAAACGGATGGGGCTGGATTAACATGCGCAAAGACAGACTGGGCGCCCATCCCATGGAAGAATTTGAAAGGTTCAAAGGGCCCTTGTGCCCACAGTATCATACCACAGCCATCTAGAGGGCTAGTCCTTACGCAGGATCCCAGTCAGAAGACAAGCACCAAGTCCTAGCATGATGGGAGAAGTAGCAAATTAACCAGCTAACATATTAGCAAAGACCCATTTATTTGGCTAGTCTGCTCTACCTTCTGGCTCCCATCATAGATCAGAGGCGGGAAGAGACACAAGCAAAGAGCTAGGAAAGGTTGTGGGAAAACTCAGGCTCCCAGGATACTTTCCGGCCCTGGAGGGCTGTGGTAGGTTCTGACCCATGACAGAGCAGGGTGGCCGGGCAGCTGGGGACCCCGGGGGGAGGGAGGAGTAAGGCCATCAAAGACAGCTCCCGGGGCTGGCCCCATGGTGCAGTGGTTAAGTTTGCATGTTCCACTTCTCAGCGGCCCAGGGTTCACTAGTTCGAATCCCTGGTACAGACATGGCACCGCTTGGCAAGCCATGCTGTCCCACATATAAAATAGAGGAAGATGGGCATGGATGTTAGCTCAGGGCCAGGCTTCCTTAGTGAAAAAGAGGAGGACTGGCAGTAGTTAGCTCAGGGCTAATCTTCCTCAAAAAAAAAAAAAAGATAGCTCCTTCCTTGGCTTATGAAAGGTGCCCATGACTTACATGCCACAGGTAACCCATGACACTCCCGTGCTCCTCCCGTGAACTGAAAGGGAACCAGAGAGGAGCGTTCCTAGAGCAGACTCGAGAACCCACCCGGGGGAGAGCTCCCTGTGTCGCTGGCTTGCTGGCTGTCTCCCCACCACAACCCCAGACAGCGCTCAGAGAGACAAGGGAACTGAACTGGGAGAAAGGGGAGAGGACAAACAGAAGAGCACCTTCATCCTCAGCCAGGAAGGCATCCTCCCAGCCCTTAGGGTAAAATTAGGCCAAGTCAGGAGAATTCCTATCCCCCTCGAAAAAGCTTTGTGTAAGGGTTACTTATCGACATGAGTTTATTTGTGAATTCTCTTTTTTGATCAAACTATGAAAATAAGGTTTCTTAGAGTATCCTGGTTTGGGTGGTAGATATCTTCTGTGAGAAATACGATGCCCTGCATCTTCAAGAAGACATTTCCATGACTCATAGGCTGCGTCAATTCTGTGTTTGCTCCCTGCACACTGCATGTAAGGATACCGTGCATGTCTTTCTCGAGGAAGTAACAAGGGTGGAGAGAGAAGTAGAATCATACCGTGTGAGGTAAGATTGAAAGAACCGCCAGTGTTTACCTGGAAAAAAAAAAAAGGCTTAGAGTGTGAATAATTGTTGCCTTCAAATATTTGGTCTGTCCAGTGGAAGAAAAACTATATTTATCCTAAGTAACCCAGGATGGCATAGCTAAAACCCCTAGGTAGAAGTTACAAATAGGAAAACTTCGATGATATTAGGAAGAGCTCTTTTATTAAGTAGAGCTGACCCAGTGGGGAATGGGCTGCCTCATAAGAGAATCATTTAATTCCTCTGAAGTGTTCCTACAGGAGCTGGGCGTCCGCCTGTCCCAGCATTGGAGAAGGGATTCATAGAAAGGCTTGGGAGGTCATTTCTAAGAGTCTTTGATTCTATATTTCAATTTTCTTTAAGTTGTCTTTTTAGGGCAAGATTGTTTATCTAAAACTATTCAACACACTGTATGGTGTAAACATGACCATGAAAGCTTTTGAACTGTGATGATATTGAGGATGCCAATGACAAAAAGAAAACTGTATCCCCCAAATGAATATCGTGTCTTAAACTAATATCCTTCTCATCGGTTAAGTTGAACTACATAAGAATCAGCAAGCACTACAGAAACTGGATAAATCAGGAGAGGAGAGAAATATAAAATACCAGAAAACTCTAGTGGAGTTTTTTGTTTATTTTTATTCTAAGGTTTCTAATTCTATAACCACCTATTCAAAAGATTGCTAAAAGCATGAAAGGGTCAGGAGACAGAAAACACAGAAAAATCTTTACCTCGAGTCTCCAATGTGAATACACGTTTTGTACAGAATCAGTTTTCAGAATCTAAACTCATCTGGACCCCACTAGTAGTGGCACCATCTCAGAAATGAGTCGCTTTGTTAATTTCCAGAGGCATCTGCAAGAACTAAGACGCATCCAGGCACTGCCTAGGTATAAGGATAGGTTTTGGAAGTGGGGGAAATACATTTTCCGCTGTAATGTAAGTTTTGAGGATCTTGGAAATGTTGAATCATTTTATGCAAGTTTGTATACTTTAAGCAATGATATATCCAGAAATAGTTTATCCAGGAATTTTTTAACATAAAGGGAAGTTAAATATACACATATATGTATATTATATATGTATGCATGTAAATAATAGATGAGATTCACAGCAACTGTGATTTGGAACAAGCTGAAATTAAAAAGCACCACAAAATTGACTTTGTTTCACTTGTTACATATTCACATGGATCTCTGTTTAATCTTTACCAGACAAGTCAATGAAAGACGGCAAGAAGGCGTGGGGTCTTTGTGTGCCTGAGGGGTTGAGGACGTCACCGAAGCAGGAGGAACAGCCAGAGCAGGAGCTGGAGCTGGGGCACAGGCCTGCCTGCTCTGAACAGCCATGGTTCTCTGACAGCTACCAGCCTGTGCTTCTTTGCCAACACAGACCCATCTAGAACTAGGAAGATCTTAAACCCACACAGTGTGAGAAGCATCTTCAGACCTGGAGCAAGTTCCTCCAAGTAGGGCCCCAGATCTTCCTTCTTGTGCTTATTGACCTGCTCATCACATATTGGGACAGCACCTACTAGGTACGTCTATAAACAGTCTCTATCCTGAGGAAATGAGCACTCTCTTAGGGCAATAGGAAATCTGCTCAAATATCACAGCACAAGCCACCATGGGGCAATGGTCTCAGAAGTGTCCCTGAGAACTAGAATAGTGAGGGCCAGAGGCGCCATTCTGACCAGGAAAATCAGGGAAGTCCCTGGACCGGAGGTGGCGTGGGAGGGGCATAAAAACAGCTTTCCCACAATTGGTCCCTTTTTAATAGTCTGATAAAATACCAAGTGAAAGAAATAGGATTTTCATTTAATAAGACTTTTTTTTTTAACTCAAATAATGTATAAAATATCCTTACATGTATATGAAATGTTAAACAAATTGCCTGAAAATACCTGTATAATTCTGTTATTGAAGAATTCAACTGAGTTTCTATTTATTCAGAAAGTTCAGAGAACAAAATAATTCTCAACAAATGACTTATAGACGTCTAAGTTGCTAATTTTGTAGCAAAAATGAGGCATGGAAAGGGCTTCAGCAACTCCACCAAAATCAGATGCCATCATGATAAGGCACTCTCAGCTTTGTGGCACAGTGACCGGCTGAAAAAGCTCCAAACCAAAATATCCCTTTGTTAGCCAACAGCGCCCTCTTATGCTACGAAAAGAACATAGTATTTTTGTTGTTAAAATAACGTATTTGGATTTTCTACTTCCTAATGGCACACTATCATCTTGCCTTGACTTTGTCTAGACAAATGCACAGCAAGCAGGACACAGGCACGGTAAAGCATGGAGGCCCCCAGGAAGAAGCCCCTGACGACAAGGGACAGAGGGCGTGGGTCTCAGCAGGTGATGTAGGGAATCAGCATGGGGGTAAGTCAGTGAAATCTGGGCAGTTTAGCAGAAAACAGAAGATCACCGACTGCCCTGAGCAGGGAGACGTTGTGAGGATATATATTTAGGAAGATGTCTCAAATCAGTGATTTAATAGCTTTCTAGCCTGCTAAAAAGATTGACTGAGTTGCATCTCCAGAGCAGCAGCTGACGACATAGGAGCACTCCATCGTCTGACCCTCCTCATCCCTGTGCGTGTGTGACCTTGGGCACGATACCTTCTCCCAGCTTCAGTTCCCACATTTGTAAAATTCATCAAGGAGTACTTCCTAGGGCTATTGGGGCATTGAATGAGACAATGTGTGCTATTTGGCACACCTCTAAGAAGCAGCCTCTGAAGTGGAACGTGGGTGCAACAGGAGGCTGTGGGAATGCTCTGGAACACCTGAGGGGAGCAGCAGGGCTGTGCACAGGGAGAGGCTGAGCTATGATGGAGATGTGCTTCTCCCTGTGTCCAGGATCTGTCCCAGTATTCAGGAACTCGGGAAACATTTGCCAAGGGAATGAGTAAAGAATGGTTTAATGAATGGAGCTGTCATGCAGCAGTCTGCACACTCGCTTGCCTGGAGAGCACTAATCAGGTTCACAATAGGTTTGATCTTTGCTGTCTCAGACAAGTCATCTTCAGATCCACCCGCAGTGAGTCGATACTCTGGCCTGGGTCTTCCAGTCCTGTGCTCCCACCTCAGCTTCAGTTCTCACATTGCCAAAAAATCCCGTGTTGAAAGAGCAAAAGCATTGCTTAAAAATCAGGAGGAAGACAAGGGCTCCTGCTTTCTGGGCTACTATTTAACAATTTACTGGTGGCCCTATCCAATTAAATACAACAAGAAACAAAAGAGGTATAAATATTAGAAAGTTAATGATAAATTCATTATTTTTAATTTATATGATTGTCCACATAGAAAATCCAAGATAATCACTGAAAAGCTCTTGGAACTAGTAAGATAGTTTAGAACCAGTACCATATAATAAGATAAATACTTGAAAGTTTACAGATTTCCTACATATTCTTAGAAGAACGAAGGGAGAAGTGCAATGAATAAAAAGTTCCGTTTTTAGTAGCTTCAAAATATTAAAAATACCTCAGACTAAATAAGAAATGTACAAAACTATATGAAAGAAACTATAGATTTTCTTGAAGTAGCTTTTAAATAGCGTGAATAAATGGAGAAATCTACCATGTTCTTAGGGAGATAGGTACAATATTATAAAAATGTCCTTTCTACACAAATAATTTATCAACAAATATTAGTTCTAATGAAATTCCCCAAACAACTCATTTTTATAGAAGTTGATAAATTTATTTTAAAAATTGACTGGAAGAGAAAATTGCATGGAATACAAAAAAAAAGTAATGAAGATACCTACTAGAACTCAAACATAATATAAACCTATGATAATTAAATGTATGTTTTTGCATTGAAAAACACAGGTATCCATGGAATAAAAAGAGAATTCTGAAAGAGACATATTTATATGTGGAAACTTAGAATATGATAAAAGTGACATTTCAAACCAGTGGGGAAGAAATCAGGTAGTGTTGGGGGAATTATCTTTCAGTTCAGGAAAAAATAGAACCAAATTCCTGATACCTGCACTCCCAAGTTTGTTGCAGCATTATTCACAATAGCCAAGATATGGAAGCAACTCAAGTGTCCATTAACACATAAGTGGATAAAGAAAATACAGTCTATACAGACACTGGAATATTATTCAACCTTTAAAAAGAAGGAAATCCTGCTAATTGTAACAGTTCAAAGACATTGCTTACAAAGATGTTTCTAACAAGCTATATGCAAGATGTGATCACTATCATATTATTTTGGTGAATGAAAATATAGCAACTCTGTAATGCACGTAGTGAAGTTATTAAAACACATTTAAACCAGATGTTTCTAACAAGCTACTTGCAAGGTGTTTCCATCACAGTGTTATTTCAGTAAATGGAATTAATACCCACACTGTAATGCACGTACTGAACTTATGAAGAACACCGCTTATAAAGACAAGCTACTTTAAAGGTGCTTTAATACAGTGTTTTTCAGTAAGTGGATTTAATAAACACTGTATTATATGTAGTCAAGTGTTTATAGAAACTACTTATAAAGATATTCCTAGCAAGCTACATGCAAGATACATTCCACACAGTGTTATGTCAATGAATGGAAGTAACAGCTACTCTGTAATGCCTGTAATGAAGTTATTAAGAACACATTAACAAGATGTTTTTAATAAGCTACTTTGAGGATGCATTCAGCACAATGTTAATTCAGTGAATGGAAGTAATATTCACTCTGTAAAGTATATAGTGAAGTTATTAAGAATATATATATATTTTTTCTTTTTTCAAACCTGTGTGGAGAAGTTTCCTGGGCTGGGAGGAGAAGTGGTGGTTAATTCTGTTGCTGGGCCCCTGCGCAGGCTTGGGGATTTTTTTTTTTTCCTAAGATCGGCACCTAGGCTAACAACTGTTGCCAATCTTCCTTTTTTTTAAGGATTGGCACCTGGGCTAACAACTGTTGCCAATCTTTTTTTTTTTTCTTTCTTTCTGCTTTATCTCCCAAAACACGCCCCCTCCCCCCGCCCCCGTACATAGTTGTATATCTTAGTTGTGGGTCCTTCTAGTTGTGGGATGTGGCACGCCGCCTCAACGTGGCCTAACGAGCGGTACCATGTCCGCACCCGAGATCCGAACCCTGGGCCGCTGCAGCGGAGCACACGAACTTAACCACTCGGCCACGGAGCCGGCCCCAGAATATATTTAAACAAGATGTTTCTAACAAGCTACTTGTAAGATGCAGTCAGCACTGTGTTATTCAGTGAGTGGAAGTAAGGGCCACTCTGTAATACATGTAGTGAAGTTATTAAAAACACATTTAAACAAGATGTTTCTAACAATTTGTTTGTATTATGCTTCGCCTGATTATTTACACAAACGCAGTAAGAATAGTGATTGTCCATGTAGCTCTTTTTGATATTGCTTTGCTGGAACCTTGTAAGAAAGGTCCAAGCAGTCCCTCAGAGCCGTCTGGTCATATCTGAGTTTATCCACCTCAAATGTAACAGTTCTAGTCAAAGCTTTGCTAATGTAGCCAATATTTCCATTTTCTTTTATGAGGAGAATAGACTCTCATCGAATTTGTGTAAATACATATATTGTCATGAATAGACTACCTAAGAATTGCCAAATTCTGGAGGAATTGGGTAAGGAGCAAAAGATAAATGCTTCAACCTTTGTTGCAAAGATACGCTTTATCCAATGGTTATAAGTTATAGATAGCTTAAAGAAGAAGAGAAAAAATGGGTCCTTTACATCTGGAAAAACAATTTAAACAGTCATTTTTCCCTCAGAGCTTTAGACATTCTTACTCAGGTCAGTGTTATGATCTTAAAGTTATCAAAAACCTGTATTCTAGAGTATTTGTCAAAGGTTTTCCCATGAATCTCTTTGGAGATGAAACATATTTGTAAAACTCTCAGACTAAAACAATAACTGTCTGTAAATGACAAAAGATTTAAAAAAAAGCAATGGGTAAGGATCAGATGAGGATTTATTATAATGCAATTGCCAGGGAAATTTGAGTATTTTTGTGACATACATTTTTACATGGTAACTAGATTTACAAGTCATAAAATTGTACTAGGACATATCAGAATTTTAGGAATTTTGTATAGCTTTGGAACACTCATCTCAATAATATTCACTCATTTAATATAATCTAAGAAAGTCTATTATCACTTATGTAATAATACTTCCAATTTAATTTAACATACCAAGTAAGTGTAATTAATGTAGTATCTCTCTTTTTATAAGGAGAAGGAATAAATCTTTTGAGCTCTTCCAGACGCCCCCTGGAAAATTCCAAAGTTACATCCAGGTCAAAAAGATTTCACTTAGAATTTGAATTTTGAGGAAGCTCATCAAAAATATCACAAGGTTTGGACACTTGACCAAATAGGATCACAGATAATTATAAAGTATACTTAAGTATCTATTTAACCAAAGTAATAATAAAATGTCAAAGGCAATGCAAAAGGTTACATAGTTGTAAGCAAAACTTAACTCTTTTAATACGAAGACAGTTTTCCTAAGTAAAGACCTGATAAAAGCAACACAAGAAATTATTTTGCTAGAAAACAAAATTTCTGTTTTCTAGGCATATTACTTAAAAGGTAAAGAAGCTTTCACAATCTGTTATCAAAAGCAGACCAATGGCCAAAAAAATCTTGTCTTTTTAACAGAAAAGAAAGTAAAATTTTAATTTTGCATTAGGTTACTTTTGATATTAAAGTTCATTTATTCCAATCTTAGCCAGTCCTGACTGCATGTAGAATTGCTTTCCCAAGATTCCCCTCCATAAATCTTCTACAACTTTCTTTTTTACATTAAGATTTTGTCTTATGTTTCCTTTGTCCTATTTTGTCCTATATTTCATTTTGAAATAGCCAACCTCTCTTTAGGACAAAATTCTCTTCTTTTCCCTCAATAAAATACATTTCCACTCCTCAGACTTTCTTTTACTGAAACACACATCCTACTTTCCTCGCATATGGAGATGTTTCCCTTTTTACTTCTAGTAGCTTTCATTACATATATTAGAATTATTAACCCTTAGAGTCCTTAACTCTTAGTGAAAGCTAAGAAGTAAGCAATTGTGGACTGGCAAATTTGTAAATACGTTTCATAATTTCCAGAAGCATACACCCTTTTAAATAGTGCAATTTTTCAACGTGGCACAAGACATGGTTACTAACAGATGCAAACTTATCTTTAGTGTTTTTGCAATAGGAAGCCAAAAGTAGATAAACTTATGTTTAGCAATTAATGTTTTTCTTATTTGGAAAAGATTTAGGCATTCAATGACTTTCCTTTATTTAGTTTAACTTAGTGTAAGCTTTGATCTTATTGACATATATTTGAATTACCTGCTTTTAACATTCACTCTTGGATTAGACTTTAAATAGCCAACCATCATCTTTAATTACTTTCTTGCTGACAAATTCTGAAAGAGCAACAGTGTGAGCCTATCTCATCAATGAACCAGACAGATAAAAAACAGTTGCACATTTGGATTACACCCAATACTAATAACTCTGAAGACAGGCCTGTTTTTATTTTACACCAACAAACTTAAACAAGCTTTTATTTTAAGGATTATCCCAGACATGTAAACTTGAAGACTTTTGGGCTAGTTTCTATATTTCTGAGGGTATACTTGATTTATATAAATGCTTAGTTTCCTTTAAGCCAATTAAATAGAATGTTTTCACAAATTAATTTTCGCAATACCATCTGGAGGTAGAAAAATACTCTATAACACGTATACAAAGACATACATAACATATAAGACAGGCACAGATAGAGATCGTATAGCTTTCATCTAAGAAATTTTAGCCATGTCTCAGGTACAAAATTCAAAAGAATAGTAGGATCCAAATTGTATTTCTGGCAGATGTGCTAAGGTAGTGGTCCTTGCTCAGATAGTCAAAGAGGGCTTTTTTCCCAAAGATGTTTATTTGCATGCTATCAAATTTCAGAATTATTTCCCCCTTTTGAGAGAAAGAAATTCCAGCATGGTACTTTTCTAAGTCTCAGCCTAACAAATGAATAGGAATGGAGATGCAGAAGAAAAAGAGAAAGATAGTGTCAGGAGTGGAGCCTTAGCACATGATGGCTGCTTGGGCGGAGTCTAACAAAGGAGCCAGGGAAGATGAACAAGATAGCACTTGAGACAAAGAAGACGGGTGAGGGAAATTCAAGGAACAGGAGGGTGCAGAAGCCATTTTGTTCTCCTTCAGCCTTTTTTTTACTTGTTTTGGCTGATTTAGACATGATGTCCTATAGTAAGACAATTTTAGAGTTTTGTGCACGTCCTCGACACTCCAGCCTGCAGCCAGACACAGGAGTGAGGCCATCCAGGACCAGCCAGCCCCACTGACACTTTGACGGCAGACAATGAGAGAGCAGTAGGCCACCTCAGACCAATAAGATGATTTCACCACTCAGTAAAATAGTGAGCTAAAGAACTTATTGTATAGTAAAATGTCAGTTCTATAATCTAGGCAGTAGGTATGCAGGTGTGCACTGTACAATGCTTTCAATTTTTCTGAAAGTTTAAGAATTTTCAAAATAAAATATTAGGGAGAAAAAAGGACCATGGAACTGCCTGATTGAAGGACACGTTCCTGGGGAAAATAGCTAATGGATATCATCCTGTTTAGTGTCTAAATGATATTGATATCGACTCTGATATCAGTTTCCCCACATTAAACCCAGCATATATGGGGTTAAAACCAAAACACTCATTCCCTGCTTACTCTCTGGCTTCCTGGCTCCAGAATCCACTATCCTCCATGGAGAGAGACACCGTCAAGCACAAGCACCTGGACTATCTCCTCCCGCAAAGAGATATGGGCTGGTGGGAAAGCTGCTGACCAGCAAGGTCATGAGCTCCCTTCTCTCTGCAAGTGTCTCAAGGCCAAAGACAGGCTGGTGGGAAAGCTCTGACCAGCAAGGCCATATGCTCCCCCTCCACTACGTAAAGCCCCAAATAAAAACCCTTCCTTTTAGCTTTTCGGGGAGTTTGGGATTTGAGCGTTAGCTGCCCTCTCTCCTTGCTCAGTGCTGTGCAAAAATAAAATTCCTACTTTCTTCCACCACACCCGGTGTCAGAGATTGGCTTGCTGCGCAACGGGTGAGCGAACTCACTTCAGGTTCGGTAACAATATTCACATTTATAGTATATTATTGATTGTCAAAAATGCTATTTTGAACATTAAAAGATAACCATAAAAGATATTTTAAAAAACAATTAGTTGTTTTAAGTCTGTAGTTTTGGAGGTGGCTTGTTATGCCTCAAAAGCTGATTGATAAACTGAGGTGTCTGGTTCTCTGAGCTTTACAGGGAAAGCTTAAACCTCTCCCTTGTATGATGACAGCATCTCATGACGCCCCATCTTTCTAGGGATCCTGGGGGAGTAAAGGAGCTTATATTTTGCCTGGTCATCTTTGGCTTAAATTTCTTCTTGTCACTGAATTGGTTAGACTTTTGTAACCACTGCACCTACACTGTTGCTGTTCCACAAGGCATGAGCCAGACACAAAGGTCAGCCCCCCTTACTGACTGCCAAAAAAAAGAGGAAAAAATCTCACACAAGGCTATGCTTTTATTGAGGTATATTGAGGTATAATTTACACTGAATAAACATCCATTTAAAGTGTACCATTTGATGAGTTCTGATAATTTTATACACCTGTGAAGCCACCACCACTAACATAAAAAAGAACGTTTTAATCACCCCCAAATGGTACCCATCATCTATGATTAGTCATCTCTATGTTCTGGGCCCTGGGCAAGAACTGGACTGCTTTCTGGCACTATATATTAGTTTGCACTTTCTATATTTCATATAAATGGAATCATCCAGTATGTACTTTTACGTGTCTGGCTTCTCCTACTCAGGGTAATGATTTTGAGATTCACTGCATTGTTGCATATTAATGGTCATTTTCCATTGCGCTGTGTCATCTTCCATTGTATGGATATAGTGCCACAGTTTGTTTACCCATTCATCTGTTGATGAGCATCTGGGTTGTCTCCACTCTTGGCTATTATAAATAATGTTGCTGTGAATATTAGTGTACAAGTATTTGTTAGAACATATATTTTCAATCCTGCTGGGTAACTATGTAGGTATATGTTTAATATAGTGTAGTTGATATATGTTTGGTTTTTTTTTTTTTTCAGAAACTGTCCAACAGTTTTCCAAGGTTTACCATTTTGCTTTTCCACCAGCAGTGCCTGAGAGTTCCCACTGTTCTGCATTTTCACCATCACTTAATATTGTCAGTCTTTTCGACTTTAGCTATTTTGATGGGTTTGTAGTAATATTTCATTATGGATTTAATTTTTATTTCCTTGATGACAAATGATATGAAGCATCTTTCACATGCTTATTGGTCATTCATATATCATTTGGGGTCAAATGTTTGTCTAATTCTTTTGTTCACTCTGAGTTATTTGACTACTTCTTATTGAATTATAAGAATTATCCACGTATTCTGGATATAAGTCCATTGTCAGATAAGTCCACAGATATGTATTGTGAATATTTTCTCTCATTCTGTAGTTTGCTTTTTAGCTTTCTTGATGGTATCTTTCAAAGACCAGAAGTTTTTAATTTTGATAAACTGCAGTTAATTATTGTCTTTTATGTTTTATGATTTTTTTAATGTCCTAAGACATCTTTGTCTACCACAAGGTTACAAAGATATTTCTTTTATGTTTTCCTTTAGAAGGTTTATAATTTTTACTTTTAGGTTTAGATTTATGATCCATTTCTAGTAAATCTGTGTGTGATTGTTAATTGTGTCAAGTTGGCTAGGCCATAGTATCCAGATATTTGTCAAACACCAGTTTGGGTGTTTCTGTGAAGATATTTTTTTAGATGAGACTAACAATTTGGGAAGAACAGACATTTTAACAATACGAGATCCTCCAAATTACAAACATGGCATAGCTTTCCATTTATTTAGGTCTTTTGAAATTTTTCTCAAAAACAATGTTCTGTAATTTTCAGAAAAGATATCTTGCATATGTATTGTTAAATCTATCTTTGCTTTTATTTCTTGGAGAGAGATATACATATCTTTATATACCCATATACACCTATATATCTACATATAGATATAGAAATTTCTAGAAAATAGATACACATATTTTAAAATTTATTTCCAATTCTTTGCTACTGTTGTATAAAAATAATATTGATTTTTTTATGTGAACCTTGTATTCTGAGACCTTCCTTAATTTACTTATAAGTTGTTTTGCAAATTTCTCAGAATTTTTCTATGTAAACAATTATGGCAACCCTAAATAGAGACAATCTCACTTTTTTATTTCTGATCTTTATGCTTTTTATTTTCCTTTCTTGTCTGATTGAAATGGCCAGGACCTTCAGGGCAACATTGAATAGTGTGGTGAGGGTGGAAATAGTTAACTCGTTCCCAGCCTGAGGGGTAAAATATTCAGAATTTCACCATTAACTATGCTAATTGTAGATTATTTTTTAGATGCCCTTAATCAAATTGAAGAAGTTTCTTTTTATTCCCAGTTTGGCAAATATCACAAATGAGTGTTGAATTTTGGCAAATGTCTCTTCTGTATCTCTTAGATAATTTTCTTGTTTTTCACCTTTATTTTGTTAGCACTGTTAATTGCATTAATCAATTTCAAAGAGTTAAACATATCTTGCTTTTCTAGGAAAAGCCCAGCTTGGTCATGTTGTATTATTAATCTTTTTATAATATTCTAGATTTGATTTGCTAATATTTTGTTAAGAAAATTTGTCTATGTTTATGAGATATATTAGTCTATAATTTTCTTTTTCTGTAATATCTATCAGATTTCTTTAAAATTAGTGTTATAGTGGCCTAATAAAACACAGAAGTATACTCTCCTCTATTTTCTAAAAACGTTTATGAATCATTTCTGTTTTGGAAGTTTGATAGAGTTCACTGGTTAAACTGGGGCTTGAGTTTCTTGGTGGGAAGATTGCTGATAACATTCATTTAATACATATAGAGTCATTCAGATTTCCTTTCTTATCTTTTATCAACTGTATTTTTCAAAGAATCTGTTTATTCCAATTGTGGTGTCAATTGTTTTGGGCCTTAAGTTGTTTACAATATTCTTTTGTTATCCTTTTAGCATATGTAGGAGTTGTGGTAATCACGCCTTTATCATTCTCATTATTAGTGGCCTGTGATCTCTCTTTTTTTTGGATCAATATAGCTAGGAGTTTAGCAATTTGTTGATCTTTACATAGCATGAGTTTTGGTTTTGTCAATTTCTCTGTTTTCCATGTTGTTAACTTCTGCTCTTATCTTTAATGTTTCATTCCTTCTGTTTCCCTGGAGGCCCTTTGTTCTTTTTATAGCTTCTTGAGGTAGACCCTCAGATCATTGATTTTAGACATTCCTTCTTTTCTAATATTAGCACTTAAAGCTACACACTTCCTTCTAAAAATGCTGTAGCTGCATCACACAAATTTTCATATGTTGTACTTTCATTGTCATTCATTTTGAAATATTTTAAAACTTTGTAATTTCTTCTTGGGCACATTAATAATTTAGAAGTATGTTCTTTAATTTCCAAGTATTTGGGACTTTCCTAGATATATTATTTCTAATTTAAATTATTGATTAGTGATTTTGGATTTAGTTCCATTGTGGTTAGATAACATACTTTGTATAAGTTTAATTATTTTAAACATATTGAGACCTGTTTTATGATTCAGTAAATGTTCTATTTCGGTAAACATATACAATTTGTACTTGAAAAGAATGTGGATTCTGAAGTTTTGGGGTTTAATGTTCTATAAATATAAATCAGATCCAGGCAGTTGGTATTGTTTCTTGGGTTCTCTGTCTTTATCTAACTTTTGTCTTCTTTTTCTATTAATTGTTTAGAGAGGGATTTAAAATCCCCTGCTTTGGTTGTGGAATTGTCTCCTTCTTTTAACCCATTAATTTTTGCTTCATGTTTTTTAAGGCACATACATATTTTTAATTGTTATCTTCCTCATGAACTGATCCCCTATTAGCTTTTTAGATGTATCTCTTGGAATTATGTTCTCAGTGCTTGTTTTAAATTACATTATGCACCCTTAGATTTTTCAGTCTACTTAGAGTTAATATTGTATTTCTTCACCAAAAAATGTAAAAAATTTGATACTATGTAGGTTCATACACTACCCTCTGCTGTCCTCTATGCTATACTTGTTATATACATACATCTACATATTTTTAACTCCACAAGATGATAACATAATTTTTTCTTTTAACAGTCATATATATTTTGAATTAAGAGAAATAGCCTTTTATATGTATATAAATACTTGTCATTTCTAATGCTCTTTATTTGTTCCTGAATATCTAAGTTTCATTCTCATATTTCCATTTGCCTTGAAGAACTTCCTTTAGCATTTCTTACAACGCATCTGGGTGGTGACAAACTCTTTTAGGCTTTCTTTTGATTTTATTTCTCAAGGATATTTTTGTGGGTTGACAGGGTTTTTTTTCCTCTTTATTAACTTTAAAGATGTTGTTTCACTGCCTGCTGGCCTCAGTATATTGTAGTCATTTGAATTATTATTACACTATTTTTTCCCTCAAATTTTTTATTATAGTAAAATACATATAACATAAAATTGACTATCAGCCATTTTTAAGTGCACAGTTCAGTGGTATCAAGTACATTTATATTGTTGTGCGGCCATCACACCATCCATCTCCAGAATGCTTTCCATCTTGCAAAACTGAAACTTTACACCTATTAAACAAAAAACCGTCCATCCCCCACCCCCACCCCAGCCCCTGGAAACCATCATTCTCCTTTACGACTCTACGATTTTGACAATTCTAAGTAAATTACATAAGTGGAATCATACACTGTCTGTCTTTTTATGATTGGCTTATTTCACTTAGCATAATGTTCTCAAGTTCACCAATGTTGTACCATATGTCAGAATTTTGAAACGTTTCCTTTTTAAGCCTGAATAATATTACATTGCATGTGTATACCACATTTTGCTTATCAATTCTTCTGTTTATGGACACCTGAGTCGCTTCCGTATTTTAGATGCTGCTGCTATGAACATGGGTGTACAAATGTCTCTTCAAGACTCCACTATAAATTCATTTAAGTATATAACCAGATTTAGAATTACTGGATCATATGGTAATTATGTTTTTAGTTTTTTAAGAACTCTCCATACTGTTTTCCATAGTGGCTGCACCACTTTACATTCCCGCCACCAGTGTATGAGGGATCCCTTTTCTTTGTACCCTCTCAACACTTATTTCTTGTCTTTTTAATAATAGTCATTCTGACAGGTGTGACGTATCTCATTGTAGTTTTGATTTGCATTTCCTTAATATTAATGATGTTGAACATCTTTTCTTGTGCCTGTGGGCCACCTGTATATCTTGTTTGCAAAAATGTCTGTTTGTACCCTCTGCCCATTTTTTGATGAAGTTGTTCATTTTTTGGTTGTTGAGTTGTACGAGTTCTTTATGCATTTTGGAAATTAACCCCTTATTGGATAGATGATTTGCAAACATTTTCTCCAAGTTAGTGGGTTGTCTTTTCTGTTAATGGTTTCCTTTGCTGTGCAGAAGTTTTTTAGTTTGATGTAGTCTTATTTGTTTATTTATTCTTTTGTTTCCCTTGTCTAAGTAGAGATAGTATTCAAAAAGATACTGCTAAGACTGATGTCAAAGAGTGTACTGCCTATGTTTTCTTCTAGAAGTTTTATGGCTTTGAGTCTTATATTCAAGTCTTTAATCCATTTTGAGTTAATTTTTGCGTGTGGTATAAGATAACGGTCTACTTTCATTCTTTAAACCTGGCTGTACAGTTTTCCCAACACAATTTATTGAAGAGACTTTCCTTTCTCCATTGTATGTTCTTGGCTCCTTTGTCAAAGATTAGCTGTCCATAGATGTGTGGCTTTATTTCTGGGCTCTCAATTCTGTTCCATTGATCTGTGTCTGTTTTTCTTCCAGTACCATGCTGTTTTTGATTACTACAGCTTGTAGTATATTTGAATTCAGGGAGTGTGATACCTTTAGCTCTGCTCTTTTTTCTCAAAATTGCTTTGGCTATTTGGAGTCTTTTGTTGTTTCATATAAATTTTGGGATTATTTGTTCTATTTCTGTGAAAAATGTCATTGGGATTCTGATAGGAATTGCGTTGAATCTGTAGATTGTTTTAGGAGTATGGACATTTTAATTATGTTTATTCTTCCAATCCATGAGCACAGAATATCTTTCCATTTGTTTGTGTCTTCTTCAATTTCTTTCAATAGTGTCTTATAGTTTTCAGCATATAGGTCTTTCACTTCCCTGGTTAAATTTATTCCTAGGTATTTTATTCTCTTTGTTGTAGTTGTAAATGAGATTGTATTCTTGACTTCTGTTTCTACTAGTTCCTCATTGGTCTATAGAAATGCAACTAATTTTTGTATGTTGATTTTTTTACCCTGCAACTTTACTGTATTTATTAATTATTTCTATAATTTTTCAGTGGATTCTTTAGGATTTGCTGTATATAATATTATGTCAACTGCAAATAGTGATGGTTTTACTTTTTCCTTTCCCATCTGGATCTCTTTTATTGTTTTTCTTTCTTGCTTAAGTGTTCTGGCTAGCATCTCTAGTACTATGTTGAATAAGAGTGGCAAAAGTGTACACCCTTCTTCCTTTTCTTGGAGGGATAGCTTTCAGTTTTTCATCATTGAGAATGATGTTGGCTGTGGGTTTGTTGTATATAGTTTTTATTATATTGAGGTACCTTCCTCCTATACCCATTTTATTCAGAGTTTTCATCATAAATGGATGCTGTATCTTGCTGAATGCGTTCTCTGCATCTGTGGAGATAATTGTGTGATTTTTGTTCTTCATTTTGTTAATATGATATATCACATTGATTGATTTGTGGATGTTGAACCATCCCTGCATCCCTGGAATAAATTCCACTTGATCATGGTGTATCATCCTTTTAATGTATTGTTGTATTCAATTTGCTAATGTTTTGTTGAGGATTTTTGCATCTATGTTTATCAGTGATATTGGTCTGTAATTTTCCCTTTTTGTCTTACCCTTGTCTGGTTTTAGTATCAGGGAAATGTTGGCCTTGTAAAATGAGTTAGGAAGTGTCCCATCCTCCTCCATCTTTTAGAAAAGTTTGAGAAGGATGGGTATTAAATCTTCTTTGAATATTTGGTAGAGCTCACCCAAGAAGTTCTCTGGTCCTGGACTTCTGTTTTGGGGAAGGTTTTTGATTACTGTTTCAATATCTTACTTGTGATTAGTCTATTCAGATTCTCTATTTGTTCTTGATTCAGTTTTGGGAGGTTGTTTGATTCTAAGAATTTATCCATTTCTTCTAGGTTATCCAATTTATTGGCATAGAGCTTTTCATGGTATTCTCTCATGATCCTTTGTATTTCTGTGTTATCCATTGTAATTTTTCCTCCTTCATTTCTGATTTTATTTATTTAAGACTTCTATTTTTTCTTAGTGAGTCTGGCTAAGAGTTTGTCAACTTTATTTATCTTTTCAAAGAATAACTTTTAGTTTCATTGATTCTTTGTTTTTTTTTTTTTTAGTCTCTGTTTGATTTGTTTCTCCTCCTATTTTTATTATTTCTTTCCTTCTAATAACTCTAAGTTTTGTTTGATCTTTTTCCTAGTTCTTTTAGGTATATTGTAGGTTGTTTATTTGAGATTTTTCTTGTTTCTTGAGGTGGGCCTTTATTCCTATAAAATTCCCTCTTAGTATTGCTTGTCCTGCATCCCGTTAGTTTCGATATGTTGTGCTTTCATTTTCATTTATCTCCAGGTAATTTTTGATTTTTCTTTTGATTTCTTCAATAGTTGTTCAGAAGCATGTTGTTTAGTCTCCATATATTTGTGACTTTCACAACTTCCTTCTTGTAGTTCATTATTAGTTTCATACCAGTGTGGTTGGAAAAGATGCTTGATATGATTTCAATCTTTTTGAATTTATTGGGGTTTGTTTTGTTTCCCAACATATGGTCTATATTTGAGAATGTTCCATGTGCACTAGAGGAGGATATGTATTCTGCTGTTTTTGGATGCAATGTCCTATATGTATCCGTATCAGCTCCATCTGATCTAATGTTACATTTAAGGCCAGTGCTCCTTGTTGACTTTCTGTCTGGATGATCTATCCATTGATGTAAGTGGGGGTATTATAGTCTCCTACTATTATTGTGTTGCTGTCAATTTCTCCCTTTAGGTCTGTTAATAGTTGTTTTATATACTTTGGTGCTCCTATGCTAGCTACATATGTATTAATAGGTGTTATGTCTTCTTGGTGGAATGTCCCTTTTATCACTATATAATGTCCATCTTTGTTTATTGTTATCTTTTTTGTCTTGAGGTCTGTTTTGTCTGATATAAGTATGCCTACACCCACTTTCTTTTGGTTGCTATTTGCTTGGAGTATCTTCTTTGGTTGCCACTTGCTTCCATCATTTCACTCTAAGCCTATGTTTGTCTTTAGGGCTGAGATGGGTCTGCTAGAGGCAGCATATTGTTGGATCTTGTATTTTAATCCATCAAGCCACTCTGTGTCTTTTGACTGGTGAATTCAATCCATTTACTTTTAGGATGATTATTGATATATGAGAGCTTAATACTACCATTTTATCTTTTGTTTCCTGGTTGTTCTTTATTTCCAGTGCTTCTTTATCCTTGTATTTCTGTCTCCCATTTCAGTTTGGTGGTTTTCTGTGATGTTTTTCTATTTTCTCTTTGTGTTTCACTTGTGACTCTGCTCTGAATTTTTGTTTTGTTGGGTACCGTGAGTTTTGCATAAAAGATCTCATAGATGAGATAGTCTTTTGTCTCCTGATGGCATCTTATGTCCGTTACCCTATGTAGGTTCTGTCCTCTTCTTCTTCTCCTTGTATATTTTTGCTGTCACAAATTATCCTTTTTTTGGTTGTGAGTTTGTGGTTATAAATGGATACAATTATCAAATTGAAGTGGTTATAGTCATTTATGATGTTTTATTTCCCTTTAGCTTTTATGTTTTAATTGTTTACTAACCTATTCTGATATAGAGTTGCAATTTTCTGATTCTATTTATCATCTTGTTAAAAGTTTTGTAAACTTTCACATTTTTGTTTCAGGTAGGAGGGTTCCTTTCAACATTTCTTGTAAGACAGGTCTGGTGAAAATGAATTCCCTCAGCTTTTGTCTGTGTGGGAAAACTTTTATCTCTCCTTCATACCTGAAGGATAACTTTGCTGAATAGAGTATTCAAGGCTGATAGTTTTTGTCTTTCAATATTTTGACTGTATCATTCCACTCTCTCCTAGCCTGGAGAGTTTATTCTGAGAAATCTTCTGATAGCCTGATGGGGGTCTGTTTATTTTCTTCTCTCTGGACACTCTTAATATTCTTTCTTTGTCATTGATTTTTAACACTTTTAATATAACATACCTTGGAGAAGATCTTTTTGTGTTGAGATAATTAGGAATTCTATTAGGTTCATGTACTTGTATATCCAGTTTCTTCCCCAGGTTTTGGAAGTTCTCAGCTATTACTTATTTAAATAAGCTTTCTGCTCCTTCCTCCCTCTCTTCTTCTTCTGGGATACCTATTATCCCTATGTTGCTTTTTCTTATTGAATCAGATATTTCTCATAGAAGTTCTTTGGATTTTTAAAAAATCTTGTTTCTCTCTCCTCTTCCTCCTGAATCATTTCTAGATTTCTATCTTCAAGCTCCCTAATTCTCTCCTCCATAGCACCAGCTCTATTTTCAATGCTTTCCACTTTATTTTTCATCTCATCAATTGTGTTCTTCATCTCCATAATTTCTGTTTGGTTCTTTTTTTAGAATTTCAATCTCTTTGGTGAAGTACTCCTTCTGTTCATTGATTTTATTCCTGAGCTCATGAACTGTCTTTCTGAGTTTTCTTGTAATTCATTGTGTTTCTCTATGACAGATATGTTGAATTCTCTGTCGTTAGATTATAATCTTCTGTGAGTTCAGTTTGGTTTCTGGAGAGTTGTCATTTTCTTTCTGTTCTGCCATGTTACTGTAGTTCTTCATGGTACTTGATGAGTTCATCTTCTGCCAGTGCATTTATGATAGTAAAACCCTTTCTTATTTGGGTAAGTCTTTGGTTACTTTGCTTCTGAGTTACTTCTGGTTGTATTTGAGAGCCTGCACTTTCCACTCTTCACTGCCTCTGCTAGAGACATCATCATTGCTCTCTTTGTGCTTCTTGTGCCTCTGAGGTTACTGGTGCCTTGCTGCTTACAATGTTGCTGCAGTCTCAGGTGTCACCACTGGGGTCACCAGGCTACAAGCACTTCTGCCGCTTCCAGGGTTGCCTGGATCTCATGTTCCTCCACTGGTTCTCTGTGGGCTTTCCATGGGCTTGGGTGCTGCTACCCTGTGCCTCACCTCTGCTGCTGATCCTGGGTTGTCTGGGGGTGCTGACAGCACTGGTGCCAGGGGAGCTGGGTTCCTGTGTTTCACTGTCACTGCTGGGGGTCTGGGGTCTTATATGCAGCCCCCAGTGCTAATAAAGCCTGTGTCAGGGGTGCCACAACTGGGGGCTGGGTCATAGGTTCTGCTGTGGTTCCTGAAGCCTCAGGCTACAGGTTCCATCCACCACTGCCAGAGGGAGGCAGGGGCTAAGCCACAAGTGAGTGTTGCTGCTGTTTGTGCAGCCTCTGGTCCCTGGCGTGTGCCGCTGGACTTTGATACCTCAGATGAGGGTGCCTCTCCCCAGCCAGGAAGATCTGCATTTTAGAAACTGTTCCCATTGCTGAAAAGACTGGTACTACTTCAGGGGGAGGAGAAAGGGGCTGGGTAACTGGCTCTGCTCTGTGTCCTGAGATTCAGGACATGTGTACCACCTGTCACTGCTCAGGGGGCAGGGGTTGAGCCATGAGTGCCATGTCCGCCCCTGCAGCCTTTGTTCCCCAGTGTGAGGATCCATGTTTTGGATCACTGCTGGAGGAGACAGCATGGGCTACTCCCCTAGTTGCACTATCTCCTGGAGGTCTAGTCCACCCACCTTCAGATGTATAGATGCATGGATCTCTTAGGCATCCTGTTGTGCTGTGCAGGGGGTCCTTCATTGATCAATGGACATCTCACTGATTGTAACTTAGAGGGGAGAGACAAAGGGAACAGTTCACTCTGCCATGATGCTGACATCACTCCATAGTGTCTTTTGATGCACAAAACTTTTTAATTTTCATGAAGTCTATTTTGTCCATTTTTTTTTTGTTGTTGCCTGTGCTTTTCGTATCATATCCAAGAAATTATTGCCAAATCCTATGTTTTCTTCTAAGAGTTTTATGGTTTTAGGTTTTACATTTAGGTTATGGACCAATTTTGAGTTAATTTTTAAGATGGTGTTAGGTAGGGGTTTAACTTTTTTTTTTTTTGTCTGTGGATATCCAGTTTTCCCAGCACCATTTGTCGAAAAGACTGTCTTGCCTCCATTGAATGATCTTGGTGCCCATGTTAAAAATCACTTGACAACACATCTGAAGGTTTATTTCTCACTCTCTATTCTATTTTATTGGTTTGTAGGTCTGTCTTATGCCAGTACCACACTATTTTGATTATTGTAGTTTTATAGTACATTTTAAAATTAGGAAGTGTGAATTCTCCAGCTTTGTTCTTTTTCAGAATCATTTTGGTTATATAGTGTTCCTTGAGATCCCATATGTATTTTAGGATGTGTTTTTCTATTTCTGCACAAAAAATCCCATTATTGGGATTTTATTACAGATTGCATTAAACCTGTAAATCATTTTGGATTGTGTTGACATCTGAAGAACATTGTCTTCTGATCCATAAACATAGGAAATATTTTCATCTATTTATGTCTCCTTTATTTTCTTTCAGAACGTTTGGTAATTTTCATTATACAAATCTCTCACCTCCTTGGTTAATTCCTAAATAATTTATTCTTTTTTTTTAAAGATTGGCACCTGAGCTAACAATTGTTACCAGTCTATTTTTTTTTCTGCTTTTTCTCCCCAAATCCCCTCAGTACATAGTTGTATATTTTAATTGTGGGTCCTTCTAGTTGTGGCACGTGGGACACCACCTCAACATGGCCTGATGAGTAGTGCCATGTCTGCACCCTGGATCCGAACCAGTGAAACCTCTGGGCCACTACAGCAGAGTGTGTGAACTTAACCACTCGGCCATGGGGCTGGCCCCAGTTTATTCTTTTGATGCTATTTTATATTAAATTGTTTTCTTAATTTTTTTCAGATTATTCATTGTTAGTGTACAGAAATGCAATTGACTTTGGTGTGTTGACTTTGTATCTTGCTCCTTTGCTGAATTTGTTTATTAGTTCTAAGAGAATTTTTTGTGGCATCTTTAGGATTTTCTACATTTAAGATAAATCATCTGTAAGTAGAGATAATTTTACTTCTTCTTTTCCAATTTGCATACTTTTCCTTTCTTCTTTCTTGCCTAATTGCTCTGGATAGGACTTACAATACTATACTGAATAGAAGTGGTGAGAGTTGGTGTTCTTGACTTGTTCCTGATCTTAGAGGAAAAGCTTTCACTCTTTCATCATTGCTTTTGATGTTCACTGTGCGTTTTTCAAATATGGCTTTTATTATATTGAGGGAGTTTCCTTCTTTCTTCATTTGTTGAGTGTTTTTATCATGAAAGGGTGCTAAATTTTGTCAAATGCTTTTTCTGCATCAATTGAAATGATCATGTGGGGGGTTTCTTCCCTTCATTCTGCTAATGTGGCATATTACATTGATCAATTTTCTTGTATTGAACCATCCTTGCATCCCGGGAATAAATCTCCACTTGGTCATGGTGTATAATATTTTTAACATGCTGCTGAATTTGGTTTGCTAGCACTTTGTGAAGAATTTTTGCATCAATGTACATTAAAGATATTGGTCTGTAGGTATTGTTACCATATTTTAATGTGTGATTTTTTCCTGGTTGCTTTTAACGTTTTCTCTATATCTTTGATTTTTACCAATTTAACTATGATATGTCTAGGCACTATTCATATTTATTTTGTTTGGGATTTGCTGAGATTTAAAATCTGTAAATCTGACTTCCACCAAATTTAACAGGTTTTCAGTCATAATATCTTAAACTATTTTTTCCTGCCTGACTCTCTCTTGTCTCCTTCTCTGACTCTAATTATACATATACTAGAATGTTTGAGATGATCCCACTTGTCCCTAAGGCTCTTTAATCCTTTTTTTCAGCTTTATTCTCATTCTTCTTCAGATTGAATAATTTTCTATTGATGTGTCTTCAAGCTCACTGGGTTTTTCCTGTATTTTTTATATTATATTATTAAGTCAATTCAATTACTTTAAAATTTCTTTTGTTGTATTTTTCAGTACTAACTTTTTCATTTGGTTCTTTTTTATATTTCTTATGTCTGCTGATATTCCTTATATTTGCATTCATTATCAGAAGCTTGTTCTTCTTTTCCTCACTGAGCATAGTTAAAATAGCAGCTTTACGTTATCGTCTGATAATTCCACCATGTCTATCATCTTGGTGTGGGTCTCTGCTCATTTATTTTTTCTTTGATAATACCTCATAATATAATGACGCTTTGTATTTTGGGTGATTTGGGGTTGTTATTCTTGACATAGTGTATATTACATTGTGGAGACTCTGGATTCTGTTATATTCCTGAAAAGAGTGTTGAAGTATAAGTTCAGCTCAGACTCATACTGTAGCCTCTGTGTTGCTTGTGGTGGGTGGGGGCTCAAGAATCACTTCAGGTTGCTTTCAGTCTGCCCTGCAATGTGCGGTTCACGGGCCAGGCAGAAATTTGAGCAGAGTCTATATGCAGGATTTGGGTTACCAGTTCTTTGGTTCTCTTCTTTTAGCCATTCCTCTCCCTTCCCACTGTGATTGCTTTGGGATCCTTCTCCTGCTTCCTATTGCCAGGAATATGGTAAGCTTTTCATCAAAAACATTTTGTACACTGTATATCTCCACAAGCACAACTGGCCTCAGAGCAAAGCCACAAAAATAGGAAAATCACCCAAGCTAGCCAATTCCTCTAAGTTTCTACTTTCCTTCAAAATCTACCTGCTTGTGTTCATTTTCTAGTTACCTTATAGCATTGCTTTTGTATTTTGTTCAGAATTTGTAGTTATCAATGTGGGAAGATCTGCTAGTTAGTTTCTTCCAAATAACAACATTTCAAATTGACAAGATATTATCTCCTGGAGTTTTACTGTATATCTGATGGAACCATAGAGTAAGTTTGCTAGATGAAGTGGGTGTGTTTGGGTGTGTGTGCATGTGATAAACTGTGTGTGAAGGTGGGGAGGTGGGAGTTAAGTGGGAAATGTAAATTGCTTGCAGTTTCCCACACACAGATATTGGTACTTTTATCTTGGAATTCTCTGTGTAGAAGTGGAACCAAGCTCAATAAGCAAAACATTTACTGCATGGGAATCAGTGCATTTTCTGTTATCAAGCAAGACAAAACTAAAATCAAACAAAGAAAGGCCACACTCTTCCAAAGTTGACAATCCATTTTTCAATAAACTATGGGGGGTTATCTGAATTCACTGAGAAACCACATCTTATAGCTCCTCTTTTCTAAATACTTGTAATAGTAGCATAACTGTACAGAGTTCATTGACCTCCCCGCCTTCCAAGGACACTGGGCCTGGGCCCTACACGAAGGAAAGTGTCTGGGCTCAGGGCCAAAGATGACCACTTTGGCCCTGACTCTAAGGCACAAGTTACAAAGAATATGTCCTGCATCATGTTCCTTGTCTGGGCTGGCCACCCTAACAGGCACCTGACTGGACTTTAGAAACATCCCATCCGTGGGAACAAAAAAGATAGAAATACCACATCTGTGGGAACAAGAAGAAATAACTCAAAGTATACAAATGTCTGAAACCCTGAGTCAGAACCTAGAGAAAGCTTAGGATAAAAGGGAGTCAGAGACATAGAACAATTGGGAGTCTCACTGAGGAAAGGACACTTTGCCTCAGACCCAGACAATCAGCACTCCCGCCCGCCATACAAACTATTGGGAATTCCCAAGCTGATTGTGGTGCGGATGTTGTAAGTACTGATTTGTTGTTCCCCTTAATCCCTGCTCCTCTTTCTGTTTCCCTTTATCAATAAACTTTGATTACTTAAGCAACCAAGTAGCCTTGGCAGTCCCTGTCATTCCTTGCCCTTTACGGCTGCGGACAACAACAACCTATCTGGTTTCTCTCTGATTTAAACCAACGAATTGGATGTCATAGTATGTAGTTCTTTGACATTTTTTCTCTTAACTGTGTGTTTTAGGGAATTTTTAATGTTAGTACATTTAGATCAACCACATAATAGCATAATATTCCACAATCTAAGTGTATCTTAATTTATTTAAGCATTATCCCTTTGATAGACATTCAAGTTGTTTCCAAAATTTTACAGTTAAAATCTCATTGTGCATAATTTTGTATATATATATTTGAATATATATCGATAAAAGTTGGATTACTGCTTCTAAGAGTATGTGTATTTAAATTTTCAATAGATACTCCTTCTCCTTCTCCTTCCAACATGTTGTACAAATTTATGCTCTTACCAGGAGTTTACAAGAGTGTCCATTTCTCTACCCACCATACCAGTGGATGTTGTTAATTTTTAAAATAATTTTCACAATATGCTAGATAGCGGATTTTTATATTATTATTATTTTCACTTATATTTCTCTAGTTATTGGCGTGGTTGGCCATCTTTAGATATATTATAGGTCATTTGTTTCTCTGTGTGAACTGTCTGTTCATGGACTATATTAATTTTCCATTAGGTTATTTGTCTTCTTCTAACTGATTTTTAGAAATGCTTTATAAATTATAATCCTTAGTTTGTTATTCATATTGCACATATTTTCTCCCAGTCAGTGACATATCTTTAGTTTTTTAAATAGATTTTTTAACACAAAATTTTGTTTAATAAAAAATGTTTATGGACTCAAAACTCTTAGTTTTAAAATAGATAATTTTGTGTTGTTTAGGTAAATAATATTTACCTAAAATATTTACCTAAAAAATAAGATGAGGCTACTGCAAGAAAATAAAATTACAGGCCAATATCCCTACTGAACATAAATTAAAATATTCTCAACAAAATATAGCAAAACAAATTCAACAAAATATTAAAAGGATAATATACCATGATCAAGTGGGATTTATTCCAGGCATGTAAGAATGGTTCAGTATCCACAAATCAAACACTGTGATACACCATATTAGCAA
This sequence comes from Equus caballus, assembly GCF_041296265.1. NCBI lineage: Eukaryota > Metazoa > Chordata > Mammalia > Perissodactyla > Equidae > Equus > Equus caballus. The sequence goes on from NC_091691.1 coordinate 44,541,319, forward strand.
AATAAAGTATAAAAATCATATGATCATCCCAATAGCTGCAGGAAAACATCTGACAAAATTAAACACCCACTTAAGATAAAAACTCACAAATTGGGTAGAAAAAACATACCTTAGCATAATAAAGGCCATACATGACAAACCCACAGCTAACGTTACACTCCACAGTAAAAAGCTGCAAGCTTTTTCTCTAAGCTAAATAACAAGACAAGCAGGATGCCCACTCTCTCCACTTTCATTTGACATCACACTGAAAGTTCTAACCAAAGCAATTAGTCAAGAACGAGACATAAAAGGCATCCAAATTAGAAAGGAAGAAGTAAAACTGTCATTATTCACAAATGACATATCATTATATATAGAAATTCCTAAAGACTTCAAGAAACAACTGTTAGAACTAGTAAAAAAAATTCAGTAAAGTAGCAGCATACAAAATCAATATACAAAAATCTGTCATGTTTTTACATACTAATAGTGAAATGTCAGAAAAATTAAGAAACCAATTCCATTTACAATTGCATCAAATGAATAAAATACTTAGGAACAAATTTAACCAATGTGGTGAAAGATCTGTACACTGAAAAATATAAAACATTGATAAAAGAAATTGAAGAAAACATAAATAAATTGAAAGATATACCATGCTCATGGATTGAATAATTAATATTGTTAAAAAGTCCATACTACCCAAAACAACCTACAGATTCAGTAAAATCTCTATTAGAATTCCAATGAATTTTCACAGAAATAGAACAAACAATCCTAAAATTTGTATGGAACCACAAGAGACTCCAAATAGCTAAAGAAATCTTGAGAAAGAAGAGCAAAGTGGGAGGCATCACACTTTATTTCAAACTTTATTACAAAGCCATACTAATTAAAACACTATGATATTGTCATAAAAACAGACACATAGATCAATGGAACAAGATAGAAAGCCCTGACATAAATTCATGCTTATATGGTCAATTAATTTATGACAAAGGAGTCAAATACAATGGGGAGACGACAGTCTCTTCAATAAATGGTGTTGGAAAAATTGGACAGTGACATGAAAAAGAATGACACTGGACCACTATCTTATGCCATACACAAAAACTGACTCAAAGTGGATTAAAGACTTAAACATAAGACCTGAAATCTTAAAACTCTTGGAGAAAACATAGGCAGTAAACTTGACATTGGTCTTGGTGATGATTTTTTGGATTTGACATCAAAAGCAAAGGCAACAAAAGAAAAATTAGGAAGTGGGACTACTTTAAAATAAAAGGTCTTCTGCATAGCAAAGGAAACAATCAACAACATGAAAATGCCACCTGCCATATGGGAGAAAATATTTTCAAATTATCTATCAAATAAGGGTTAATATCCAAAATATATAAAAAATTTATTTGACTAAATGGCAAATAAAAAAACCCACAACAATTAAAAAATAGACAGAATATTTGAATAGTCATTTTTCAGACATACAGATGCCAAAAAATATGTGAAAAGGTGTACGTCACTAATCATCAGTGCAATCTAGATCTAAACTGCAATGAGATACCACCTCATATATGTTAGAATGTCTATTATCAAGAAAAATAATAATAAGTATTGGCAAGGTTATGAAGAAAAGGGAAACTTTACGCACTGTAGTGGGAACGTAATTTGGGACAGCCACTATGGAAAATAGTATGGGAGTTCCTCAAAAAATTAAAAATAGAACTACCATCTGACCCAGCAATTCCACTCCTGGGTGTTTATCTAAAAGAAACAAAAACACTAATGCAAAAAAATATATGAAACTTCACGTTCATTGCAGCATAGTTACAATCTCCAAGACATGGAAGCAATCTCAGTGTGCATCAATGGATTAAAAAAAGAGAGAAAAATGTGGTGTATATGTATTTTGAAAGTTATTAAGCCATATAAAAGAAGAAAAATTTGCCATTTGCATCGACATGGATGGACCTTGAGGGCATCATGCTAAGTGAAATAAGTCAGATAGAAAAGACAAATACCTTCTAATCTCACTTATATGTAGAGTTTTAAAAATCCGAATTCATAGTTACAGAGAACAGATTGGTGGTTGCCAGAGGTGGGTGAAATGGGTGAACGAGATCCAAAGGAACAAATTTTCAGTCATAAAATACATAAGATATGAGGATATAACGTGTACCATGGTGACTATTGCTACTAATAGTGTTGTATATTTGAAACTTGGTAAGAGAATAAATATTCAAAGTTCTCATCACAAGAAAAAATTGTAAAAATGTGTGATTATGATGTTAACTACATTTGTTATAGTGATCATGTCATAATATATAGAAATATTCAATTACTATGTTGTATACCTGAAGCTAACATAATGTTGTATGTCAATTATATCTTTAAAAAACTGAATCAATGTGATACACATTGAGAAATGAATTTAATGAAATGTGTATGGTGGCTGTTTAAAAAGATGTATCTAAAAACACTACTTGCAAGCTGTGTTCAAACCAATGGTATTTCAGTGAAACGCAGTGAATGCAAGTGATTTCCCATTCTGAACACGTGTAAGTGAAGAGTTTAAGAACACTTGTAATAAGGATTTTTCTAAGAATGCTATTTGCAAAGTGCATTAGGAACAATGTAAGTTCAGTAAATGGAAATGTTACTCATTCTACAATGTGTGTAGTGAGGTGTTAAGGACACTTTAATAAAGTCTCTAAGAACATTACTTTTAAGCTGCTTGGAGAACAGTTGTGATAACATTGAATGGAAATGATACACATTCTGTATTGCATGTAATGTTGTGTTTAAAATACTTTCAAGATACCTTTTCTAGGGAGGCTACTTGCAAGCTGTGTTCAGACCAGTTTTATATCAGTGAATGGAATTGATACCCATTCTGTAATGCATGTAGTGAAGCATTTAAGAACACTTGTAAATAAAGATGCTTCTCAGAAAGCTACTTCTCCACTGCATTGGGAAGAGTGTTATTTCAGTGAATGTAAGTGAGCCCCACTCTGTAATGCAGGCAGTCAATGGTTTAAGAACACTTGTGATAAGGATGCATCTAAAAGCACTACATGCAGTGCTATTCTAGTAAATGGAAGTGATACTCTAGAAAGCTTGTAGAGCAGCGATTAAGAACATATGTAATAAAGATGGATCTAAGACTGCTATTTGCAAGGTGCATTGAGAACAGTGTTATTCAGTAATGGAAGTGATCCCACTTCTGTAATGAAAGTGGTAAAATGCTTAAGAACACTTGTAATAAAGATGTTTCAAAGAATGTTACTTGCAAGCTTTGTTTTGAACAGCGTTATTTCAGTGAATGTAAGTGATACCAATTGTCTAATTTAAATAATGAAGTGTATTAGAATGTTTATAACAAAGATGTTTCTAAGAATGATATTTACAAGCTATGCTGAGAACAGTGTTATTTCAGCGAATGAAAGTGATGCACGTGGTCTAAGGCAGGTAGTGCAGCATTTAAGAACATTTGTGACAAAATGTTTCTAAGGACACTACTTGCAGGCTGCTTTGAGGACAGTGTTTTTTCAGGAAAAGGAAGCAGTCTCCATTCTGTATTGCATGTAGAGACGTTTTTATGAACCTTTGTAATAAAGGTATTTCTAAGAAAGCTACTTACATGTTGCATTGAGAAAACAGTTAATTCAGTGAATGGAAGTGATCTCAATCCTCAATGCTTCTAGTGAAGTGTTTAAATGCTTATAATAAAGATGTTTCGAAGAAGGTTACTTGCAAGCTCTTTGAACAGTGTTAAGTCCATGAATGGAAGTCATCCTCATTCCTTACATGACTGTAAGGAATTGTTTGAGAACACTTGTAATAAAAATGTTTCTAAAAATACTACTTGCCAACTGAATAGAGAACAATGTTATTTCAGTGAATGGAAGTGGTACCCATTCTGGACCATATTCAGGGAAGTGTTCAAGAACACTTGAATTAAAGATGTTTCTACAAACACTGCTTGCAACATGCACTCAGCACAGTGTTATTTCAGTGAATGAAAGTGATACACATTCTGAAATGCATATAATAAATTGTTTACAAAAACTTTAAGGAAGTTGTTCCTAAGATAGCTACTTGCAAGCTGCACTCAATGAAATGCTATATTAGTGAACAGAATCAAACCCATTCCGTAATGCAGATAGTGAAGTGTATGAACAGTTGTAATAGGATATATTTAAGCACACTACTTTCAAGCTGTGTCGAGATCAGTGTTATCTCACTAAAGATATGTGATACCCATGCAGTAAGGCAAGTAGTCAAGTGTTTATAAACACCTGTAATAGAGACACTTTAAAGAAGGTGACTTCCAAGCTGAGTTGAGAATAGTGTTATTTTACAGAATGTAACTAATAACTATTCTGTAACGTATGCAGTGAAGTGTTTAAGAACACTTGTGATAAAGATGTTTCTAAGAATGCTATTTGCAAATGCATGGAAAGGAGTGTTATTCCTGTGAGCAGAAGTGATAGACATTGTGGAATGCATGCAGTGAAGTATTTAAGAACACTTGTGATAAAGATATTTCTAAGAACACTACTTTCAGGCTGATTTAAAACGGTGTTGTATCAGTGAATGTAGGTGATAGACATTCTGTAACTCGTGTAGTAAAGCTATTAAGAATATTTGTAATAAAAATGTTTCTAAGAATGCTACTTACAATCTGCATTGAGAACAGTGTAACTTTTTTTTTTTTGAGGAAGATTACCCCTGTGCTAACATCCACCACCAATCCTCCTCTTTTTGCTGAGGATGCCTGGCCCTGAGCTAACATCCGTGCCCATCTTCCTCTACATTATATGTGGGACGCCTGCCACAACATGGCTTCACAAGTGGTGCAGAGGTCCGCACCCAGGATCCGAACCGGTGAACCCCAGGCTGCAGAAGCAGAACGTGCGAACTTAACCACTGCGCCACCAGGATGGCCCCAGAACAGTGTAATTTTACTTAATGGAATTGATAATTTTGGATCACACATAGTGAAGTGTTTTAGAAGACTTGTAATAAATATGTTTCTAAGATCACAACTTCAAAGTTGCTTCCAGAAGAGTGTTATAATAGTTAATGGAATTGTTCTCCATTCTGTAATGCATGTAGTGAAGGATATAAGAATACTTGTAGTAACAATGTTTCTAAACAGGCTACTTTCAAGTTGTGCTGAGATTGGTGGGTCCCCAGTTGGGGACTTTTAGGGGCATGCCTAGGAATAGGCCAAGTCATAGGTGGGGACTTTTGGATGACACACTGTGCTGCCGAGTTACAGCCCACTCCAAAACAAAGATGCCAGTTACCCTGAAGCCAGATCTTGGGGGATTTCAGAAGTCATGCCATTCAAAGTGGTGCTGGAGCGTCCACAGATAACAGACACCTGGGAGCCCTGATTACCAGAGAGTTGTTCTGTACCTTACTGGAAAAAGGGCCATATGGGCTCTGGTGTGAACAACCTCTCCAGCCTCCAGAACTTCAGGGCTATGTTGCAAGGTGCTGCCACCCCAGGTAGAAGGCCTAGTGGTCAGGGGCCTGCTCTGTCCACACAACCCTAAAAGACATGGATGCCTCAGGGCAGGTGGGTGGGGGCAAACTTCACACGTATACTCCATCAAACGAGCATGCAGGTTGTCAAGGGCTCCATCCACCTGTACGGGTTGTGTAGGCACAGGCCAGGTTCCATGTGTGTGCTTTTGGGAATACATCCTTCTGCCAGGGTCTAGCTCACTTCAAAACAAAAATGCCAATTGCCCTGAAGCCAGATCTGAGGGATCTTTGAAGCCATACCACGGCAGGCCTTGCGGCTGGGCCACCAGCTGAGAGACAACTGTGTGGCTTGACTACTGGAGGGGTCTCCCAACAAGCACTAGGAGCAGGTCCACAAGGGTTCTGGCTCTAAGGACCTTCCAGGCTCTGCATCAGGAGAGCAGCACAGGCAATCTCTAGTCCCAGGGAGATGGTCTGGTGGGTGAGGACTGCCCCTGTACACCCTGACCTAGAGGGCCTGAATGTCTGAGGGCAGGTGCATAGGGTAAACTAAGCACTGGCATACCACGTGAAGTGGCATTCAGGCCCCCTAAGATCAGTCCCCATGTCTGGGACATTTAAGACTAGGACAGGCCACAGGCAGTGATTTCTGGAGGACATATCATACTGACAAGGTCCAGCCTTACCCAAAACAGAGATGCCGATTCCCCAGACTCCAGGTCTCCTGGGAATTCCTTAGCCTTGATCCCAGGCAGTGCCAGGGATTCCACTGAGAAGAGTCACCTGGGAAGCCTGATGCCCAGAGAGACCCTGTGTACTTTACCAGCACAGGGTCATAGGAGATCTCCCTTAAATGACCTTCCTCAGGCAATGCATCGGGAACACACTGCAGGAAACCCCTGGCCCCAGCAGGTTGACTCGGTGGATGAGAGCAGGCCCTATTCAGAGAGCTTGGAAAGCGGTGGCTCTAAGCTGGTTCCTGGGGGTGGGTGCATGGGAGCTAAATGTGTATGCATGTGCTGCAAAACTCTGTGTCCAGGATTCCAGAGTCCAGTCCCTGTGTCAGGGCAATGTAGGGATAATCCGGGTCACTCTTGGGGACTTCTGAGGGACACAGCACATGGCCAAGGACCAGCCTGCTCCAAAACCAAGATGCCAATTAACCCGGAGCCAGACCTCAGAAACCATGCTGGGTCCAACCATAGCTCCAATGGATGAGAGACACCTTGGAACCACGATTGCCAGATAGGTCCCAAATCCCATAAGGACCTCAGGGCCATATGGGGTATAGCTGTAACCACCTCTGTGAGCTTTTTATCAATTGCACACAGTGGGGAACTGCTAGTCACAGGTAGATGGCCTGCTGGGTGAGGTTAGGCCCTATCTGCATAGGCTTAGAGGGCCTGATGCCTGAGCACAGGTGTGCAGGAGAGAAGGGGCCATGCGTGTGTCACATGGGCCTGGCCACAGGCACCACAGATGAGAGCCATCTGGGAGGCTTCACTACTAAAGAGGCCTGGAGGCGCCCACTGCCAGCAGAGCCATAAGGAGATTGACTGTAAGGACCACTCCAGGCTCTACATAAGGGGTGTATTGCATGGAACTGCTGGCTCCAGGAAGATGGCCTGATGAACAGGGCTGCCTCTGTCCACACAAGCAGAGAGCCTGATGCCTGAGGGCAGGTGCCTGAGAATGGACTGTGCATGTCCATGCAAGCGTGACTCGGCATTCAGGCTGCTTGTGATTGGTCCCCATGTCCCCACAGTAGGGATACACTGGGCCGCCGCACTGGCCACCACACTGGCAAAGTACAACCTGCTCAAAAACAGACCTGCCTGTTCCCGTGGAGCCAGATCTCGTGGGAACTCCTTAGACTTACCGTCCTGGGCAGAACTGGAGAGTCAGCTCATGAGAGAACCCTGGGAGACCTGCACATTGCCCTAGTACAGAGCTGTATGGGGTCTGGCTCAAACGGCCTTCCCCACTCTGTGTCTGGATTGCAGTTCAGGGAACCACTGACCCAAGGAAGTTGACCTACTGGGTCCAGTTGGCACCTGTTCCCATAGGCCTAGAGGTATGGGATGCACAAGGACAGGTGGGGCAGGAGTGAGCTGCACATTATAGGTCTATTCCTACTCAGCATCCAGGCTCCCAGGAGTGGTCCCAAGGCCTTGGCCTGGTAGGGATCGACAGGCCACACGTTAGAACTTCCAGTGGACGCCCAGGTTGCGAGGGTCCAGCCCACTCCCAAACAGAGATGCCTGTTCCCCTGAAGTCAGGTCTCATGGGAACTCCTTAGCCTTGCTTTCCCAGACAGCGTCAGGAAATCCAATCATGAGAAACACTTGGCACAGGGCCACAAAGGGTCTGGCTGGAAAGACCTTTCCTTCTCCATGTCAGCAGTGCACTGCTGGGAGCCACTGGCTCCAGGCAGATGGTCTTCTCGGGTGGGACTGCCCCCGTTCACACAGGCCTAGAGGTCCTAGATGCCTGAAAGCCAGTGGGGTTGGAGAAAACTGCCCTTGTGCCTGCCACGTCGACTTAGCATCCGAGCTGCCTGGTATCAGACCCCAGGGCTGAGCCTGTGGGGATAGTCTGGGCCAGAGGCGGGGACTCTGGGGTACGCCCCAGGCTTCCAGCATCCATCCTGCACCATAATAGAGTTGTTAATCCCCTGAAGACAGATTTGTGGGATCTTGGACCCAGATCTCATGGGATCTTAGAAGCTATTCCAGGACTGACCAGGGCCCCACGGGATGGTGGATACCTGGAATCATAATTTCAGGACAGGCCTTAGGCCCATAAGGAGAACAAGGCCTTATGAGGCCTGAGAGTAATCATCGTTCAAACCTCCTGCTCAATGGTGCAGTACAGGGAACCGATGTCCCCAGGAATATGTCCTGGGGGCCAGGGCAGGGCCAAGTCAACGAGCCTGGAGGGCTCGATGACGGAGGAAGGTGCTCGGGTGGGAACTCTGCACGTGCCGGCTGCTGTGATTCACCCCTGGGTCGGTGCCCGGCTCCCAGCTCTGTCTTCTGTGAGACACCAAGCTGCTAAAGTGCAGCTCATTTCTGAGCAGAAATGCCTGTTTCCCTGAAGCCGGATCTCAAGGACACACTTTATCCTTGCCATACTGGGCAGTGCCTGGCCGCCCAATCATGAGAAACACCTGGGAGACACGACTCCCACAGAGGCTCTGGGTAGCTTTCCAGTACAGGGCCCAGGATGGTGAGGCTGGAACAACCTTCCCCTCCCCAGGTCAGGAGTGCAGTGCAGAAACCGCTGGCCCCAGGACGATGGCCTGCTGGGGTCGGGCGGCCTCCGTTCACACAGGCCTAAGGGTCCCAGATGCCTAAAATCTGGTGGGATGGGAGACAAGTGCCCATGTGCCTGCTGTACTGACTTGGCATCCAGGATCTCAGGTATTGGACGCAGGGTCTGCGCCTGTAGAGGTAGGGGACTTCTGGGGAACGCCCAAGGGCTTCCAAGAACCATCCTGCACCATAACAGAGTTGCTAGTCCCCTGAAGCCAGATCTCTCAGAGACGTGGAGACTCGGAGACCGGGACCTAGAACTCACGTGTTCTTGGAACCACTCCGGGACTGACCAGGGCTTCAAAGAATGGGAGACATCTGGGCATCATGATGCCAGACGAGGCCCAGGCCAATCAAAACAGCAGGGCCTCATAGGTTCCAAGGGTAACCACCGTTCAACCTTTTCATCAATGTTGCAGTGCTATGATCCCCTGTCCCCAGGGATAAGGCCTGGTGGGCTAGGGCAGCCCTTTCCAACACCTGGAGGGCCTGATGCCTGACGGCAGGTGCTCAGGTGAGAACTGCACATGAGTGGGCCAGCATGACTTATCCAGGCCACCTAGGATCAGTCCCTGGGTCCCAGCCGTGTAGGGACAGACTGGGCCACAGGTGGGGACTTCTGGGGACACACTTCGCTGCTGAGGTCCAGTTGGTTCCTAAACAGAGACTCCTGTTCCCCTGGAGCCAGAGCTCACGGGAAGACCTTGGCCTTGCCATCAGGGCAGTACAGGTAGGTCTGATCATGGCAAACACCTGGAAGGCCTGCGTCTCACAGAGCCCCGGGTATCTTCCAGGCACAGGGCTATAAAGCGTGTGGCTGAAACACCTTCCCCACCCACATCAGTAATGCAGTGCAGCAACCCACTGGCCCCAGAAAGATGGTCTGTTGGTGTGGGGTGGCCCCTGTTCACACAGGCCTAAGTCCTATATGCCTGAAAGCCAGTGGGCTGCGAGCCAACTCGGCATGCTTGCGGTGCACCGACTTTGCATCCAGCCTTCCCGGTATGGTTGAAGGGGTCTTGGCACTTTACGGATAGCCGAGACCACAGGAGGGGCATTTTGGGGGACACCCATTTTGGGGCTGCCAGGCGAATCCGGCTCCAAAACATTTCTTAACTCCCTGAAGCCAGATCTCACAGGATCATGGAGGCCGTTATGGGCCTAACGAGGGCTCTGTGGAGGTGCAGGAGACACCTTGGAATCGTGATTGCCAGGCTGTCCCCAGGTCCGTAAAAACAGCAGGACCTCATGGAGTCTGATGGCAACCACCATTCAAACCTCCTCATCAATGGCATGGTGCAGGGAACCGCTGGCTCCAGCATAATGACTGACGGGCTAGAGCAAGCCCTCTCCGACAGGGCTGGAGGCCTGATGACTGAAGGCAAGTGCTCGGGTGCAAGCTGCCTGCACGGGCCATGGTGTCTCAGAATCCAGGCCCCCTGGGAATGGCCCATGGATCCCGGCTGTCTAGGGACTGACTGGGCCACAGGCAGGGACTTCTAGGGAAACACCCGGCTGCCAAGGTCCAACCTGTTCCTACAACAGAGATGTGTGTTCCCCTGAAGCTGGATTTCACCTGCACATCCTGGACTTGCCATACCGGGTGCTTGTGGGAAGACGGATCATAAGAAACACGTGGGAGAGCTGATGCCCACAAAGCCCTGTGTATCTTTCCAACACAGGGCCATCAATGGTCTGTCTGAAAGGAACCGTCCAAGCTCCACGTCAAGACTTCATTGCTGGCACCCAATGGCCCCAGGAAGACGGTCTGCTGGGGTGACATGGCCCCAGATCCCATAGGCCTCGATGCCGGAAAGTCAGTGGATCGGGAACCAACTGCACATGAAAGCACCTCACTGATTCCGTATCCAGGCTCCCTGGTACTAGATCCCAGGTCAGAGTCTGTAAGGATGTTCCGAGGACAGGCAGGGCTTCTGGGGGGTCACCTGGGGATTCCAGGGTCCATCCTGCACCAAAACAGAGCTGCTAATCATCTGAGGCCAGATTTGCAAGATCACAGACAGAGATACACGGGATGTTAGAAGACTTTCCAGGACTGACCGGGGCTCCATGTTACGGGAAATATCTGTAATCCCAATTTCCATAAGCCCCATAAGGACAGCAGGGACTAACGGGGTCTGAGGATAACACATGAAACCTCCACATCAATGGCGCAATGGAGGGAAGCACTGGCCCCAGGAAAATGCCTGGTGGGCTGGGGCGGGCCCTAGTCAGCAGGCCTGGAGGGCCTGATGCCTGATGCTCAGGTGCAAACTGTCCATGCACTGACCAGCGTTACTCAGCATCCAGGCTCCTCCGGCTCTTCCCCTGGGTAAGAACAGATTGGGCCACAGGCAGGGACTTCTGTAGAACACCAAAGGCTGCTGAGGGCCAACCTGTTCCAAAAAAGAAATGCCTGTCATCTGAAGACAGTTCTCACGGGAATTCCTCAGACTTGCCCTCCTGAGCAGTGCTGGGGGGTCAGCTCATGAGGAACACCTGGGAGACATCACTACCACAGAGACCCTGTGTATCCTCCGGACACAGGACCATAAAGGATCCGGCTCAACGACCTACCATGCTTCGCATCAGAAGTGCAGTGGAGGGAACCACTGGCCCCAGGGAGATGGCCTGCTGGGCTGGGGCGGGCCCCTATATACAGGCCAGGGAGCCCTGGACGCCTGAAGGCAGGTGCTGTGGGAGCCAAGTGCGCATGCCAGTGCCACAGTGACTGGGCATCCAGGCTCCCTGGTATAGGTCAGTGGGTCTGGGACATGTAGGAATAGTCCAGGTCACGGACAGGAGCTTCTGGGGGATCATTCAGGCTGCTAGCGGCCCACTGGATCCAACAAAGAGTTACCAGTTCCCTTGTTGCCAGATCTCATGGGATCGCGGAGGCAGATCTCAAAGGATCTTGGCAGCAAGAGAGAATTCCTAATTCCCCTGATGCCAGATGTTGTTGGGTCAGTGGGGCACATCTCATTAAAAATCAGAAACATTTCTGGACCTCTGCAGGGTTCCATGGTGCTGACACAAATAATCCATAATCAATCTAAAAATCAAAATTGGGGGTGAGTTTATTATGAGCCAGGTCTAAGGACTATAGCCCGGGGGGGCTTCCTTCCCCAGGAAAGGAGGCACACTGAAGAAGTGGGGTGTAGACAGTGGTTATACACCATCTTGGAACAGAGAGTGTACGTCACATATGACGAGAATATCTCTTTTACTACTGTTACAAGCTGCTCAGCTGGTAGAGCAGGTCAGTGGTCACAATGCGAGCACAGTAGGTGGGTAATTAATCTTTAGTTTCCAGGAAGAGATGCTTATCCTTAAAGAAATACTGATGTGGGGGGAAGCTACATCCCTAACTTTAAGGGCATCATTCGTGTCTTTGGGACATAGTAAATGTTTAAAGCAGGTGTACAATGCATGCTCATCAGCCCATGTCAGGACTTTCTGGAAAAACAAGGTCAGGCTGAATTAGCTTTAATCCAAATGGCTCCCTAGTTTAGTCCAATATATCCACTGCTTTTCATTTATTTGTCAACGGAATGGAAGACAGCAGGGAATCATGACAGCTGCGTGGCCCCACAGTAAGAGGACAACACGGCCTTCTAGGGTCTGTGGGTAAGCGCATTTAAACTTTCTCTTCAATGACACAAAGCGTGCCCCAGGATAATGCCTGGTGGGTTAGGGCAGGCCCTCTCCAACAGGCCTGGAGGGCCCGATGCCTGAGGGCAGGTGGTTGGCTCCAAAAGCACAGGCTAGTCCAGCTTGACTCAGCAACCATTCTGCCTGTGATCAGTCCTGGGTTCTGGGGGTATAGGGACAGACTGGAACCACAGCAGGGGACTTCTGGTTGACACACCGTGCTGCCAAGGTTCAGCCCGTGCCATAAAGAGAAATGCGTCTTTTCCCAAATCTGTATCTCAGAGGATTTCCTCAGCCCTACCATCCCAGCAGTGCCCTCCATGGGCCTCTTGGCATGGCCCAGGCCGGTCCCCACATCTGAAGCCAGATCTGGAAAAGAATGGGTGACATGGAAGGAACGACGAGAGGGCCACATGCGGGATGGCGTCCAGGAGTGGGACCCCCTCCCCTGTTCCCTCGCGGTGGCCCCGGTTGGTCCCCCCAGGTAGAGGGGCGCCGGCGAAGCGAGAGCTGGTGGACCTTTCCGGGCCGCCCGACACCTCGGCCTGGGAAGGCGGCGGCAGTCACTTCCCCACAGCTCTGCAGTCTAATCTCCGGTGAACAGATGTCACACTGACACCCTGGCACGACCAGGACGATCCCGCTAGCGCTGCTGACCTCCTGGAACTCTACCTGGGGCACCGTGGTCAAATCCCACTCCTTGCCGGTTTTGCCAGAGCTCCAGACGGAAGAAACTACACAAAAGCGGCCGCCAGACGGCGCTCGTCAACCGGCGTGAATGTGAGCGCGGGGCTGGGCTGCAGATGGCTCGCGAGGGCTCCCGGCCCCGACGCCAGGTCTCCGCCCGGCCACCCACCTCGCGTTGCAGCTCTCGGGCCGGGGCGGGAGGAGGGTGTCCAGTGCGGCGCTGGGGTGTCCACCTCGGAGCTCCCTGCCAGCACAGCGTGACCCTGGCAGCCGCAGGGGAACTTAGAAACTTGGGGGTGGGGAGGGACGTTGGCGGAAAAGGGACAGCCTCCCCTCTTAACTCCGGGGCCAGCGGGCCAACGCGGACCTGGGAAAATTCCCTGGAGGCGCCGACAGGCAGGCCAGGGTGGCAGACAGGGCTTCCAGGAGCGGCTGGAGCAGTCCCTGGGCTGCCTGGAGGACTTGGAAAAATTTTGCAGATGGGGAGGGACTGTAAAACCAAAACTAGGCAAGTACTCATTGAACGATGGGACGGATCATTTTTATTCTGTCATTTGGAGCCCCGAAGGTCTTTCTGAAGCATACAAACAAAGCCCAGAAGTCATCAAGAAAATGACTCGCCTACATAAAACTTTGAACAATCTGTCTCTGCATACACCACAGGAAAGTCAAAGACGGCTTGCGAGGGTGCAGAACATTGCAAACGCAAGTGTGGTGATGAAAATGTGGATTTCAGGGTTACTTACCATAATAACAAAAAAGGGGTGGGGGATAATAGCTGTTCACTGAATAAGTCAAGTTCCAGTACATCTGCACAATGCAATACTATGAATGTGTGTGTGTCTTTCAACTGAAGTAAATGATGTTGAAATTGACAAAAAGTTGTTGAACTTCCTTTGGCGTTAAAAAAAATCTTTTTTAAAGTACACATATTTCTCTTAAAAAAAAAAAAAACATATCCAGACAGGCAAAGGAACTAGAATCGCTACCCAACTTCAAAGAAGCAAGAAGAAAGCCACCCCGATTTAATGCTTATCCACAGAGCTGATGGAGACCTGGTGTTGGCAGATGGATAGATACAATGATCAACGGAACAGAACAGAGAACCAAGCAAATATGCCCAAGTCCAGCTGAACTTTGACAGACGTGCAAGAGCAATCCCCAGGAGGAAGGATGGCTTCTCTGTCCAATGGGAGCTACTACCATGGTTCAGGATGGTGGTGGTAAGGATGAGGAGATAGAGGCAGAAGGGTTACTTGGCCATAGGATCATCTGGAATGGTTGGTAAATTGGAGAGGGAAAGGGAAGGTAAAGAAATAAATGCCAAACTTTCTGGCCTTCCAGAACTATTCCAGGGCCGGATGACTTCTCTTCCCTCTGAATTCTGATTGAGCGCCAAACAGTAGCCCATTTCATTACCTCTGATCTTTTAAGGCATTCATTTGTGTACTCCCCCCACGAGATTGAGTGATGGGTTCTTAAAGACAAAAATAATGACAATATTTCCTCTATCCCCCAATGTTCTATATAATTTTTCATATATACATGTATTTAACAGATTTCCTTCATAAATCTAGATATACTTAAAAATGTTCTTCCAAAAATGGTATACGGGGGCAAGTCAAATTAAGTAATAACTTTATGAATTTAATAAATTAACTCTAAATTCTTTACCTTTCCAAAATATCAAATTAATAAATATTAGTTATTAAATGGAATAAAATATAATCTTACTTTCAAGAGTTTGACCTTCTACAGTTGCAGTTAAGTACCATCTTAGTAACCATCTTTAGTAATAAGCAGCTAGTGATAGCTTAGCGATTTGAATTGAGACCTAATTGATTGGATTTTTTGGACTAAGTGGCCTAAGGTTAAATATGCAATGAATGCACAATAATATATCAAACTTCATTTTTTGTTTCTCTCCTAACGGAAGGCCTATTGCATGATTAGAAAATGAAAAATTCCGTTTTCAGAATTCATTTACTGTAAATTGACTGAAATTGAATGAAGAAAGGCCATGCCTACTTGCCTTATTGATGCTATTTCCATGTGGAGAATAATGATTTCTTGACATCGACTTGAGAAATGTAATTCATTTCACATTTAATCAATGGAAAGTAATCTTTGAATCAGAATCTTTTTTGTGTAATATCATAAGGCGTTGCATTCATGCAACATTTTACGTGGAAAGAAGTGTGGAATATCACTATCCATACAGATGTGTTATGAGTCATTCACCCCTTCTGTCTACCAGGAAGCTTCTGCCAATAGAGAAGAGGTCCCCTCTCAGGTGTTGCACACATCATAAGGACCCAAACAATCAAAAGTGATGTGTAGTCTGCTAAGAGAGCAAGCAGAAATCCAAGCAAGGAAAGTTTGGATGAGACACTATTGTACTGAAACCAGCCCTGCCAACCTTACTTGATGTGAAATTATAAGAAGGATGCACACTTTTAGCAGAGGACAGACAATAGAGTGGAAATGTTTCCTATCATGATGGGTAGTTTTCCCAAATCAAAAACCAAGTTCAAAGTTGTCACTCCTGCAAGGTTGCCAAGGATACAACGATCAGGAGACTCTCTAATTTTGCTTTGTTTTGTTTTGAGAAAACATGACGGTATTCTTGTAACATTACCTCATTGTTTGCGCTCTGCTGGATAAGTCTGTGGAGCCCTCTCACCATGGTCAGGTTTTCACTCAATCTAGAGTTTAATCTGGAATAACCATTTTCTGCAATTTAAGCTAACAATAAAAAATAAAAAATGTAGTGGCATCCTTAAGCACTTTAGAGTTAGACATAAAAGGGATGGCTATATTTATTATTACTTTAAGTGATAATTACTTATCATTGTACTAACTAGAATTCTTGGGCAAGTTCAGTTTTTCCTATTGAGTAACTTCCTTCATTGCATTTTATTCTATCCTTTTCTTGTATGCAGCTAAGATTCAATTTGTGGGCGGTAGCTTCACAAATCTCATTAGGCATATAAAATAATAAACTTTTATTAGATTTTACTTTTTAGAATTGTTTTCTGTTTACAGCAAAATCACACAGGAAGTAGAATTTCCATTTACTCCCTCTCCCACCCCACACTTTCCTCTAATACTAACATCTTGCATTAGTGTGGCATTTGTTATAGTTGATGAACCAATATTGCTACATTATTAGTAACTGAAGTCCATAGTTTACATTAGGGTTTGTTCACTCTTTCTGTTGTACAGTTTTATGGACTTTGACAAATGTATAATGTCATGAATACACCATTAGAGTATCATACAGAATAGTTTTACTATCCTAAAAAGGCCCTGTGTAAAGTGATCACTTTCATCCATCCATAAAATCAGTATATTGAGAACTTACCATCTGTGTAGCAGTGTGCTAGACCAGGTGCTCTGGGGAATTGAAATAAATCTGACGTATCACAATGGAGGCTCTCAGCTTAGAAACCATCGGCCCTAGCCGCTGTTAAAGGTTGGCTGTGTTAGTTTCGTAGGGCTGCAAAACACAAGACCACAAACTGCATGGCTTAAAACAACACAAATTTATTGGGTCACAATTCTGGAGGATAGAAGATGAAATCAAGACGTTGGCAGGGCCACACTCCGTCTGAAATCTCTAGAGGAGGATACTTCCTTGCCTTTTCCAGCTCCCGGCAGCCCGAGGTCTTCCCTGGCTTGTGGCAGCATCACTCTCATGCCTGCCTCCATCTTCACACAGCATCTTTCCTCTGTGTCTTCACATGGCATTCTCCTCTCTGTGTCTCTCTCTCCTTCTGATAAATCACATTGGACTAGGGGACCACCCAACTCCAATGTGACTTCATCTTAATTTTCTGATTACATCTCCAATGATCCTACTTCCAAATAAGTTCACATGCTGAGGTGCTGGGGAGTTGGGACTTCAACACATCTTTTTGGGGGCACAATTCAACCCATGACATTGATGATGCACAGATGCAGATTAGAATCAGCATCAGAGCTCAGGTTTCCAGGTCTTCAAAGCGACGGTTTTTCCCACTTCTCCTTTAAGGAGCTTGCATTCCAGTTCAACACGTAAGAATCACACATAGACAGAGCTTAGAACCCAGCAGCGGACAGGTTGTGACTAAGTGGTATGCCAGAGCTACTAAGCAGTGGGAGTGAGAATAATCGGTGGAAAATTTTTAGCATGAAACTCAGCAGACTTCATAGGGAAATGGGTCATGAGCTGTGCCTTGGGTAAGGATCAGTAGGATTCAGATAGCTGGAAGTGACTAAGAAAGGCAAGTGAGTCACCAGGGTGAGGAAAGTCATGAAGGCGCTGTATTGACTGGGAAGGCGTGAGGGGTCAGTCTAGCATGGTCAGTCTTTGTCATGAGACAGAATCTTAAAAGGATTATGTCACCAAATCAAACTATCCCTGAAATGCACAACCATACTCTTAAGAGCTGAAATTAGATATTCCTGATTAAAATCTAGGTCATTTAAAAACCTGACCACAGTGGGAGGGCACCACAAAGTTACATAAAATAATTTTTCTGGTACGACAGGTCGCTAGGATTCCACATTATGTGTGAAAGATGACATCATTTGGCCCTGACTCTTCATACCTCCCTATTTCCACCCTCTTTTCCATACACTGTGTAGTGCCCTCTCACCATGGTTGAGTCACCCACCCTGAATCTTGACTTTGGGCTCAACCATGGACTTGCTTGTGACCAATAGGATGTCAGCAGATGTGGCACAAATAGAGGCTTGAAATGATCTTGTGCTTGGGGCTTGCTCTCTTAGGCACATCCACCAGTACCATGAGAAGTGCATGTGTGGACCGGCCTCTGGCAGAGGAGAGACGCATGGAGCTGAGGTCCATCACCAGGTTCAGCCTAGATTAGCCAACCTCTAGCCAACACCAGATGCCTAAATCAACCCAGACAAAACCAGCAAACACCTCCAAGCCAGCTCAGCCTGGATGGGGTAAACCCCAAGGTCGACGAAAAATGCCTATTTGTTGTTATATGCCACTGAGGGTTCGTGGTAATTTGTTACAGAGCAAAGTTAATTGATCCACCATGCAAGATACTTCAAAAGATGCCATTCACCTGCTTTTTTTGTTTTCCTGTTTTAACCATTTTTAATTGTACAATTCAATGGCATTAAGCACATTCACGTTGTTGTGCAACCATCACCTATTCATCTACTTTTATAATATGGAATAAAATATTCAAAAATTTGTAGACCAAAGAAAGGAGGTGAGTCGCATTCTATATGCCCACTGTGTCTAGAGTAGTGAACTGGATACTAACAGGACTGCAAAAGGGAGAAAATACTGTCCTTTTCCTCAGAAAGCTAACCAATCAAGTTGGTATGATATGCATAGCTGTAGAAAAAAAGACAAGAATAGCTACTTGGCTATTTACAAGTGGAAATTGCTTCTCTTGATGCACCTTCTGTGTGTGACACTCTGCTATACAGGTGACAACAATCAGGGAACTCACGGTGTGGAGAGAACTCCCACAGGAGACACAGCGATCCCGGTGAGAGAAACGAGTGTGCGGGCTTCAGCATTTGCGTGAACACCTGAATGCTGATCCTGGAGCTGCAGAGCCTCTGTCCGCACCTCCGCTTGCCCTTCTCTGGAGACAGAGAAGCCCCTTGTGGGCCTCCGCCCTGTGGAGCTTTCCCAGAGCAGGGTCTATAAACAAGAGAACGGCCTGTCTGCTTCTTAGGTAATGACATTCCTGGCAGATTCAGATTGCCAAAATGCAAATTCCCACAAATTAAGATTGCCACCAAGCATCAATTTTCTCTTTAAAACAAAGCTACTCTGATTCTATTCAAATCTTATAAAGAGAGCTGGAAATTTAGGAACAGCTCTAAGAGCTGCTGGAAAGTAGGGTCATATTTTGCCCCACTAAAAGAGAAGTGAAACCCACTGGGAAGGAAGGGGCTAGAAGCAGCCCGTGTTCTTCCTCCCTGGTATCCAGGCATGGCTCAACACCACGCTGCTCTTTACCAAGAACAACCGGCAGGCTCTTGCCCGAAGTGTCTCGTCTCTGGTGTGACCTACCAGAACTGCCACAAGCATTCTTCTCTTGGTTGTCATCCTCAAATTTAACAGCATATACATCAGAGACAATAGATTGTAAATGCATATTGCTTAGGCAAAGGCCAGGTGGTAGGAGGGTTTAGGAAGAAACACTGTTCCAGGAAGTCAGAAGCGTCGGGCACAGAAAAAGATTTACAGCCAGTGGGAAAATTGTGATATCAAATTGAGATGTTTTTTAATTGAGGTATAATTAACATATAACATGTGTTAGTTTCAGATGTACCATATAATAGCTCGATATTTGTGTATATTGCTAAATGATCACCACAACCAGTCCAGTTAAATCCATTACCACATACAGTTATAAAACAACTTTTTTTCTTTAGCTGAGAATTTCTTTTTTTTAAGGAAGATTAGCCCTGAGCTAACATCCACCATCAATCCTCCTCTTTTTGCTGAGGAAGACTGGCCCTGAGCTAACATCTATGCCCATCTTCCTCTACTTTATATGTGGGATGCCTGCCACAGCATGGCCCAACAAGTGGTGCATAGGTCTGCACCTGCGATCTGAATCAGCAAACCCTGGGCCACTGAAATGGAACATGTGAACTTAACCACTGTACCACCGGGCCAGCCCCTGATGAGAATTTTTAAGTTCTACTCTCTTAGCAACTTTCAAATATGCAGTACAGTATTAATAACTGTGGTTACCATGCTGTATATTATAGCCCCTTGACTTATTTATTTTATAACCAGAAGTTTGTACATTTTGACTCCTTTCACTCATTTTGCCTACTCCCTACCCCCACTTCTGGCAACTACCAATCTGTTCTCTGTATCTATGAGATTGGGTTTTTGTTGTTTTTTAAGTTCCTCATAGAGTGAGATCATATAGTATTTTTCTTTCTCTGTCCTACTTATTTCACTTAGCCCAATGCCTTCGAGGTCCATGCATGTTATCACAAATGACAAGATTTTATTTTCAAGGTGAGATGTTTGAAAAGTCATTCTTTTTTTGTTAAGGTTGGCCCTGAGCTAACATCTGTTGCCAATCTTCTTTTTCTTGTTCTTCTCCCCAAGGCTCCCCAGTAAGTAGTTATATATTTTAGTTGTAGGTCCTTCTGGTTGGGCTATGTGGGACACTGCCTCAGCATGCCTTGATGAGCGGTGCCATGTCCGTGCCAAGGGTCCGAACAGGTGAAACCCTGGGCTGCCGAAGCAGAGCATGTGAACTTAACCACTCGACCATGGGGTTGGCCCCAGAAGAGTCATTCTTAAGTGGATCCATCTACTGGGATCCCAAGGAAACTGCAGAGATGGCAATGGGAAAGAGAAAGAGTGCCTCCAACAGCAACTGTCTGTTTCCACATTTTTAGGTCAGTTAAAAATGAGAGAGAGGGAGAGAAAAAAGGAGAGAGAGAGAAGAGAAAAAAATAAAAAAGGAAAGAAAATAAACATAAGGTAATGAAGCGAAGGTAGAAGACTAAAAAAAGAGCAAAGGTAAAATTTAAGAATAAGGTAAAAGAAACTTGAATCGAGGAAAAAGTTTAATACAAACAATGAAAAACCCAACAATATTAACATTTGATTCTTAAAATCAAATTTTAAATTAATTAAATTTAAACTTAAAATTAAATTTTAACAATTGGAACATAATTTAAGAAGTGAATTTTTATATGGCATGAAAATAGATTTTTTTCTTCAAGTATGTTGGAAACAAGATTTTAAAGAGAAGAAAATCAGAGGCTGACCCCATGGCCCAGTGGCTAGGTTCCCATGCTCCGCTTCAGAGGCCCAGGGTTTCGCTGGTTTGGATCCTGGGCACAGACCTAGCATTGCTCGTCAAGCCATGCTGAGATGGCGTCCCACAGAGCAGAACTAGAGGGACCTACAACTAGAATATACAACTATGTCCTGGGGGGCTTTGGGGAGGAGGAGGAAAAGAAGAAGAAAGATTGGCAACAGATGTCGGCTCAGGTGCCAATCTTTAAAAAAAAAAAAAAAAAAGGAGGGGAAGGAGAAGAAAGAAGCCTAAGGAATGAACAGATGATGCTCACTGAAGTAGAAATTGAAAATAAATGTCAAATAGTCTGCACACAGCAAGGCAATAGAAAGTTCTAAAACTATGCTGAGAAAAGAATAAATAAAACAGAATAGACCTGTAAGGAAACAAGAAAATAGTCAGTGTAGGGATATCTATCTCTGAATTAAGTGTCTTGCCACAAGGCAATTTGATAGCAAAGTTGGGATTCATAAAAAATACTTATTTAGTTCAAGAAAAATTAAAACAACTTCCAGCTTATAGTAAAAGCAAACCTACTCATCCTCCAGAAGGGATATATTGATATGAGATATATTGGGAAAACATCTCTATCCCCTCTTCAATACTTAAATACACACACACATGCATACACATTCACAATTTGTATCTTGAGAACAATTTCTTCATCTATACAATGTAGAAATTGAGCTAGATTTTCTTTTTCAAAATAATAGATTTTTTCATTTAAAAAATAATTTATGGTCATTGTAGAAAAGAGAAAGCTTTAGAGCAAGTAAAGCTCCTCCATATTCCCACCGATTGGAAATAATTATTAATATCTTCATATATATTCTTGCAAATAAGCTATACACATGTATCCATATTTTATAAGTCTTAAATATTCTGTTTGGTAACACTTTCATTTATAATATCATTGAAGTATCTCTGAAAAATAATATCGTTTGGTATCCTTTCTCCCAATAAACCATAAATTATATAAGTAAGCTCTCATTGATGGACTTAAAATGTTTTTCAGTTTTCTGCTTTGTGAATAATTCTGTGATGATTATCCTTCTATAGACACCTCTGAACATTTATTCAATTATTATTATTAATAATTTCCTGCAAATAGAATTTCTGTTTCAAAGAGTATGTATGAATTTGAATCATTTGATCAAGTTCCAAAGAAAAAAATTCCTTGGGAATTCGATTGGGATCTTGTAGAATTTATAGATTAGGTTAAGGAGAATTCATTCACTCACTCATTCAACAAGTATGTCCTGAGTGCCAACTATGGGCCATGCGCTAGACCAGCAGTGGGCAATCTAAAAAGCCTACAGTGAAGGCCCATTTACATAGAAGAGTCCAAAGCATCAAGCACATAGATACACAACGTGAAGTCAGGACATGGCGAGCGCCAGCTGGCACGTGCTCTGAAGAAAAGCTAAAGTGAAGTAGACAAAGAGTGACAGGGCAGTGTTGTACAGATGATGATAGGAATCTGTTGGATCAAGGTGTCTGGAGGCAGCCACATGGTTATGAAGGGGAGATGCCAGGAGGCAGAGGAGCCAGAGAGCATTCTCCAGGGAGAGCAGGACAACAGCAAGGGTAGAGAGGGATCAGAAGTCCAACTCCAACAGCCTTTGGATGAATGCCAAGGATTTAGAATTTCCTTTTCAGTGTCATAAGAATCCATTGAAGAATTTTGTGCAGAGAAGTAACAAAACCCTTTAAAAATATTTCCTCTTTTCTTCCTGAAGTACGATATGCTCTCCATTTATGTGTCTTCTTTATCTGTCAGAACTTTTCCATTTCAGTATACTCTTATTAAATGCATTCTTAAATGTTTGTTTTACTTTATCACTCTTCTAAATAAGAATTTATTTTCATTGTTTTCAGAACTAGTGTTTTAGCTAAAGAAGACTAGAGACTCCTTCAGTACTTAATTCTATTTTTCTATGAACGCAGTGCCATGCTAATGATTTTCAAACACCTCTGTGGATTCACACAAGAACTTAAATGCCTAGGGAGGTGTGGAGAACAGCCCGGGGTTGCTTTGACTTCTGGCCCTCCCAGAGCTACCTCGGAGGGTATGTTAGAATAGATTCAACCACATTCAAATTGATGAGCTCTTTCTGGGACAACCCTCTTGCATTGGCTCCTGTGGAGTTTGGTTCTCAGGCCCTTGGGTCATTCCTAAATGAAATTTCCTAGAGCAGTGTTTCCCCAAAGTACATTAGAATTGCCCAGAGAGCTTGTAAAAACAGCTATCCAGAGATTCCTGTTCCCAGAGATTCTGATCCCTAAGATTTCGGAAAGACTATTTGAGACCAGTTATAGACGTGCCACATTCTTCTAGTGGATCCAGGATTTCCTATCACTATTGTGACAGGAATCAGAACAGGCCTTGGAAAGCAAGGAACCTGACTGAAGTTGTTCAACGTGAAACCATTATACAGTTAGGTTCCTGATAGAGAGAAACACGTTCTTTCCTATATTGAAGGAATTCCACATCTGGGTTTTACCTGGGTCCTCATCTATAAACACATTTGTAGTCTAACAATTGTCCTAATATTTTTATAATTTTCTAGGAAACGCTCTGGATAAAATGTAGGAAGTGGTATGGCTGGAGCCATAGCACACTGGAGAGGTTATGCCCCGAGGCAATGTTCCTACAGATGAGCCTTTCCCAAGATGTGGGGAGTAGGGGCTGGCCCCGTGGCCGAGTGGTTAAGTTCGCGCGCTCCGCTGCAGGCGGCCCAGTGTTTCGTCGGTTCGAATCCTGGGCGCGGACATGGCACTGCTCGTCAGACCACGCTGAGGCAGCATCCCACATGCCACAACTAGAGGAACCCACAACGAAGAATACACAACTATGTACCGGGGGGCTTTGGCGAGAAAAAGGAAAAAATAAAATCTTTAAAAAAAAAAAAAAAAAGATGTGGGGAGTAACTTGGTTTAGTGCAATGACAATGAGTTAGGGTGTCAGATGGCCTAGATTCAAATCCTGAGTCGTTTAACTTTGTAAAGCCTCAGTTTACTCAGC
This sequence comes from Equus caballus, assembly GCF_041296265.1. Taxonomy (NCBI): domain Eukaryota; kingdom Metazoa; phylum Chordata; class Mammalia; order Perissodactyla; family Equidae; genus Equus; species Equus caballus. Next base: position 44,565,282 of record NC_091691.1, read on the forward strand.
TGTTGAGTGGAGAAATAGCATGTATGTGTCTCAAGGAGTTGCTGTAAAGACCAAATATAAAAACACATATTAAAGTATTGTATTAAGGGCTGAACATGTGCAAATTATCATTCCTTTAGGTTTCTAGAAGGCATATGTCATTGGTTTACTTATCGGAAGAAAGTGCTTCTTCTCCACATTCATCCCTGGGACGGAGTCTGCCAGACAGGGGAGCCTTAGATGAAGGAACACAGCTGAAATTCCTCCAGTTAACTTCAAACCACAAGCAGGCACCTGAAAAGAATGAAATCTATTTGTAATGTAGGATAGGTGTTTTTTGGGGGTCTTTTTCCCCACTGACTGCTACTCTCATCTAAGAATAACACACACACACAGAAGACAAACTCATAAAGCTTTGGGGAGTACACATTGCCTTTCTCACTTGAAGCACAGAACTCCTAAGATATTTGCAATTTTGCTGAGACCACCAGTTTTGTGACACTTGCAAAGGCCCACAGAGAAAGTACAGAGAACCAATGACACACAGAACTAGACATTATTGTTTTATTCATCAGTACTTCCCCGGCTGATTACACACTGTGTGTAACATAATACATTAAATACTGCGGGGGATATGGAGAAGCATTAATTAGAAAAGAGCTTGTGATTCAGTTGGGAAAACAAGATGTACACCTGTGAACACTGAAGTAGTAATAAGAAAACATAAACAGCAATACCAGAGGATATGACATTAGAAGCAACAACGCAGTGCCCCGTCGAGGTGCTGTGGCACTTTGATGCTCTCTGTGCGTGTAGGGAACATGTAAAGACCTCAAACTCCCCTCCAGAGAGCAGAGGACAGAAGACCCTTCAGCAAGGATGCCTTTGGTTAAAGGTAACTCTTTTATCCCAATAAACCTCGACTTTCCACCATGGGCTTTAAATGGTTGCATTCCCAAGCTTTCCCTCTGCCTTCTTCTTACTCGTGTGAATCCCTGGTCCCTCTTCCGAACCTCCTCACACCAGGATGAAAACTGTGTGCTGAAAACCATAAATCCTGAACACTATGAATATTAATGACAAAACACACAGAAGCCAGAGATCAAGCAAATAATATGACCCTGAAGGCTCGACACTCAGTGAGTGGAAAGAATTGACCAACCATTAGCCACTTGAAAAGGTTTTGCCTTAAAGCTGACTCTTTTTTAGTTGGCTAAGCTTTGTGTGTTACTGGTATTTTCTCAACCTAGAGTCTGCAATTATCAAAAAAACGTTCAGTAGTAAAAAGTTCTTTTTTTAATTGAGAGCACATTGGTTTATAACATTATATAAATTTCAGGAGCATATCATTATATTTTGACTTCTCTATAAACTGCATTGTGTTCACCACCAAAAGTCTAGTTTCCATTGGTCACCTTACACATGTGCCCCTTTACCCGCTTTGTCCTCCCCCTATCCTCTTCCCCTCTGGTAACCACCACTCTGTTCTCCTTATCTATGTTTGTTTGTTTATCTTCCACATATAAGAGAAGTCATAAAAAGTTCACGAGTGCTAGAGTTCAAATCTCAGTTCTGTAAGTAGTGGCTTTGGGCAAACTACTTAATTAGATTAATTAGAGTTCAGTTTCTTGATGAAATCTTCCATTTTCTAATGTAGATAAAATGCAGCTAATTTTGTTTTGTTGGAAAACTTGAACTGGTCTGGGAGGAACACAGTTCAAGAGTTCAAGCTTCCCGTAACTAACTGTCAAATAAGAGTCTAGGACTAAGCGGAGAATTGCAAGTGGGTCAACCTCAGAAGAGTTTAAATTCTGACGAATTTAACGAGTGGTCTTTCCTGGATATGTTCATCCCAGGCCATAGTTCACTGTATAAAAATAGCAAGTGTAGGTGGTTTTCAAAAATGCAGCTGGAATTCCCACTAAGTTCCCATTCCCTTTCTGATTATCACTGAGGCTCCCTTTCCAGAAGTGTTAAGTCAGGGTTTCTGGTAACCTTGTCTCTGACAACTCCTCCGCTGGAGCATCTACACGCCGAGAGCAGGCACTTGAGGCTGTGGAAGGTTTGGCCCCTTACAAGGAACTCTCCTATTGCTATTGTGCTAATTGAGTAGCAAAAGGGATCTCCCAGTGACTCATCTCTTGACAGGCAGAATGTCTTCTTCTCAGGCACAAGTGAGTGGCTGACCTGCGTCAAAACCTACATAGCTCACAAAATCCTGATCGGCTGAATGGACAAAGAGGGATCATTTTCATGTAGGTTATTGTTCTAATCTAAGCAAAACAGACTCAGAAATCAAAATATTTCCATGATATCAGAAAACTTTTCAGTTCTAGAATGACCAGGAAAAAATGCCCGATTTCTTGATATTTGTAATCACAGAACACAGTGTCGTGTCGGGGAAGTGGGAGAATTCCCCCCACCGCTTGTCCTTTAGGTTCTTATGGCTGGTTAAATAATCAGAGGCAGGTCAGCAAGAGAAAATCAAACAAAATTTAATAGCATGTATACATGGGAGAAACCCAGAAGAAACTAACTCAGTCATCTGGCTGAGTCCGCCTGTTTAAGTATCCTCAGCTACAGACAAGGAGGACATTGGGGTTAATGATCTGGGACTTCAAAGGGGAGGAAGACAATCTACATAGAGATGGAATGCAAACGTTTGTTAAACGGGTTTTGCTAGGCCCAAAAAATGGGTTTGTTGGTGTCCTTTTATCACACCTATTTTCCATCATACTATAGCCATCACATGATATGAGCTCCTTCCTGGAACGGGACTTCTGTGTTAGAGTCCTGTAGGCGGTTTGTGGGGGGAGGAAGGTCGGATGCTCTTCCTGAGTCTTCTGAGCCTTTATTGTCTCCAGCTTGAAATAGTCTGCATAGCAGAGTGGCACATCTTGGGGCGGCCTGCCCTGAGCCCCATCAACAGTACCGTAGATGTGCAACTTACCTACCTGGAACCTGAATTTTACTGAAATTCTTCAAATTGTAAAGATAGGAAAAGGTTTGTATTTTGTGTGTGTGTGTGTGCTTCCTTTCTGAGGGCTGGTGACTAAATAAAATCAGAAATAAATATAAATTATTGGCATGAACAAGAAAACTAGTTGGTGGAAAATAAGCTTATTTCCAATTAAACTTTAAAAGCTTAGAGAACAAAGTATTTACTTCCAAAAGTGTCAGTAAGCCACAGTTTTGCCCCTTGGTGGCTCCCATTGTGCTTCAGTCAATTGGTTAATGAAGAAATTTTATTATTTCACTACTGCTGTCTTTTATCCTCCAGCTTTCATTTCTCATGAGATTTTAACACAGAAGGGACACTGAATAAACTTGCCTTAATACAATAAATTGCTTTCTTTAAAAAAATAATATAGAAAATATAGTGTGGCTACAGGTCACCAAAATATTAAAAAACCAAACAAGCTACTTGTGGAAGAGAAAGTTTAGTAAAAAGTTGGCAAAGTTCAGGGATATTAATTTAACGTTAAAGAAAAAGCTTCATACAGCACATATACATTCACTAAATCTGGTATAGGTTTGTGTTTTTTTTAAAAAAGGCAAAAAATTCTTCCGCCTTTCTCCTAGCCCATCTCCTGCAAAAATTGCTACTAAGTTTGGATTTATTATCTCTGCAGAGATTTATTATGACTTTCTTTTTAAATATTTTCAACAGCTTTATTTAAGTATAATTGACACTAAATTACACATAAAGTGTGCAATTTGATAGATTTGTACATGTGGAGACATCTGTGAAACTATCACAACTGTAGGGGAGGAAGACATTTCCTCTACCTGCTCTGAGTCCTTCTAGCCAGAGAATGAATTAAATTAACATGAGACAGAATAACAGGAGAAAATTAAACAAAGCTTTATAAGATGTATACATGGGAGAGGCTCAGGCAAGCTGAGCAACTCACCAAAATGGCTGAAGCCACCACCTTAAATATCATCTTCAGCTAAAGACAAAGGAGGATGTTGGGGGTGGGGAAGTGAGTTATGGGAGGTTACCAGACAAGTACAGTAAACAGGAGTAAGATTATTATACAGATTTAAGTCCTTGCCTTCCACATTAATTAAGAGTTTCTAGAGATAAGGTCATCCCCCCTTCTTCCTGGTACAGAGAGGGAGACACCTTTACAGATGGAGATTTCCTTTACAAATGTAAATGTCTTTTAACAAAGGGTAAGTACATTCTACTTTTCAGAGTTTCTTTCCTGTCTGCAGTTTTTAAAAGTAACCAGCCCAAAATAATCCTCATGCCAAAGAGACATATCTTGGGGCGGCCAATTCCAGTCCCCCTCATTACCATCAAGGTAATGAATATATGCATCACCCAAAAAAATCCTCATATGTAAGCCCTCCCTGTGCCTTTCTCTCATCCCCAGGCAACCACTGATCTGTTTCTATTGCTATAAGTTTGTTTGCATTTTCTAGAATTTTATAGGAGTGAATTGTTTTAGTCTGGCTTTTCTTAGTCAGCATAATTATCTTGAAATCCATCTATGGTGGGGCAGGCAACAAGGGTTCGTTCCTTGTTACTGCTGGGAGATAATCTATCATACCCACCAGTTGGTTTATTTATTTAGCAGGTGAAGGGCACTCTAGCTTGTTTCAGTTTTTGGCAATTACAAATAAAGAGGCTGTAAATAATCATATACAAGTCTTTGTACAGATACATGATTTCTTTTCTCTTGGGTAAGACCTAAGAGTAGAAGAAATGGATAATATGTTAGGTGTAACTTTTTAAGAATCTTCCAAACTGGTTTTCCAAAGTGGTTGTACCATTTTACATTTCTACCAGCAGTGAATGGGGGTTACAGTTGTTCCACATCCTTGCTAACACAGAATGAGCAGCCTTTTAAAGTTAGATATTCTAATAGCTATATGGTGGTATTTCATTGTGGTGATAACTTGTATTTTCCTAATGACTGATCATGTTGAGTATATTTTTACATGCTTATTAGAAATCTGTATATCTTCTTTGGTGAGTTGTCCAAATTCCTGCCTATTTTTATTGATTTTTGTTTGCTTATCTCTAAGATTTGGGAGTTCTTGATATATTCTGAGTACAAGTTCTTTATCAGAGATAGGATTTACAAACCTTTGTTCCCCAGGCTATGACTCGTCTTTTCATTTTCTTTATAGCGTCTTTCAAAGAGCAGAAGTTTTCATATTGACAAACTCCAACTTATTGATTTGTTCTTTTGTGAAGTATACTTTGGTGTCATATCTAAAACCTTACCCAAAATCACAAAGAGTTTCTCCCTTGTTTTCTTGTAGAAGTTTTATAGTTTTAGATTTTACATTTAGGCCTATGGTCCATTTTCAGTTAACTTTTGTATATGCTATGAAGCATGGATTGAAGTCCATTTTTTTGTGGGTATGGATACATAATGGTTCCAGTATCATTTGATCAAGGACTATCTTTTCTCCATTGAATTGCCTTTGCACCTTTTTTGGAAACCAGTGTTCTGTTTACATGTAGTCTATTTCTCTATATATGTAACGTAAATATCACACTATCTTTAAAACTAACTTTATAATAATCTTGAGATCACCTGCTATTAGTCTTCTAACTGTTCTTCTCCAAAGTTTTTATAACTGTTTCAGAACTTGGCATTTTAATATGAATATGTATTTTAGAATGAGTTTTTCAATGTTTACAAAAGAAGCCGGTCAAGATTTTGATTGAGGTTACCTTGAATATAGATCAATTTTGGGAGAAATGACATTTTAAAAATACTTAGTCTTCCAATCCATGAGCAAGGTGTGTGTATATATATATATATATATATATATATATATATATATGTATATATATTTAGTTAGGGCTTTAAAACATTTTCTTGGCAGTGCTTTGTATTTTTCCATGTATAAGTCTTTAACAATTTTCATCAGATTTAACCTTAAGTATTTCATATTTTCTGATGATATTGTAACAGATATTTTATTTATTTATTTATTTATTTTTAAGATTTTATTTTCCTTTTTCTCCCCAAAGCCCCCAGGTATACAGTTGTGTATTTTTAGTTGTGCGTCCCTCTAGTTGTGGCACATGGGATGCCACCCCAGCATGGCTTGATGAGCAGTGCCATGTCCGCGCCCAGGATCCAAACCCGCAAAACCCTGGGCCGCCGAAGTGGAGTGCGCGAACTTAACCACTCGGCCACGCAGCCAGCCCCAGGATATTTTATTTCTTGATTGTTCATTGCTAGTATATAGAAATAAACCTTATGTTTAGAAACTTCAGATTAGAAGAAAGTCATTTTAGGAGATGGTCTAAGGCATAACAGGTTAGAATTTTCACAAAAACTATTTATGTTTCCATTGAGCTAACGTAGAGTTGGCCCCCAAGTCCCCAGAAATCAGCTCCTGCCTCTTGGGTTTACGACCCTCCAAATGCACCTGCGGGCCTTGCCGGGTAGTTTTCTTAGTGAAGCACAGACACACACACATACACACACACACACACAAAGCCGGACATGTACTATGCACACGGAGAGGAGAAATGTCCATAGAGCTCTGCCTGCAGATCTCCGTCAGAGGAGAAAGGTCAACGTTTATTCCCTTCAGGTCTTCCTTTGGAGAAGTCCAGAGTTCTATCTTCCATAAGAAGATGTGAACCCAAGTACCTGTCAGTCTCTACTTTCTGTCCCGTTTCTTAGAAAATGACCAAATTAAGTGAAAAGATGTAGAAACAACTTTTGCAAATGTAGTAGGTACTTTTCCAAATTCTGATGGTCTTCCAAGCTCTCACCACTTTTATAAATAAAGAATAAAGATTTGAATATTGTGGTGTAACCAAACACCAGAGCCGTGAATTGACAGGCTGTGGGGGGAGTGTATTGAAGCTAGACGAAACATCAATGTCCATCTAATCTGGAGTCAAGAGGCAAATATGGCTTCAGAGATGTTTTTTTCAATCCTTACACTGTTAAAAGAAGGAAGAGGAGGATTTCAGTGACTTTTGGCTTTTGGTGAGGCAAGCACTCAGTTTATCACAGAAAATATCCTTGTCTAATATCGTTTTTTTTTTTCTTTCTGCTTTTCCTCCCCAAATCCCCCTGGTACATAGTTGTATATTTTAGTTGTGGGTCCTTCTAGTTGTGGCATGTGAGACGCCACCTCAGCATGACCTGATGAGTGGTGCCATGTCCACACCCAGGAGAAATAAATGTTTGCTGTTTAGACCAACCAGCCTATGGTATTTTGTTATAGCAGCTCAAACGGGCTAAGACACCATGTGTGATTTTTCAGGCCTGGGCGCAGGTAATTACACACTTCTCCCTGGCAGGCCTCATGGGGAAGGCCGCCCTCCCTGCACCAGACCTGATGCATGGCTGGGGTACTGCTGGGGCCCTTGTGCTTTCTCATCTCCTACTTGACATTCCACTGTGGGGTACTGGAATTGGCCGCCCCAAGATATGTCTCTTTGGCATGAGGATTATTTTGGGCTGGTTACTTTTAAAAACTGCAGACAGGAAAGAAACTCTGAAAAGTAGAATGTACTTACCCTTTATTAAAAGACATTTACATTGTAAAGGAAATCTCCATCTGTAAAGGTGTCTCCCTCTCTGTACCAGGAAGAAGGGGGGATGACCTTATCTCTAGAAACTCTCATCAATGTGGAAGGCAAGGACTCAAGTCTGCATAATAACCTGACTCTTGTTCACTGCACTTGTCTGATAACCTCCCATAACTGACTCCCCACCCGCAACATCCTCCTTTGCCTTTAGCTGAAGATGATATTTAAGGTGGTGGCTTCAGCCATTTTGGCGAGTTGCTTGGGTTGTCTGAGCCTCTCCCATGTATACAGGTTATAAAGCTTTGTTTAATTTTCTCCTGTTATTCTGTCTCATGTGAATTTAATTCGTTCTCTGGCCAGAAGGACTCAGAGCAGGTAGAGGAAATCTCTTCCTCCCCTACACCACCAGCTACTATGCTGTGAGCTCTTTGAGGTCAGAAACCCAGGTCTTCTTCATCTTCTCGTATCCACTCCCCAGCAGAGTGCAGACGCGTAACAAGGGCTCAGTTATGTCATTCTACGGAATTAGTCAGAATTCAGGAAATTTCACTCAGCTTTTGTGACAGTATGTACCCCCATGTTGGCTCTTTATTGTTTTGCTCCATGAGTTTATCATAATTTCCTTCCCCTTTAAAAGCTGGGGTCTACATATGACCTTTGACTCTACTGTTCTTAGAGTCCACTCACTCTGGGTTATCTCAACTGAAGCTACATCCTCAGTTACTGCCTCTATATCATTAATAATGCTGCAAATCTTTTCCTCTTTTGCAGACATTCATAGATTTCTGATTATTGCTGGACTTAATCTATGTCTACAGATACCAAAGCACCTAAAATTCAGCATGTTTAAAATTGAACTCATAACTACCCGTGATATAGTGATTTATAGGAAATATGTATTTGGTCTTCATCCCCATTTCTGGCACAGAGCTCCCCAAACCCTTGGAGTTTCCTGTGTTGAGAGTGATCAATGTATCTTTTGTTATGTTAATTAGGTGATTTGGGGAACTCACCTAAGGAAGGGAGCTGAGTGCCCGGAAACCACTCATGTGATTAAAGAGTTGGACTTTTCAGTTCCACCCCCTTGACCTCTGGGGAGGGGAGAGGGGCTGGAGGTTGAATCAATCCCCAACAATCCCCAATGACTTGACATTGGCCCAATGGCCAATGACTTAATCAATCACGACTATGTAATGAAGCCCCCATAAAAACCCAAAAGGGCAGCTCATTGATCCTTTTTTAGAGAGCTTCCACGCTGGAGAATCAGAACACTTCCACATGCCACCATGCTGGGCCCCAACTCCATGAGAACAGAAGCCCCTTTGCTAGGGACCTCACCTTATGTATCTCTATATTTGGCTGTTGATTCATATCCTTTAATATCTTTTGTAATAAATTGGTAATCAAGTGAGTAAACAGATTTTTTTGAGTTCTGTGAGCCATTCTAGCAAACTAATTGAACCTGAGGAGGGAGTCATGGGCACCTCTGATTTATAGTCAGTTGGTCAGAAGCACAAGGCTTGTGACTGGCACCTGAAATGGAGGGCAGTCTTGTAGGACTGAGCCTTTACCTGTGGAATCTGATTCTATCTCCGGGTAGACAGTGTCAGAATTGAGGTGAATTCTCGCACACCCTGCTGGAGTCTGAGAACTGCTTGTTGGTGTGGGGTAGCCCACACACGTGCATTGGAATTGGGTCCAGGAAACCTTTGCACTACCCCACCTCTAAAGTTTTCTCCATTTCCAATGTTCCCAGACTTAGTAATACCGCTTTCTACTTGGTTACTCAAACCAGAACCATGGGGCATATATTTTCAATAGGTCTCTTAATTCCACCTACTTAGCATTCTTCCAGCCTGTCTCATTTCTGCTGCATGTGACTGTCTTAGTGAGTTTCTTATCATTTCTTGCCTGGAATATTGCAACTGGTTTCCCTGTTTCTAGTCATGCCCTGTTCTTATCCATTCCCCACACCACTTGCTCATTTCTCAAGGGCGACTTAACCAGTCCACTACTCTGTGCCAGTTTCTTTCCATTGCTTACAGAATAAAGTGTGAACCCCTTAGCAAGGAATATCTGATCCTCCTCATGATCTCAGCCTGCTTGTTCCTCTAGCCTATTTCCTTGTCAGTTCTACAAATGCACTCTGTGCAAAAGCCTCACTAAACTATATACACCTCCCTCAGGCAACGAGACTTTACCCTTCCTGCTCTCTTCACTTAGATGCCTCCCTACCCTTGACTCATCCTCCAACTCAAAATGGCTGTCATCTTTAACTCTGTGGCTGGACCATGCGAGGCAGTTAGAAGCTTCCTTTCCCTGCTGCGTCCTATGTGGTAGCTATCCCTGCATCATAGCAATTACTACATCATTTTGTAACTATGTATCTACATCTCCTTTATGACCTGCCATCTTTGAGGGAAAGCATGTTTGTCTTCTGTGTTTCTGTATGAAAAGTATTATGATGTAGTTGAATATCTTTTCAGGGAAACAGATCATAATTTACCTGCTCTGCAAGTAGACTTTAATGTTGGTATTAAATACATAATTTCTCTAATCCTCTGGTCTTTGCCTGAAAAATAGGGATAAAACAAAATGGCAAATACTTGTGCAATGCCTGGCACATAGAAGGCTCTCAATAAATGGTAGTTGCTATCATTGCCGGTATTGTCCTGTTGTTATTGTTGATTCCCCAGCATCCTTCTCAATGGCTGGTTTCTGTTAGCTACTCAGTTTAACTGTCTGAGGAATGACTATTTTATATATATAGGATTAATTTATTTGACTATTTCATTGACTTTGAATAATAAATAAATTTAATAAGTCTAATAAATATTGGACTCCCAACAACTTCTAAAATGATTCTTTTCAAATAGCAGGTATTCATTAAATCTTTATTAAGTGGATTTTTCTGTGGTCTTTTGCTTCTTTAGAAGAAGAGAAAATAATTACTCTAATTCTCTTCTTTTAGATTCATTTATTTATTTGATTTCTTCACTTACTGTCATTCACAATTTTATAGACAGTAATAAATTTAAACAGAGTATATGTTTGGATTAAATTATAGCTTTCCTGTTGTTTAACAGATTTTCAAGAAGAAGTTTAGGCTTTTGAAAATAAGCCTGGTTTAGTATACTCAATTTTCATGACCAGCTTTTAAAGCTCTTGAGAAATAATTTTAAAATATGATATACTATGCGTAGTCTAAGATGACAGCTCTCCTGTTAATTCTTGATCTTTGTCTGGATTATAAAACACTCATGATCTATTGATAAAAAGTATACGGCATGTTTATAGATTTAGTTAAGAAAAAGTTTAAAAGAAACTCTGGTGAAGTAACATTGTTTTGTATTACGTAGATATAATTACATCACGTTAGTGGCTATCTAAACCATTGAAGACAGGAAATTAGCATCATCCAGGTGGTCATTGTGGCATTTACTATCATGTTTGCTGGCCAGTATGGGGTTGATATTTTCCACAGCTGCTTCGGGTTATAATGATGACCTCATTATGTCAATGTATGCTTACTTCAAATTATTAGCCAGTGTAAAATGTCCTTTGCTAAACACATCATAAATTATCAGTATACCATGGAGTTTCCAAGTAAAACCAACCAAACAATGCCAAAAGGCCTCTACTTACTTTTAAAACCCCACCACAAATTTCAATGCCTGCAAAAAGGGAGACCAGCAATTTTAATTCCCACACTTGTTAAAAATTAATAGACTCTATTTTTTAGAGCAGTTTTAAGTTTACAGAAAACTGAGCACATAGTACAGAGAGTTCCCATGTAACTCCTTTCTCCCACGTTCAGATAGTACAGAGAGTTCCCATGTAACTCCTTTCTCCCACGTTCACAGTTTCTGCTATTATTAACATCTTGCATTTGTGTGGTACTTTGTTACCATCAATGAACCAATATTGATACATCGGTATTAACTAATCTCCACAGTTTACCTTAGGGTTCGCTCTTTCTGTAGTACAGTAAGTTCTATGGTTTTTGACAAATGTATAATGACGTGTCCGCTACTATAGTATCATATAGAATAGTTCACCACCCTAAAAGTTACCTGTGTTCCATCCATTTATCCCTCTCTCTCCCCCAAACCCCTGGTAATGACTGATCTTTTCACTGTCTCCATAGTTTTACCTTGTCCAGAATGTCATATAGCTGGAATTATACAGTATGCAGCCCTTACAGACTGGCTTCTTTCAGTAAGCAATATGCTTTTAAGGTTCCTCCATATTTTTTCTTGTCTTAACAGCTCCTTTCTTTTTATTGTTGAATAATATTTCATGCTATGGATGTACCACAGTTTATTTATCCATTTACCTTTTGAAGTACATATTAGTTACTTCTAATTTGGGGCAATTCTGAATAAAGCTACTATAAACATTTGTTTGAGGGTTTTTGTGTGGACATATTTTCAAGTCATTTGGATAAATACCTAAGAGCACGATCGCTGGATCATATGGAAAAAGTATATTTAGCTTTTTAAAAACCTGCCAAACTGTCTTCCATAGTGACTTGTACCATCTTGCATTTCTATAACAATGAATGAGGGTTTCTTTGTTCCGTTCTCACCAACAGAGTTGTCAGTGTTTGCAGATGTTCTCTATCAAATTAAGGAAATTCTCCTCTATTCCTAGTTTGCTAACATTTTGTATAATTAATTGGTGTTGTATTTTGTCAAATACTTTTTCTGCATAAATTGACAAGATTATGTGATTTTTCCTCTTTTCTTGTTAACGCGATGGATTACGTTAATTGACTTTTCAGTGTTGAACCAATGTTGCATACTTGAAGTAAATCCCACTTGATTGTAGTGTATAATCCTTTTTATATATTGCTAGATTTGATTTGATAATAATTTGTTGGGGATTTTTGCATGTATATTTATGAGAAATATTGGTCTGTAATTTTCCTTTCCTGGCTTAGGTATCAAGGTAACACTGGCATCGTAGAATGAGTTAGGAAGTGTCACACAATGCTGCTAGGTGAGTAAGGCATCAATGATTCCATGGGGTAAAAGGCAATGAGTGCCCCATGTTTGGTATGTTTCCTGGACTCTGTCCTAGGTGCTTCTCTTGAATGCCTTGAACCTGTATCCTTTCCTTGTAATGAGCTATAGCTGTTGGCGTAACAGCTTGCAAACTTGAAGGTGGCTTTGGGAATCTGCTGAACATAAAGTTGGTGTCAGAAGTCAGGGCAGCCTCGGAGACTGTTCCCTCTAACTTTGCAATTGGCCTAAACTCTACACACCTTTGACTGCAATTCTCAGAGAAGTTATTCAGAGTTAGTTCAGAAAAGGCTAGTGGCTGATTAAGGATGTTCAAAACCAAAGATATTAGGCCAAAATGACAAAGAAAATAAGATATTAAGCCAAAAACGGAAAGCATTGATTACCTGAGCTTTGTGCATTTCATTACACTTTTCACAGTCTTCTAATATCACGTGAGGCAGATTTTCTTGCACTTTACATTTACATGAGTCTGTCCCTCATTAGACTATTAGCTCATAGAAGAGAAGGAATATATCTCACTCACCCTACATCTCTAGCCTAGACCAAGGCCTGGAGTACAGAAGCACTTAGCAAAAAACTGAATGAATATGCAGATACATGAAATATGCGTTCTGAAGTATTTGGCTTCTCCATAATGTCTGTTAAATCTCAGCAGAATCTCCGAAGTATTGAATCTCAGCAGTGAGAGGGTTATTAAAGGTCTTCAGACACAACCCTACCCAACAAAGGACCCTCCTCTTCCCTGTGCATCTGAAGATTTAGGGTGATAGAAGCCTCACTATCTTCTGAAGCCGTTTCTTCATCTTTGAACAGCTTAAATTAGAAAGCTGTTTATTCTACTGAGCTGACAGCTCTGGCTTTCTCCCGCAGATTCTAACTGTGTCCATAGGACTTTCCGTGCATACAAACAATCTCTTGAAAGATTCTTTGTCATTGATTTGAGAGCCATGTCTAGGCCATATGTGAGTTCAGACTAAACTCGTTCCTGGTCTGAAGTCCTCTCACTCACCAATCCTTACAACAGATGGTTAGAAACCCAACTGAAATTGCTCAGAGCAGCAATAGCAAAGTGATGGCTTCCTTCTCAGGGTCTTACCTTTGTTTAATTAAGAAATAACAAAAGAACTATGAGTTTTTGTGTATTAATATGTCAGCTAGTTTGCACACATTTCTTGTTTCATCTAATTTAATTATTCTCATCAAATTATAATATAAGGTGTCATTTTTTTCCATTAGCAGGTAAACTAATAGGAATAGTTAAGGGAACCAATCGTCCCTGGTTCAAAAACATGAAAACTTGCATTAGATTTTAGACTGATTTGATTGAAGAATTTGTAGAAATTATTGCATATGTTTTAGAAACAAACCCGTCACTGTCAGAGAGCTTGTCTCCCTTTAGGTTGGCAGCGTGAATCTTGAAATCAAGGAATCTGACCTTGATTTCTTGGCTCTATCTCTTTATCGTTAAGTAATCTAGAGCAAGTTATGCCACTTCTCTGTGATTCAGTATTCTAATCTGTAAGTCAGAATAATAGAATAGACTTTGTAAGGTTGAATTCAGGCTAAAATGGAATAATATATTCAAAAATTATAGTACAATGCCTGGCACATGTGTGAGCTGAAAAAATGGTGGTAGTTGTGATGATAGTGATGAAGAGAACATTATCTTTCAACCAAAGGACTTATCAAATATTATCACTGGAAGGGACTTTGCAATTTTCTAGATAAATCTTTATTGTTTCATACATACGTATATAAGAAAATTGACACCAGATCCTGAGAAGAGACAGTTTTATTCAAGATCATAGAACAAGCGGGCACCAGGCTGTCTGTCCCTGGGTCTATGCTCCTCCCAGCAGCCTGAAAGGTCCTCCAGGCTTAGCATCTTCTCACACCACTTGGTTGGAAACCAGCAGACAAGGCAGCCCCTGGCTCTCAGCTTGTCCTCCAGCCTATGCGAGGGGCGCAGGAGAGGGAGAAGGCACAGCCTGGTATCTTCCACAGGCTCTTTCTCTGCATTTTCTTTGACACTTACTTGCTAAGAACAGTCACATTAAAAAGAAATCTTCATCTCTCGGGGGTCCATCTGTTCCCACCACTCACCTTCACATAAAAGAAATCTGCTCCTGAGTGCATCTCGATTTCAAATAAGAAGCCAAATATAATCTTAGCATCAGGCTGCCTCACAGGGTGTAAAGCCATGACAACAGGGCTCCTCCTGAGACAACAAGCTCATCCCCTGCCCTCCCAGCAATGATGCTCCACTTAGTGGGGAAGATGAGAATAGCCTATCAGAGGGGCTTCCCCTGGACACAGGTCCTCAGGCAGACAGATGTGCTGTGTGTGAAGAGAAGTGTCAGAGCTTTTCTCACTGCTGGTCTGGGTCAGAGCCAACGGGGCCAGATCATCATGGCCAACGGCCCCGCTATTCATTTCCAACTTCAACTTCTCACTCTCCCCCAAGTATGGTTTTTTCCATTTTATTATATTTTTAAAATTATTTTCTTGGACCTTCTCCCCACACCATGTGCTACAATGATACAGGATCAAAAAGGTGACCTCCTCTCTCATTATGACTGAGTGAAGAATGCAGAAGACTTTCAGGGCAAGGCTGGGAACACTGTTTCTTCTTAGCTTCCAATTTTCATTACATTCCTGCCCAATTTGCTCAGCCTGCACAGCAGGATGAGGGGTGGAAATCATCTGTCCACTCTTATGTCTTCCTTCCCACAGAAATGGAGGACAATGATAAGAGGTGGGGAGAGTGACATAATTTTAGGGTCAAGAGAGATGAAGGGTGGTTGGCACATTTCCGAGTACTTGTTGTTACTCAGAGCGCAGACACTTCAAAAAATGGTAAATGGAATCCTCTCAAGCATGGTGGAAAAAATCAGCCTTTTGTTCACACATCAACACATATTTAACACTATCAGATTGGTTTATAACTTTCAATGTGCTTCCATATCTATCTCATTTAATCTTTACAACAGCATTAGATGGGTGTACTTTTTAGTTACTTGTTAAAGACAGAAAAGCCAGTATATACAGGGAAAAAGAAGGATCACACACACGCCACATGAGCAACTCTTGGATCTATCCATTAGGCCTTGGGACACTGTCAGAATAAGAAGCCCACTTAACATAAGCCTTATCTTTGTCTAGATTCTCTGGCAAATTGTCTGACACTTGAGCCCGTGGGTTAGAGGTGGGGTGGGCAGAGAAGAGAGAAGGAGATGCTACTCTTGGCCACCAGTTCACAGAAAGGAACCTGGCTCCAAGGGAGACTAACTGTGATGCTTCTTAGAGCACTTATAAGCTCCACCTTTCTCAGACCAAGAAGGGACTATGGTACGGAGCAGGGGGTTCCAGAAAGTTCTTGTTCCCAAGATCATGGGAAAAATACTTAAGTCACCATCAGGATTCTGATCTCAGCAGTATCTCTAACAGATCTGCCATATGAGGCAAACCTCTTCACCCTTCTGAGCATCAGTTTTCTCATCTGCAAAATGAGATGCTTGGACAGATCACAAGCGTTGAGTGGTTCTACGGCAGCTCATAGTATCTTCTGCGAGCATGTAATTTTGGAGACTTGAAGGGACACATAAGCCATAAAGGGGGTTCTTCACATTGCCTTAATTAGTCACATGTTAGTTAGCACTGGGATTGTTTAATATATCCCAATTTTAATGATTTTTTTCTCCAAACATAAAATGGCTGAGATTAGAAGCAGGTATAATGAGGGGGGTTGTCATTTCCCAATCCTTTTACTGCTCAGATTAAGTTTTTCTGAACTCCATCTTCCCTTTTATGAGAACGTCATTCTTTCTTCCCTGAAAAATGAGAACCTTCCTTGGGTTTCCTCAAATTCCAAGAACAGTCCTAGTTGATATCCCTCCAAGGAGAGGAAATGAGAACCATGCTCAGTGCCCGGGGAACATGTGCTCTTTAGGTACACCGTCACTCACAGGAGTCACTAGCAGTTTCAGGAGCTACAGTGACCAAAGGGCTCAGGAAAATACTAGCCTGGAAAGAGTTTCTCTAGGTGCAGGAGAAAGGAGAAGGCCCTTTGTCCTCAATGTGGTGGTCAAATATTGTCACTGCATGCCAATACAGGCATGTGCTTTCCACGCCAAATGCTTTAGAAGCCCAATACCCTTGTGTGAAGCGAGAGAGAAGTCCACAAGACCACCCTCACTTCTGACGTCAATCGCAAGATTGGGTGTCCCCAAGACCACCCTCATTTTCAGTAATTTGCTAAGACTCATAGAACTCTCTGAAAGCTGTTACGCTCATAGTTCCATTTCTTTTTTTTTCTTTTAAGATTTTTTTATTTCTTCCTTTTTCTCCTCAAAGCCCCCCGGTACATAGTTGTATATTCTTCGTTGTGGGTCCTTCTAGTTGTGGCATGTGGGACGCTGCCTCAGCGTGGTTTGATGAGCAGGGCCATGTCAGCGCCCAGGATTCGAACCAACGAAACACTGGGCTGCCTGCAGCAGAGCACACGAACTTAACCACTCGGCCACGGGGCCGGCCCCTCGTAGTTCCATTTCTTATAGTGAAAGGATCCAGATTAAAATCAGCCAAGGGAAGAAAGACATGGGGCAGAGTTTAGGAGAGTCCAAACAGAGAGCTTCTAGTTGTCCTCTCCCCATGGAGTTACCATCAGTGCTAACTGTTCTGGTAACAATATGTGACAATACACACAGAGTATTGCCAACCAAAAAAGCTCTCAGGAGCCTTGGTGTCCAGAGTTGGGGCTTCATCACATAGACATGGTTGACTACTCATGTGGCTGAACTTCAGTTTCATTTTTTTTTTTTAAAGATTGGCACCTAGGCTAACAACTGTTGCCAACTTCCTTTTTTTTTTTTTTTTTTTTAAGGATTGTCACCTGGGCTAACAACTGTTGCCAACCTTTTTTTTTTTTTTCTGCTTTATTTCCCAAACCCCCCAGCTACATAGTTGTGTATCTTAGTTGCAGGTCCTTCTAGTTGTTGGATGTGGGACGCTGCCTGGACGTGGCCTGACGAGCAGTGCCATGTCCGCGCCCAGGATCCGAACCCTGGGCTGCCGCAGCACAGCACGTGAACTTAACCACTCGGCCACGGAGCCGGCCCCTGAACTTCAGTTTCTAATCCCTCTGGAGGTGGAGATACTTTGAGACCCAAAGCCCCTGCTACGAACTACATTGTTAGACTACCTAGGATGGCCCAAGGCCCCCAGGTAAACGAAAACACTCTTATCAGGCAGGGTATTCCAAGGACTTAGAGAGTGCCTCCTAGGATCTGAGGGCAAAGGCCAAACCTCTCTTTGGGCAAGGCTAGTTTCTTTACTACACGCCTTGGTTTGCACACACACACACACGCACACACACAAAACCATTCCCGAGGCATGCCCCAGGTGCCAAGGTAACTGGACCAGAATGAATGAAAGCATGAGCCACATACTGTTTCTGGAGTTAGCCCTTCCTTAAGATCACGGAGAGAGACAGAGAGCCTTTCTTGGGTTTAAGAGGTCACTTTCTGTTCCTCTCACTGATCATTGACAAAACTGGAATTCTCTAGAAAGCATGTTGGTATGAGTATGTATGTGAGTGGAAGAAGGCTCAGAGGGGCTGGGCAATCAAAATAAGCCACTACCCAATCCACATAGTCCCTGATAGGCCATCACACATCATACCAGTCTAACATAGATATTTTCCCAAGGCAACAGGTTTTAGCCTAATAAATGTTTTCCCGGTAACATCTAAAGCAGGGTATAGTTTCTATGAAGAGTCAACTGTCTACTATATTGTACACTATTCCAAGCAGTGTTAACCACTGCATCTTGTACTACCTTATTCTTCATCACAAATAGCGCTTTGCTATTTTGGAATAGTATTAACATCTGTCACAGGCACAAAAGTGTACCTACCCCACTTTCCATGCTGTGCTATCAGTGGAAATAATGCATCTGACAACCAGTTTAAGATGTTGTAACAATCAAAAGATTATCCCTGAATGCCACCAGGTGTGCTATTTACTATCAAATAGGTATCGAACATTTCACAGACCATGCAGGTCTTCTCCACTGATAGGGAAGGATTGGCCTCACCGTGAATCACTCTGGTTCTGCATGAGAAGCAGTGACACTCAAAGCTCCAAGCCCTGCTAACAGGTGACTTTGATAAGAATAAAGAGTAAAACTTACAAGCTCTAAAATGAGGGCAGTGAGAGGCACCTCCTGAACGTGAGTGTTTCTCAGCTACCAGACTAACCAGCATCTCTGAGTTCGCATTCTGGAAGCAAATTGAGAATGTGCCCTTGAGAGCCAGGCAGTCACCAACTGTCAGCACAGTCAGACCACCATAGCCCACCTGTTCCTGAGGAACCACAGTGCACCAGCAGGTGTGAGGAAGATGAGAGGAGACCCCTGAGAAACCAGGCACAAACGCAAGAAATTAAGAAAGGAAAACAGAGTTCACAAGAAAATCTGTGAGGACAACTGATTGCCACTTTCGATCCAGCAGGTGCAATGGCTCCACAGAAGTGGCAGAATGCCAAGAGCAGGAAGGTAGGTGACACCTGCAGGGACAGAAACACACCTCAGTTCAGAGGACCTTGCTTTGAATGTCTGCCATGCTGTCGTGACTCTGGCAAACAGCACTCGGCCTGTCCCAACCTGAAGAATTGGGGTTTGAGTTGAATACGGTAACTGTAGAAGAACAGAATTTGCCGCCCCAGACTGTGTCTCTTTGGCTTGATTATTTTGGGCTAATTATTTTTAAGAACAAAAGACTCAGGAAGAAACTTTGATCTTCTCCCTAACTGCCTAAAAGAACTTGAGGTAGAAGACCTGTTCCAGGAAGGAGCCATCACCACAGACAACTACAGTATAATATGAACTAGGTGGGAGACAGGGGGATCCTAGCAAGGCCCCTTTGATCAAAGTCTTCACCCTGCCCCACTGTCTTTGCAAGGCATGGCAAACTTTGTTTACTAAGCATTTGCTTTTCCATCTCCACGTGAACTGCCTTTCTCCTCTTTGAAGTCTCAAATCACTACCCCCAATATCCTCTTTTATCCCCAATATCCCCAATATCATCTTTAGCTGAAGATGCTATTTAAGGTGATGGCTTTGGTCATTTTGGTGAGTTACTCCATTTTCATGGGTCTCTCCTATGTATACACATTATTAAATTTAGTTTGATTTTCTCCTGTCATTCTATCTCATGTCAATTTAATTTAGACCAGCTAGAAGAACTTAGAAGGGTAGAGGAAAATTTCTTCATTACACATAGAAGAGAAGGGACCTTTATTTAATTCTCATCAAAATGCTGGGCCTGGAGTAGTTCCATAGTACTTATTTGTTGAGTAAATGACTGAAAAGGAAGTGAGGGGCTCACAGGCTTTGCTTATGGCCAGACAGAACAGTTATGTATTCTTGTGCTGACTGCGAGAGAAATATAGCCGCCTCAACACAGGGAGGGGCCTTTAGGGGCTGGTGTTGGGCTATATGAGGAAAGATATTAAGTTGTTTGTTTTATTTTTAGTTTGGGGTTTTTTTTCTTTGTTTCTATGTAAACTGAAAATTGTGAGAGAAGTAGAATCCATGAGAAGTTTGTAATGCACATCTGTCAGGAGCTGTGGGCAAGTGAGCAGGAGAAGTTAGATGGGAGTTGGTGCACAGCAGGAAGGAGACAGTGGGTGAGGAATGGCCTGTGCTTAAATTTCTGGGACTGGTGCAGAGCAGGAAGGAGACAGTGGGTGAGGAAGGCCCTGTGCTTAAATTTCTGGGACAGATAGAAATGGAGGAGGCGGAGCCTTCATAAGCAGCAAGAGCACTGAATGAGACCTGTATTTGACTTGTAGCCAACAAGAGGGTAAATCTGGGACCCCAAGAGGAAAGAAATCTTGCCCATTAATTCAGAGCAGTCAACCTAGGCCAGAAATGGAAATTAGAAGATTACTAGAACAGAGAGTGGCCCTAAACTTCTTCACAAGTGGTAAGAGTTAGAAGTTAACGTGGATAAGCATTCTCATGGTTTCATCACCAAGTGCTGGTGTTTTTTGATGTTTTACTTCATTTTTAACACTATTGCAAACCTTCTCTAAAGCTCATTATTTGAGTACCCCTGGACTTATTAGTAGGTGCTTCTAGAAGCTATTACTTCAGATATGAAATCAGACTTATGTGTTCAGACTCTGCCTCCTACAATGTACAAGCTCATGACAAAGACTCTCTCCTTGTCCAGACTCTAGCCAGGATCACTGAACTCCTTCCTCAACTTGGTCTCAGCCTTGGCCTATAAAGAGTTGAACAAACACTAACATAGTGTCTAACAGCTCAAGGCCAAATCTCTAGGATGACCCTAGCCCCCCTCCAAAGTGCCTGCCTCAGAAAACTCAAGGCCGCAAAAAGAATTGATTGTTCTAGCCAATGCCTGAGGACAGAGCTGCCATCTCCCAGGCTCCACGGGAGGATAGAAACCTAACTTCCATAAGTGCCAGATGAGCGTCACATGGGCCAACCCCCCTTCCCACTTTTGTAATTTTTCACTTCCCTGAGTCTACTGAGCCCCTGCTCACCTCCTTCATATTTCCTCATTTTCTCTTTAAAACACCAAATTGAATTTGAGTTCAGTTTACATTAGACTCTTTTCCCTATTGCAATAGTTATTACTGATTAAAATCTGTCCTTTGTTATTTACAAAATATAAGTGAGAAAATGGTTGGAAAATATGGACATATATTAAGGAATGAGTCTGAATGACAAATGCCCTAGGATATTAATAAAATCAGTCAAGAGGGGCCGGGCCAGTGGCTCAGTGATTAAGTTCATGTGTTCTGCTTTGGCGACCTGGGGGTTCGCAGGTTCAGAGCCCAGGCATGGACCTATGCACTGCTTATCAAGCCATGCTGTGGCAGGCATCCCTCATATAAAACAGAGGAAGGTGGGCGTGGATCTTAGGTCAGGCTAAATCTTCCTCAGCAAAAACAGGAGGATTGTCTGGAAATGTTAGCTCAGGGCTAATCTTCCTCAAAAAAAAAAAGAAAGAAAAAAAAAAGAAAATCAGTCAAGAAATTTAATTAACTTACCATGATTTTTGAAAACTCTTATAGTAGATTGGATACTGGCAACCTAGTATCTGTCTTCAGAAAAAGGTGAGGAAGAATGAACACAGAAATTACTAGGTACTAATTTTTTCCACTAATCATATTCATCTTGAGTAAAATCAATAAGGATAGAAATTCAGTGTATGACAAAAAGATTGTGGCACCAGGACCATAATATCAAGTATATTTTTAAAAAATGAACACACATTAAAAAAATAAAGATCTTTATTTTTATTTTTTTCCTATCAATATTACCAAGGTAAAATCAGAGGGAAAGAAAATAAAATTTACACTGGCTATTGAACATGATTTGTTTGTTTTAAATAACTTCGGAATGTGAGAACTCAAACCTCTTGCCAAATTATTTTTAATTGACTTATTTACAAATTCAGCAATGTAAGTGGAAACTTGCCCTTCACAAGGGATGACTGATGGTTATCTTCACACAAAACAAGTCTCTACTGAAGGGTCACAATAGCTGATCAGAAGATGTATTCCCATTAGTGTATGTCCTACATTAATGATATCAAGACCCAACATTGTGACACTGGATTGTGTTTCAATAGTGAGAGTAATTTAAGGATTAAAACTTTCATTGCACTAGGAGTTTGTGGTCAGCGTTGCTTGGGTACAGAAAGAGTACATCTAAAAACCTCAAAGCCAGGGGAAAAGTAGCTTTCAATGGGAAAATTAAGACAAATACTTGAAAGGATATAAAACCTTTAATAAAGCAAATGGATGGTTAAATGCAATTAATCCATGGAAGAAGGATATTCCCATGCTGGTGGCAACTCTACTAAATTATTTGCTAGCACCACACACAGGGCCTACTGGGAGCCATCTTCTCCTGTGCTGTGCAGTTACTGGTGAAGGCAATGGCTGTGCCAAACTTCACACATGGTTGGCCAAGCCTTTAGAAGAGTCAGATTATGACAGATTGGGGGGAACCAGCTTGATATTGTTGAAAATAAACAGTAGTGTATATCCACACTCTTGAGTAGAAAATTAGATAAAGACAGTGCCACCTTGCATATTAGTCAATGAGATTCTTTTGAGGTTGTTGTTGAGTCTTGAACCCAAGACTCGTAGTAGCTTCCTTCTCACCTCCAAAGTTAAAGGTAGAAGACTGTTTCTCTATCAAAAAATCTAAACGTGATGCTGCCAACTTCTTCTCTAACCTTGGACAAACCTTTTAGTTTGATTGAGTCTCTGTTTTTCATGTGCAAAACAGAGATGATTTTTAAAAAAAATTACTTCCTTTCCTAACTCATTTTATGAGGCAGCATTACCCTAAAAGCAAAACTAGACAAAGATATTACAAAAAAACTACAAACCAATAGCTGTCATGGACATAAATGCAAAAATCCTCATCAAAATGTTAAAATCAAATCCAACAATGTATTAAAAAATTATGCACTGCAACCAAGTCAGATTTATCCCAGGCATGCAAGGCTGTTTGACATTTGGAAATTAATTAAGGTAATCCATTACATCAACAGGCTAAAAAAATCACACGGTCATATCACTAGACGCAAAAAAAGCATTTGACAAAATCTAACATCCATTCATGATAAAAAATTCTCAGTAAACTAGGAATAGAGGAGAAATTCCCCAACATGATAATGAACATCTACAAAAAACCTACAGCTAACATCATACATAAGGATGAGAATCTCAAAGCGTTCCCACTAAGATTAAGAACAAGGCAAGGATGTTCCCTCTCACCACTCCTTTCCAATACCATAATGGGAGTCCTAGCTAATGCAATAAGACTAGGAAAGGAAATAAAAGGTATGCATACTGGGAAGGAAGAAATAAAACTGACTTTGTTTGCAAATGACCTGATTGTCTATGTAGAAAATTAGAAGGAATAAACTACAAAATTCCTAAAACTAGTAATCAATTATAGCAAGATTGCAGAATAAAGGGTTAACACACAAAATTCAATTGCTTTTCTGTATATCAGCAATGAACAAGTGGAATTTGAAATTTAAAACACACTACCACTACGTTAGCACACCCCAAAATAAAATATTTAGGTATAAATCTAACAAAATATATACAAGACCTATATAAGGAAAACTACAAAACTACCTCATAAGTAAAATCAAAGAACTAAGTAAATGGAGTGATATTGCATGTTTGTGGATAAGAAGACTCAATATTGTCAAGATGCCAGTTCTTCTCAACTTGATCTACGGATTTATCACAACTTCAATCAATATCCCAGTAAGTTTTTTGTGTATAATAACAAACTAATTCTGAAGTTTATGTGGAAAGGCCAAAGACCCAGAATAGCCAATACAATATTGAAGGAAAAGAACAAAGTTGGAGAACAGCCACTCTCAGACTTCAAGACTTACTATAAAGATATGGTAATTGAAACAGTGTGGTATTAATGAAAGAACAGATGAATGGATCAACGGAACAGAATAGAGAGCACAGATATAGAACCATATAAATATAGCCAACTGATCTTCGACAAAGGAACAAAGGCAATGCAGTGGAGAAAAGATATTTTCAGCAAATAGTGCTAGAACAACTGGATATCCACTTGCAAAAAATGAATCTAGACACAGATCCTAACCCCTCAAAAAATTAACTCAAAATAGATCATAGACGTGAATATGAAATGCAGAACTATCAAACTCCTAGAAGACAGCATGTGAGAAAACTAAAAGACCTTGGGTATGGCAATGCCTTTCTAGGTACAGTATCAAAAGCACAATCCATGAAAGAAATAATTGATAAACTGGACTTCATTAAAATTAAAAACTCCTTCTCTGCAGAAGATAATGTCTAGAGAATGGGAAGACAAGCCACAGATTGGGAGAAAACATTTGCAAAAGACACACCTGATAAAGGACTATTATCCAAAATATATAAAGAACATTTAAAACTCAACAATAAGAAAAAAAAAAACCAATTAAAAATGGGCCTAAGACTTTAACAGATACCTCACTGAAGAAGGTATACAGATGGAAAATAAGTATATGAAAAGATGCCCCAAGGCATACGCCATCAGGGAAATGCAAACTAAAACCACAATGAGATACAAATCTGGAACATTGACAACACCAAACGCTGGCGAGAATATGGAGCAACAGAAACGCTCATTCATTGCTGGTGGAAATGCAAAATGGTACAGTCACTTTGAAAGACTGTTTTAGAAGTTTCTTGCAAAACTAAACATACTCTTACCCTAAGATGCAGCAAATACACCCCTCGATATTTACCCAAAAGATCTGAAAACATGTCCACAGAAAAATCTGCACATGGATATTTATAGCAGCTTTATTCATAATTGCCAAAGCTTGGAAGCAACCAAGGTATCCTTCAATAGGTGAATGGATAAATAAACTGTGGTGCATCCAGACAAAATAATATGATTTATTGCCAAAAAGTGAGCTGTCGAACCATGAAAAGACATGGAGGAAACTAATATGCATATTACTATGTGAAAGAAGCTGATCTGAAAAGCCTGCATTTGTATGTTTCCAACTATCTGACATTCTAGAAAAAGCAAAACTGTGGACACAGTAAAAAGATCAGCGGTTACCAGGGGTCAGGGGGCGGGAGGGATAAATAGGCAGATCACAGATTTTTAGCGCAGTTAAAATACTCTGTATAACACTATAATAATGCATACATGTCATTATAGATGGTCCAAATCCATAGAATGTACAACACCAAGAGTGAACCATAATATAAACTAAGGACTTTGGATGATATGTCAATGTAGTTCAATCGATTGTAACAAATGTACCGCTCTGATATGGGATGTTAATAATGGGGCAGGCTATGCAAGTGTGGGTGCAGGAAGCATGTGGAAGTCTATCCACTTTCTGTTCAGTTTTTCTGTAAACCTAAAACTGCTCCGAAAGAATAAGGTCTGCTTAAAAAATTATGAAATACCTTATTTTTAGGATACAAAAATAAATGACAAAGGAGAGTGTTCCCCAGAAGTTTACCCATAGTTAGGTAAATAAAACATATAATTGAATAGAAAAGAAAAGATACAAAATAATAAGGACAATGCAAAATTTACAGATAAAGTTGTAGTGACTTTATTTTAATTAACTGCTTTCATTAAGCATCAACCCTGTTCAAATTACATGTAAAGTTATCAAAAACTCTTTGTAATTCCTTCCAATTTTTTATTTTATAAGCAAAATTAAAATTTTTATTCAGATTTCAAAGCAGTAACTCTTTCCTCAACTTAATTTCCCTTATGACTTTTTCTTTTGACTCATGGGCTTAGAAATATGTGGCCAAAATATTTGGAAGTTGTCTAGGTGTCTTATTGTTATTGATGTCTTTTTTAGTTTCTCTATGATCAGTGAACATACTCAGCATTATTTCAATGTATTGAAATGTATTGAGACTTGTTTTACGGTCCAACAAATGATCTCTCTTGGTGACACTTCATGTTCGCTAGAAAAGAACATGCACTCTTCAGTTGTTGAGTTTAGTGTTCTAAAGATACCAGTTAGATTATTCAATTAACAATGTTGTTCAAATCATTTACATATTGGTTGAGTTTGTCTACTTGCTCTATCAACTACTGAGAGAAGAGTATTAAAATCCCCAACTATTAGTGTAGATTTATGTGCTGACACTTTGATTTCAGACTTCTGGACTTCAGAACTGTAAGAATAAATTTTTGTTGTTTTAAGCCATCAACTTTGCGGTACTTTGTTATTGCAGCCAAAGGCATGTAATACAGATGTAAACATCTGTCTGCGTAAGGAAACCCAGCACACGCGCGGGCCTTAGAGAGTATGATAGGTAACTGCTTCTGTGTTTATAAAACTCACTGCTAAGAAAAACAATAGAAGGACATTAGAGCCCATTAAATGGGTTATATTTCTACTCTTAATATCAATTATACTTAGAAATATATAGCTTTTAGAAATAGCTTATTTTCCCAAAATTCTTCATCATTTAGTCAGTGGACTTGAAGGTCCAAATAGCTTCTCTTTTATTTTTGTTATCGCTCCCTATGAACTTCAGGTAGGAAGCATCACAGATTTCCACAGTCTTCGTGAGTACACAGCTACTGTTTGAGGACAGGAAGCTCCCTGAGGACAGGAAGTGCCTCCTTATTCCTCAGGTGGCTGCACCTCTCCCAGCAGGGTCTTGCTGCCTTGAATTGAAAGGACAGACTCTTCTAGTTAATACAAACATTCCTTCTCCTGTGTGTTTAATTATTCAGTGTAATTTTAATGGATTTCAGTGTCCAAATTCCAACCTATTTCTTTTTTCTTCTTTGTATGATAATGGTTTAGTAATAAGAAGAGAGAAATAAAATATGTTGATTTTGAGGACTGCATTGGTTTTCTTGGGAGCAATATCCTGAAATCTTCTTCCTATGATTTTTTCTGGCACGTCAAAAGAGAAATTTGTGTGTATTAATGTTTTAATTTTCTTTGGCTTCTGTTCCAAATGTAAGTATTTATGTTCAAATATAAATATTTCATTGGTATGTGTCATCTAACTTTATAATTTTACATTCACAGATATCTAATAAGCTATAAATAGAAAGAGAAATATATTTCTTCTATTAACCTAAATTATTCTTTTTACACTTGTAGCTTCCAAATTTGAAAACATTGACCAAATGGGAATATTTTTGAAAAGAAAATTTATTTTCATATTTTATGTATATAAAATTGTGTGTCCAATCATTTATTTCTATTCTATAGTAGAAGTATTGAAAGAAAAAGAAAAAATCCATAAATTACAAGCTAATATAGAAGTAGAAAATGTCCGAACATTTTATTAAAGAAATATTCAGTTATGCTCAGTGTGTCAAGAATTATTTTAGTATAATTAAAAGGTGAATTGCTAATGAAATATCCTCCAAGTCCTACAGTGTTGGTTGGAGTATTTGTCTATACCTCATCAATCGGAGGTAACTACCATAAGATCTCCTAAACTCCAGTTAGTGTAAGTAAAAGTATTTTCAATTAGGATTCTAACATCTCTGAATGCCACCAAATATGGAAAAGGGTACTGAGGTATTTCCCATCTCATTTGAGCTAATCCATATACACACGTTGAATGGGAACAGTTGCGAGAGCTAATACTGTGGCTCTGGGAAAGACTCACTCACCTTTACAGCTTCTCTCAATCTGGTCAATAACAAGGCAGTGTCTGTCTGAATTAAATGAAATAATTTATTACTGTAATCGGCAAAGTGCCTAACACGTAATAGCACTCGATATATGTTTGCTATTATTATTTAACATGAGGGCACAAAATTAGCAATCTTTCATAAATGATACACTTAAAATCTATAATAAAGATCAATTTATAAACAACTAGTCACATACCTGTATTAATTAGCCATGCAATATACGGTATATGACCCAAGTTATTATGTATAGTGAGTCAATTCAAGTCTACAAACATTTCTTGAATATCTGCTAACAGTAGTGTTCTGAACTAAGTATTGGAAATTTCAAGTAAGGCATTTCGTTGCACTTTAGTGTCTCCCAACTGCTCTGGGAAAGTAGAAATATACCTAACTTTAATGAATTGAACAGAAGGCTATAGGAAACAGGATAAATTCACTCTGCAGGGGGTAATTGAGGGGGCATCAAGGAGAAGCTGGGCCAGGTGTTGAAGGATGAAGAGCACTGTTCCAGAAAGAGGCCTAGGGAGTGACTTTCCAGGCAGAGAAAAGTGAGCGAGCTTAATGGAGCATGTGAGGGTGCCTGGCATGCCCAGGGCAGGGTGTGTGTGGGGTTGACAGTTTCTGCAGCACACGTAAGGTGTGAGCTACAGAATGGAAGGAAATAACATCATGAAGGTAAATTGGCCCAGACATAAAGTGCAGTAATGCCAATTTCGGTTTAGTCCACAATGACTCTTATGATGATCTGTGTCCTGTAGGCAAAGGGGGGGGTGGGGGGGGGTCACTGAAACTGTTTTAGAGTTGGGGCATGGACAAATATTTGTTTCAGTAAATCATTCTGGAAGAAGTATAAAACATTGTGGGAAGATAGATTTTTTTATTGACATAGCTTAAGTGCAAAAGTGGTAGGTAGGACATAATGATATTAAATGAGAAAAGATTCTGTTGTTTATTTTAGGACAAAATGAAAAATAGCTGTGTTGCAAACTAGCAGAATTTGAAGAAGCTTTATCTAGTTAAACTACCTATGGATTAAATGAAAAAAAGGCAAAATATTTAGCCAATGTTTTATACACGTCTTATTAGAACAGTTAGGTATTATTCTGATTTTTTCCAGTCTATTGTATATATTTGATTGTAAATTGAAATAGTACTATTTCCTAAGTGACATTATGACCTATTTTGTTTGTATAGCTTAAGGCATAAATGTTTGATTTTCAAGAAATATTTTAGGGGCCGGCCCCGTGGCCGTGATTAAGTTTGAGCGCTCTGCTTCGGTGGCCCAGGGTTTTGCCGGTTGGGATCCTGGGCACAGACGTGGCACTGCTCATCAGGCCACGCTGAGGCGGCATCCACATGCCACAACTAGAAGGGCCCACAACTAAAATATACACCTATATACTTGGGGGATTTGGGGAGAAAAAAAAGAAATATTCTAACTTTAGATTATTAAAATGCATTTTATGTGTAATCATCCAATCTTGAAATGGCTTTTACAAGAGAACAGCTTCTCGCTCACCCTCACAGAAGTGTTTGAACTTTCATGTATCTCACCTTCACCATAGCAGCACTGAGACGAAGGCAGGTAAGACCTCAGATAACACTATCTTAATTCCATTCAAACCCTAGACAGAATTCAACAACATTGAAAAATTATGTTGGAGATATAAAAAGTGGATTGTACAGATCCTGTCTTCAAGGAGCTTACAGTGTAGAGGTGGGAGCATTATAATATAATTAGGTGCCTACAATAATATCCACAGCAGAGGGTCTTAAGGGAATCCAGAGGAACATCTAATTTAACCTGAGATGCCCAGGATTCTCCTCAGAAGATGCGACAACTGAGCTGAGCTTTCAGAAAACATGAGGAGGGGAGGGGAGGGAACTGGCTTGGACTATGGGGTATGGGGGTGGAGACGAATTTAAAGGGAAGAAGAGTAGAGAGGAGAACATCAACTAAGAATCTGTCATGAAAAATCAGGTGGGAGATTACTGCAAGGGGGCTGTGATAAATCTGAACTGTGACAATTGTATTAGGAATCAAGAGAAAGGAACCAACTGAAGAAATACCTAGAAGACAAAAACCACCAAGACGTGGAGACTAGCCAGCGGTGGGGCCTGGGAGAAACAGAACTGTGCTATTTTGAAGTCAACAGTATTTTGACGTCTACACTACAGTCTACACTATTTTGAAGTTTATATTAACGTGAAAACAAAGGCACACTATAAAACATCAGAGAAAGGTTTTAAAAAATCTCTTCAGAAAATGATTATGCTTTATTGGGAAGGAAACCAATGATGGATTGACTTTAGATATTGCCCAAGGAAGACAAGCCACATTGTGTAATTCCAGGCCTGAACTGGAACTGAAGATAAGCCATTCTTCCCAATCAATAGCTTTAAGCAATGTGTCTGATTAGTCTTGAAATGACAAGCCCGTCCATTCAATTATTTTTTAAGTCCCTTCCATGCTGAAGTGACCTTTGAATTGACAGAAAAGTAGGCAGCATGTTAAATATCCATAAATTAAAATATAATCAGATAAAGTAGCCTGGCAGATTGGCATTCCTATGTTAAGACAAGTTGATAAATTGTAGACAAAGTTGCTCAAGATTTGGTAATTTCCTTTAATAATTCTTGAGCTAAAGAGGACTACTTTATTTCGGTAACTCTAACAACAGCCGATCATCATAACAGTCATTATGGACTAAACCGAAATCTAGATTCAGCATCAGTGGTGCCCCCAGGCATAACCATAGCCCCACTGGCTATCATGATGGATACAATAAGCAAATTATGAAATCACTAAGAGCTTAACTCCCTACAGAAAGTACCGCTTGACAGAGGAGTGCTTCCTCTGCAAATGAACAAGAGAAGGACGGGAGTCAAACTAAGACATCCCTTTTAAAAAACAATGTAACCCCAATAAGATTAGGCAATAAACACCAATAACATCTGATAAGGAATAGCAAGTTATGAAGTAAAATTAGTATCTGGAAATACAGAACCAAATTTCAGGCGGATGTTGGAGCAGAATCAAGGAAGTTTACCATCAAAATTCACTTCAGGACTGAAGCCATAGAACCCCTAAAATATCTGTAGTATAATTAATATGGTATATGCTTCTGGTCAAGACTCATGCCATCATTCATCCTCTATATTTTCTATGTATGATTTATGGTTTAGAATAGGTGCCTTGAAAGCAGAAATAGGATTTTCTATCAGAATGACAAAATTGATATTTATTCCTTTTTCTTGCAATAATATTCACTTGATTGAATTAAAGAAACATGTATTGAGCTTTTAGTTGAGACAAGGCACTTTGCCAGGCCCTAGAAACCTTTGTTATCTTCAAAGAGCTTAGAGTTTGGTGGAGAAAATAGGCTTATATAGGGACAAATTCATAATATATTAAGAGCTTAGCTGAAGTTTCAAGTAGGGTTCCTTGGGAGAGCAGAGGAGAGACTCTCGGCCTAGATGAGTCTTAGCAATGTCTTCCTAGAGAAAATAAAGCCTAAGCTGAATCTTGAACTGGGTGTAGCAGTTAGCTACTGTATCAGCAGGCTAATTGCACAATAATGCTGAATAAAAGACACCCCAAAATATGGTGCTTTAAAACAATAATTGTGAGCTTATTAAGATGTTTGTTCTCATCTCCTGTCTCCCGCTGCTTTGAGACTTTCCAGGGCCCCAGTCTACCAACTCACGTTGCCATGGGAAAGGGCATGAGGTGTGGAGTTACGAGATCTCAATTCAGATCCTGATTCTGTCAAGTCTCATCTCTACCCTTTAGTAGCTTTGTGCCTTTGAGAAAGTCACATACCTTTGTCTCTGAGTCTGAGGGTCCTCCTCAGTGAAACAAGCCCAACGATACCTACGTCATGGGGAGGTTGTGAGGTTCAACTGAGATCACGAATGTAGCAGTGGTTTAAAAACTATAAAATACCACACAAATGTCGGTTATTAGACTTATTTTTTTATTCTTACTTGCTACTTTAACTACATTAGTCTAAATTTTGTACAATGTATCATGTAATATCTGTGCAGGCCTATGACAATTTTCTTAGACTTTATCTTAAAATAAACATATAAGATTATTAACCCTCTTTCAGAGATACAAAACCGGGGTTACAGAGCAGATGACTGTCTCCTCAGTGACAGGTTGGGACTGGGCCAGGGTTAGATATTAGCACAGTTCTATGCCAGTTAATTATTCTCTCAGCCAACTAAATTCTTCAGTTAATAGTCTATTATAAAATGCACTCATCTTTTATAAGGCGCTCTCATTTAATCCTCCAAATGACCTGGTGAGACAGACCATTTTGTTATACTATCTATTTCATGGACAAGGAAACTCTGGTTAAGCAAAATGCTAAGTGACCTTTCAAAGGCAAATAACTAAAAGCAGCAGAGCTGAGACTCGAACCTGAGCCTTGCCTTGCATCTCCTGACAGCACACGGCTAGTTGGAGACAGAACTAGAGCCAGCATGCAGGCTTCCCAGAGCCTCACCTGGTGTCCTCTCTGTGGAACCATGATGACGCTAAAGGATGATGGGGTAAACTTGTACATCCAAACATCTACCACTGACTTTAGGTCTTTTGTCCAATTCAAATTGCATTCTTGAAAGAAAATGAGGTCAGGAACTTTTTATATAAAATATTTGACATTTTGTATACTGATTTATTCAGCTCGAGTGTATTGAGGGAAGACAGAAGAAGAGTTTCAATTTGTTAGACTCTTAATTAAAGTAGTTCACTCCATTTCCTCATGCACTAATACACCAGTTTAGTAAAAAATCTATTTGACACAATTATAATCTAAAATGAAGACTTTTGAATTTAGATTCTTGAAGTATCAAAAACAATTATCACTCAAAAGTTTTAGAAGATATTAAATGATTCATATAAATACTATAATGTAAGACCAATTATCTAATAAGGGAAGAGGAAATATTTATCTGCATTTGAGTAGCAATGAAATAATCATTATGCCCAATTAGAAATATTTTAAAATTCCAGTGGTTCCTTGGAACCTCTATTCTTTCTTCCTTTAGCCCTGATAAAAACCAGGAAAATATGAAATTTAAATCCATATTGATGTAGAAGTTAGGTTTCTAAATCATGCATGCACCAATTTGCTGATAGCATTACACCTAGAAACCAACTAACTAAACCAATCTGACTTATTTGTGGTAAACCATTTCAAAGCAAAAGGTTACAAACAATAATTTTGCCAATAATGCATGTGATGGTTAATTTTATATATCAACTTGGCTGGGCCTCACTGCTCAGATATTTGGCCAAACGTTATTCTAGATATTTCCATGAGGGTGTTTTTGGATGATATTTACATTTAAATTGGTGGACTTTGAGTAAAGCAGATTGCTTTCCATAAAATGTGTTGGCTTCATCTAATCAGCTGAAGGCTTGTATAGAACAAAGGCAGACTTCCTCCAAGCAAGGAGAAATTCTTTCAGCAGACTGTCTTTGGACTCCATTGGCAAAATTTGTTCTTTCCGTTTCATGAGTGACCTGCCTTTGGACTTGAACTGCAACTGTTTCCTGAGTCTCTAGCCTGCCAGCTTTCCCCATCAGATTTTAGACTTGCCAAGCCTCTGCAATCATGTGAGCCAACTCCTTATAATAAATCTGTCTATCTATCCATCTGTCTATCTATCTATCTATCTATTTATTTGTCTGTCTGTCTATCTACCTATCTATCTTTCTATCTATCTATCTATCTATCTATCCGATTGGTTCTGTTTCTCTGGAGAACCCTGAGCAATACAATGCAATATGAAAACCACTGGGAAAAAAATAGCTAGTAAAGCTTTCCAGCCATGAATGACTTGTCACCATATTTCAGATGTGGCTTACTTTAGTTTTTGTATTTTAGCTTAGTGTTTTAAAAAAAATTTAGGGACATCAGCATCATGGCAGAGTGAGCTTGCCTGGGACTCTCTTCCCTCCAATATACAACAAAAAGGAGCAACAATATTCCAACAGAAAATAGCTCAAAAGCACAGGAATTCGCAGAGAGTCATGGCAGCCACATGACAGAGGGTGGAGAGGCTGCAGCCCCCCTCAGAGGAGCTGGAACAGGGTAAGAGAGAACTTTGGCCCCTCCCCTAAAGACTGGGATCACTGCTGCAGGAGGCTCCATGAGGGAAGGAGTGGTGGAGGGGTTGCGTGTCCGTGGGATCACCCAGGACTCCCTAGAGCCCTTGCATCCTAGAGGGAAGCCTTCTAACTGAGCGAAAACTTTTGCATGGGGTGACCTGATCAAGCCAAGACCCCAGGAGACCAGACAGTGAGAGCTGATCAGGAAAGCCGGGACTGCACGCAGGAGAAAGTGTCCCTCCTCTGACCTCTGCCATCTCAGCTGAAGACAGAGGGCTCAGAATATGTGGCTCTCAACCCCTATCCAGTTACAATAGGCTGTAACTGCAACCAAATAATATCACAATGGGAAAACCCCATTTTTCCAGCATCAGGCAATTTGTAAAATCTCCAGAACAGAGGGAAAACAATAAATACCCAGAATTCAGTCCTGAGGACTCAGAAATAAGTAAACTAAATGACGATGACTTCAAAATAGCTATCATCAAAAAACTGAATGAGATAAAAGAGAATATAGAGAAACAATTCAACAAATTCAGTAGCTACTTCATGAAAGAGATTAAAACCATAAAGAAGAATCAATCAGAAATACTAGAGATGAAAGACACAATGGAAGAGATAAAACAAAATACAGATTCCCTCAATGCTCATATGGACACCATAGAGGAGTAAATCAGCATAATCAAAGATAGACATGTTGAATGGCTCCAGACAGAGGAGGAGAGAGAACTGAGACTAAAAAGAAATGAAGAAAGTTTCCAAGAAACATGACTCAATGAGGAAATGCAACATAAGAATTATAGGTATTCAAGAAGGTGAAGAGAAGGACACTGGAGCAGAAAGTGTGCTCAAAGAAATAATAGCAGAGAACTTCCCAAATCTAGGGGATGAGAGGGAAATGTGTGTGGAGGAAGCTTCCAGATCTCCTAGATTTGTCAATGTAAAAAGACCAACTGCAGTGCATATCTTAGTAAAACTGGCAAAAATGAATGACAAAGAAAGAATGCTCAGGGCAGTGAGGCAGAAGAAAATAGCTTACAAATGAGCACCCCTATCAGACATTCAGCCAATTTCTCTGCAGAAACCTTACAAGCTAGGAGAGAATGGAATGACATATTCAAAACTTTAAAAGATAAAAATCTTCAGCCAAGAATACTCTATCCAGGAAAAATATCCTTCAGATATGAGGGAGAAATTAATTCTTTCCCAGACAAACAAAAGCTAAGGGACTTTGTAGCCACAAGACTCCCCCTACAAGAAATTCTCAAGAAGGCCCTCATAACTGAAAAAAAAGGGGGGGGGGCGGAGAAAGGGGTCACAAAACACAGAATAAGGAGACAAATAGATAGACAGAATCAGAATAGGATAGCAAATATTCAACTATAGTATTAGGCTAAAGAGAAGGAAAACACCAAAAACAGACAATCTAGTCATTTTAACCACAAACTCACAATACAAGTTAGAATAAGATATGAGAATAATAACTTAGGAGGGGAGGAGGAAAGGGACTGAATCAGTTTAGACTAAGGAAACAAGAGACCATCAGAAAATGGACTATGTTATGCACGAGATTCTGAATACAAACTTCAGGGTGGCCACTAAACTAAGAAGCAGAACAGAGACACAAAAAATAAATGAAGAAAAAACAAAGAAATACACCATAAAAAAACTGCATAATTCAACAGGTAGACCAAAACACATAGGACAAGAAACCAAGGAAATGCAGGAAAACTGGAAAATGAGTGATATAATGACAGCATTAAGCCCTAATACATCCATAATGACCATCAATATAAACAGATTGAACTCTAAAAAGACACAGAGTGGCAAAATGGATTAAAGAACAAGATCCAACAATTTGTTGCCTCCAGGAAAAGCACCTCAGCTCCAAGGACAAATAGGCTCAGAGTGAAGGAGTGGAAGATAATACTCCAAGCTAATAGCAAACAAAAGAAAACAGGTTTCGAAATACTTATATCAGACAAAGTAGACTAGAAGATAAGGCAGGTAAAGAGAGACAAAAAGGGACAATATATAATGATCAAAGG